>NW_005871091.1:3900215-4014357 GCF_000147115.1 Myotis lucifugus | reverse complement strand
CAGTAGGATAAACTTGTGGGGGGTGAGCAGGAACAAAAATGAGTGAAAGAAAGAATTGAGAGATAAAAATAATTTTGGGAGTGATTCATTTGTAGAACAAATAATTGTTGAGTGAGCTTTGACTGGAGGGACTGGACGAGTACGGGGGCTTTTAGGACCTGGTTTGGGTCTTCTGGAAACCTAATTGACCTAGTCTTGGCTTACGACTGTAAAAGGAAAGGCAAGAGGATTTGGTTCTGCCCCCTGTATGCGCCCCACTGGGGATTGAGCCCACAACCCAGGTATATGCCCTGACCAGGAATCAAAACCATGACTTCCTGGTTCATAGGTCGATGCTCAACCACTGAGCCATGCTGGTCGTACTGGCAAAACACTAGCCATTTTGAACCATTGCAAAAGTCTTTTTATCACAAAAGTAATGCATCTCCTCTTATAAAATATTCAAACAATATAGAAACAAAATGAAGAGGTGGGATGGGGAACCCATTGCTGAAAGAGCAGTCTTCATTGTGTGGAGTTCTATTTTAAATACATGATTTCCTGTAAAAAAAGAAAAGGATAAACTTAAGCTATATATTAAAGCATTTTGAGATATATAATAGACTGATACTTATACAAAATTCTTAAAAATTCTGAAGGTTGGTGGTGTGATGGATATTTAGAGGGAAATGGAGTGCACAAAGATTTTTTAAGCTCAGATCCATAGTCACTTAATTTTTTTGGTTTGCCATTACTTAAACCCATTAGGGGGGAACAGGTAGATTAAAGAAAAGTTGGTATTCTTCTAATGCAGTGCAGATCTTACTGTATCAATGAAAATGACAAGAAAGAATATGTGGTATACAGATTTAATCCTTCGGTCTGCTAACCCCTGCCACTGTGTGTTTTCAATAACTAGACAAAAAAATAACCCAGCTGAGACTTTAAATGCACAAGCTGAAATAATTATATTACTATATAAGTGCCTTAAAGCTGGGTATATACATTGAAAGTTTTTTGTTATTAATCCTCACCCGAGGATATTTTTTCCATTGATTTTTAGAGAGAGTGGAAGGGAGGGGGAGAGACAGAGAAACATTGATGTGAAACACATCGATTGGTTCCCTCCAACACGCCCCCTGGAGGGGGGTGGATCGAGCCTGCAACCGAGGAAACTGCCCTTTGACCGGAATTGAACTGGGACCCTTCAGTCGGTGGGCCAGTGCTCAATGCCAAACCAGCTAGGGCTACATTGAAAGTTTTTGATAAGAGAATTGTAAAGATATGGTAGTTTTAATTACTATAAACAGCGTAATGTGCTATACAGTAATCTGCAAATAATTACCTTACTGTTATTTATCTGTATAATTTTTTTAAGATTTCTCTATAAGCTCACCCATTCTTTTATTTTTTAAATATATTTTATTGATTTTTTACAGAGAGAAAGGGAGAGGGATAGAGAGTTAGAAACATCGATCAGCTGCCTCCTGCACACCTACTGGGGATGTGCCCACAACCAAGGTACATGCCCTTGACCGGAACCGAACCTGGGCTGGGACCTTTCGGTCCACAGGCCGACGCTCTATTCACTGAGCCAAACCAGTTAGGGCTATTTTATTTTTTTTAATTTATTTTTATTGATTTGAGAGAGGAGGGAAGAGAGGGAGAGAGATAGAAACATCAATGATGAGAATCATTGATCAGCTGCCTCCTGCACACCCCCTACTGGGGATCAAGCCCACAACCTGGGATGTGCCCTTGACTGGAATCGAACCCGGGACCCTTCAGACTGCAGGCGGACACTCTAGCCACTGAGCCAAACCAGTTAGGGCTAATGTGTGTGTGTGTGTGTTTTTAATGTTATTGTTGAAAGTATTACATATGTTTTCCTTTTCTTCCATTGATCCCTTCTAGCCCGCTCCCACCCCAGGACGTCACCACCCTATTTTCTGTGTTCATGCGTTAGGCATATATGCATACAAGTTCTTAGGTTGATCTAATCCCACCCACCCCCGCCTTGCCTCTGAGATTGGACAGTCTATTCCATGCTTCTATATAATCCTATATAATAAAAGGCTAATATGCAAATCACCCGAACTGCAGAACGACCAGTCACTATGATGCACACTGACCACCAGGGGGCAGACACTCAATGCAGGAGCTGCCCCCTGGTGGTCAGTGTGCTCCCACAGGGGGAGCCCTGCTCAGCCAGAACTGGCGAGCGCAGCAGTAGTGGCAGGAGCCTCTCCCGCTTCCCCAGCAGTCGGATATCTCCCGAGGGCTCCCAGACTGTGAGAGGGCGCAGGTTGGGCTAAGGGACCCTGTGCCCCCACCCCCACCCCCCGAGTGCACAAATTTCGTGCACCGGGCCTCTAGTCCTATATAATAAAAGTGTAGTATGCAAATTGTCCCCTTGACCAGGAGTTGTCTGGGAGTTCAATCAGAGGTGGGGCTGGCTGGGGTCGGCAGCAGCAGGCAGCCAGGGGAAGGGAGGGTGTACCCGACTAGCAGTCGTTAGGGACCCTACCAGTGTACAAATTTTGTGCACTGGGCCTCTAGTTGTTAACAAAACATTCAAACCTGTAAAGAATTTTTGTGAGTTTATTTGAGCCAAACTCAACAATTGCCAGAAAGCAGAATCTCAACGGATTGGGATAATGCTCAAAAGCAGTGGTTCTCAACCTTCCTAATGCCGCAACCCTTTAATACAGTTCCTCATGTTGTGGTGACCCCCAACCATAAAATTATTTTCGTTGCTACTTCATAACTGTAATTTTGCTACTGTTATGAATCATAATGTAAATATCTGATATTCAGGATGTATTTTCATTGTTACAAATGAAACATAATTAAAGCATAGTGATTAATCACAGAAACAATATGTAATTATATGTGTTTTCCAGTGGTCTTAGGCGACCCCTGTGAAAGGGTCGTTCGACCCCCAAAGGGGTCGCGACCCACAGGTTGAGAACCACTGCTCTAGAGAATGGCTGTTTTTCACCTATTTTTATACATTACAATCAAAGGAGGAGATGTAAGTGGGTTACATGAAGTCTATTTGTGATAAATGAAAGAGGCGGAAGAAAGCAAAGCAGGGGAAATCTCTGGGATTTGGATAAAAAGTACAATGATAGACACATACTACTTTTACTTAGGTGGGTACAAGATATTTAAGTCAACAGTTAAGATGATAACAATAATGAAGGAATTTGTGGATCTGTCCTCGCACCCAGGGCATTTATTTGGTTGTGTCCTGAGAGGTCCAGAAAAAGGGAAGTTACAAGTTACCCTGACATTTCAAGGATATGCTATCATAGATCCAAAAAGAGAATAGGCTCAGTTAAGGTAAAGATTGACCTTATCAGGGGAGATATTGGCCTAGGACAGCGGTTCTCAACCTGTGGGTCGCGACCCCTTTAGCGGTCGAACGACCCTTTCACAGGGGTCACCTAAGACCATCCTGCATATCAGATATTTACATTACGATTCATAACAGTAGCAACATTACAGTTATGAAGTAGCAACGAAAATAATTTTATAGTTGGGTCACAACATGAGGAACTGTATTTAAAGGGCCAGAAGGTTGAGAACCACTGGCCTAGGACATGATTACCCACCATAACTGCTTTTAAAGTTTTAATTTCAGACCATCTTTGTGGTTACTTTAGGTCTTAAGAGTTTGCAAGACTGTCATGCAGGCCTTCCCTGAGCTTGTCAGGTTAGCATTTGGCCCCTTTCGTCCACATAATGTTGATTATGCTCTTGCTCTAGTACTTGTCCTGTATGTGGTGTTTGCTAGCCATTTTTTATTAGTGACTTTTTCCTATTGTGGTTTATTGTATTTTAATAGAGTTGTGATGGAGATAGTGCCTTATTGTAAATGTTTCTTAGATTATTAAAACATCAAGTAGTAAGTATATTAAAATCTAAATTGTAGAGATGAAACTAAGGTTTCTTGGCATAGTGGTAAAACAAAATATGGAGAGGACCTGGGAAATCTGGTATGGTTTCTGCCAGACTTCTGCTCATTCTATACCTGGCACACAGTAAGCATTTTATAGAGATCTTTTGAATGAGTTCGATGCATTCTTTTGGTGAACTATCAAGTTAGTGATCCCTCATGTTTGCTTGTTGATTCATTTATTTACTATTTGTTAGTACTTATTAAATGTCACGGCCTGCTGTCATGGTGCATACATGACAGTGGAATAAATCAGTCAAAATTCAAATTTTTAGAACCAGATAATGGTTATGTAGAGAATTGAAATAGGGTGAGGTAATGCGTTAGTGCATGTCAGGGTGGCTACTTTTAAATTGGTCACAAAAAACCTTTTTGAATAAGGTAACATAAGCACTCAGATGGGGAGAGTATTTTCTATAGGTAAAGATCCTTAAGCCCTGGCGGGGAACTTAGTTGGTAAGAGCATCATCCCTATATGCAAAGGTTGTGGGTTTGATCCCCAGTCAGGGCCAAATTAGAAGCAACCAGTGGCCCAGCCATTGTGACTCAATGGGTTGAGAGTAGTCCCATGCACCAAGAGGTCACTGGTTTGATTCCGTCAGGACACATGCCTGGGTTTTGGGCTCGATTCCCAGGAGATAGTCGATCCATGTTTATCTCTCTCTGTCTCTGTCTCTCTCTCTCTCTCTGTCCCTCCCTCCTTCCCTCCTCCTCCTCCTCCTCCTCCCTTCCATTCTCTCTAAAAATCAATGGAAAAATATCCGCAGGTGAGGATGAACAAAAACAAAAAAGAAAATTAAAAAATAAATAAAAAATTCAAAAAAAACCCTTTAAAACATAAATTTAGGAAAAAGAGAATAGTTTTTTGGTTTTTTAAAGACCTTTAAAAGAGTGTATTTAGGGAACCAAAAAGCCTGTATTGCTGATCTGGTAGGGGTGGGCAGAGAGATTAGAGATTGGATGGAGGGTTAGGTTAGGGGCCAGAATCTATAGGGCTCTCTAATCATCTGGGGGTTTTCAAGGTAGAATAGGAAACCTTTGGGGAATTTTAAACAGAGGTTGAAAATAATTTCTTGTATGATTTTAAAGAGTTACTTGGACTGCTATATGGAGAATAGATAGTAGAATGAGCAGGAGTGAAAGCAGGGAGACCAGTTAGGAGGCTTGCACAGTTGTCTTAAGCAGTGGATTCTTTGGCCAAGGAAGTAGAAGTAGATGGATTTGAGATAGTTTGGGAGTGTAGAGTTGAGACTTTTTTGATAGGTTGGCATGGGAAAAATTAAGAAATCAAAGATTAAACCTAGATTTTGGTTGTATAAATTATGCGAATTCTTAAATTCTTTTCCTGTGAAGGGCTGGGAGAGGAACAGGTTTGGGAGTTGGGATGGGGCCACAAGACTTAGTTTAAGATGCCTATTAAACATTTAAGTGGGGATAAGGAGATTTGGTATGAATCTCGATTCCAGAGAGAAGTTTGGGCTGGAGATAGATACTGACAATAGACAGCATAGATGGTTGACTTCAGTCCATGGGACTAGATGAGGAATCACCCAGTATTTTTTAATGCCTAGTCTTTTTTGAGCCTTAATGCCTAAAGTATTCATTGTATGAATTTAACTAACATCTATGGTATTAGAATTGAGGAACCTTGATGAGAGTATTGCTGGGTAATAGGATAGGGCCTATGGCTTAATCTTGGGATGCCCTAACATGTGAAGATTGAATAGTGATGAGGTCAATCACAGAACAAATCTTTAAGGTAGGAAGAATCCAAGAAAAAATGTTTCAAGAAGGAGGAAAAGGTCAAATGTCTAATAATTGAGAAATCAAAAGTGAGATTTAAAACGACATGACATTTGGTTTTGGCAACTTGGGGATCATCATTGACCATGATGAGTAGTCTCCATAGAGTGGTGGGACCAGAGTTAGATTTGGGTGGGTTGAGGAATGCTTGGGAGATGAGGAAGTGGAGATAGTGCCTATGGACATATATTAGTAATTATCCATGATATTCCCCCTTTTCTTGGTAGAGCTGTTTTTATCAGTGGGTTAAAAACATGAAAATGATTACAATATGCTGAGCTTCACAGCTTGCGGTAGGCGTTATTTTAAAAAGAAATCCACACAAGAATAATGAAAAATATGTAGTGTATGTTTTAAAAGGAAGAAATCACGCCTAGCATGATTAGTAACTCGCCTGGGGTCACATAGTCAATGACCTTGGTATGTAGTTTCAATACGCATGAGAGATGGTCCTGCCCAGACCCTGGACTTCTATTCCTTTAATTCTCATCCAGTGAACTTTCCTTCCACTCCTTCAATCCCATTGATTAACAACTAACACTTACCATTATTGTTGGCTGTAGCTCTTTTCCCATTTCCAGTATCTGGTTTTGGTATCTCACTTTACCTTCTCTCTGATTCCAGTTCTAGTGAGACCTATAATCCATCTTATCCATATTTCTTTTCACTCCTTCCATCATGTTACTGCTTCCACCCATGCCCAGCCACAAATAGGGCTGGTGATTAAAATCATCGACATGCAAGGGTCAGCATAGCATCTCTCTTGAGCCAAGCTGCCAGAGTTTTGGTCCTGGCTGTAGCATTTGCTATGTGACCTTGGGCAAGTTACTCAATTATGTGCCTGTTTCCATATCTGTAAAATGAGAGCACTGCCACTGGAAGTACTAACTTCATAGGGTTGTTTTGAAGGTTATATGAGTTTGAGGTAATATACATCAAGTGCTTAGAACTGTGACAGTGCTTGGCAATATGATCCCAATCACACTCCATTGTTCTTGCTTGTAAAACTCCAAGTGTGATGATTAAATTCAGCCCTATGTGCTTGTACCTGTGCAGCTGGAAGATGAACACATAGCCACATTGTCTTGTCTCACTTGAATTCATGAACATTGGCCTTTGTAACTTGCTCCCTGAGCCCATGCAGCTCAGCTGGGTCACTTCTACCTCTGTGACTTTCTAAATAAACTTTCTCTTGTAGCCAAGTCTTGGTTCTGAATTCTTTCTTAGCCAAAACTCAAGTACCAAGGTTGTTGAACAGATGTCCGGTTTGACTCCACCGCTTTAACACCTCGTGCCGTTTTCACAGCCAACAGCTATCTCTGGATGGTGGAAATTGGGATAAATTTTATTTTCTTCTTTTGACTTTTCTGTGCTCTCCAGATTTTCTTCATTAAAGATACTACTTCTCAACCTAGAAAAAGATAAAAATAAATTCATAAACATCCACCTTAACTAGGCCCTATGTATTGCCTGATAGGCACACATTTTCCCATTGCATTCACTCTTCCACTGCCCTAGGCAGATTTCATATCTTCTCTCCTTATTTTCAGCTGATGACCCCAGATTTTATATTTTATTGAGTATATAGAAACAATTGAGACAACTTTTACAAGGGCCTGCCAGAGCTACCTACCTGTTAGCCTCCTTTAATTGTGGACTAGTGGCCCAGTGCACATTCTCTGCCTACATAAAAACTTTAAAAGTTACAGTATCTTGGGATTTTCTACATTTCTACTTAGTCTTCAAACTCTGTACATCTTTTGATCTTGTTGAAATCATACTATTAGGAATATATTTTTATAATAGAATAGATTAAATTGGCATGACTAGGTTGGCTTAGGACCCTAAATACCTGGATATTATATTTAAAGTAGGATTTTGGGACCACAGGCATACCTCTTAAATTCTTGACCCTACTTTAAGAATTAATTGCCTTTGAGGGGCAAAAAGAATTAATTCCTTTGTTTACTGTCTGTTTGCACATTATTAATATTGTAGTCTCAGTTACTGTTTCATTTTTTAAAAATCACTTTTCTTGTACTATATTTTTTCATTCCTTGGGTCCCGTGGGGAGATTTTTCCACTTGCACTGAAGCCAGCTAACATATTTATAATCAATTCTATTCTCAGAATTAACAGGAACCAACTTTGGGAGAGAGATTCAGGAAACATTTTGGCAATTAACCATTAGTAAATTGGTTAATTTAGTTGCTCTTATTTTTTTTAATTTGCTAAGCTATGTAATACTAGAACTACTGCGTCAGACTTTTCTTTTATAATGGAATCTGCTCCCCAAATTGCAGTATATTCTTGTGTGATACTAGTAAGCAATGGTTGAGGGAGTGCAATGAGGTGGAGTTCTTTTCTTTTAAGCTCTAAGTTTTCTCTTACATTACTAAAATAATTCAGGCTTTTATAGTAAGTAAAGTATATAAAGTAAAAAGTGATAGGCTTTGCGCCACTGGTCTAAGAAACCACTAAACTCTGTATGCTACTAGTCATATTTTTATACCTACATGTAATATATAAACACAGCTACACTATATTTAAAGAAAACAAATTGCTTGGCAACTAGCTTTTGTCTTTTAAAGATAATTGCAGATTTTTCATTCACTCATTCATATATACATGAATTCATTGAATGCCTTACATATATAGTCATCATTCTTGTATTGCATAGTATTCAGATGAATGCATGTGCAATAGTGTATTGTATCATTTCACAATTGATGGATATTTGGGTTATTTTCATTATTACCTACAGAAATGTAGTGCCATATTTTGTTCATATATCTTTGAAATACTTGTGTGAGCATCTCTAGCATTGATTTCTAGGTAGGGAATTATTGGATCAAAGGCTTGCATATTGCTTCAAAAATGCCTGTAGCAGTATTCAATGGTATTTGTTTACAAATACCAACTTCCACATGAGTAACTAGCTGGGATTCAAATAGAGATGTACCACAGGTTAAATGAGTTAAATATTGTGAAGCTCTTTGTATACCGCTTGGCATATGGTAAGCACATAACACCTATGAGCTGTTAGTCATTTAGCTGGGATGTTTTGGGGCAGCTTGCATAACTCTTTTTCCTGTGTACAGTTATAACAGTAATAAGAAACAACATAGTTATAACAGTAATAAAGAAAATAATATTGAGGAAGCTGAGTTACTATAAATATTTAATTGTTGACCTAATCAATAAGCAATAGTCTTAGAAATCTTATGCAAAACTGTGTAAGAAGACAGACATGCAAAACGTCATACTACTATAAGACATTTTGATATCTGAAACATAAAATTTAAATTTGTTCAATGAAAATGACTACTTTGAATGGTTGTTGGCCTGAACTAGGGTAGTGCCATGGGATGCAATGTAGTGTTCACATTGGAAAATAGTTATATGGTAAGTTGGAACCACTGGGTAAATTATTTAATGTGAGGAGTATGGAAGAAGCAAGAGAAAAATACCTCACAAGGGAATGGGATAAAAAAGACAGCCTATCAGCTTTTGCACTAGCACTTCTTAATAGACTACAGGCATAACTCAGAGATACTGCTGATTCGGTTCCAGACCACCACAATAAAGTGAGTTGTAATATTTGGGCGGGGGTGGGGGGGAATCTTGCCTTCAGTTCATTAAAAAATGCAACATCTATGAAGCACAATAAAGTAAAAGCACATGGAAATGATGTATGCCTGTATTATAATTGTCTCCCTCTTGGGCGAGGTGGGGGGAGCCATGTCAACTATGTTTAATATTAGATATCAAGTATGCTTTTCTTTCAGAGTGCACAATTTCATAAGAGAAGTATGTGGCTAGAAAAAAACAATTTGATTTCTTGAGTGTTAACCATGCTTTGTTTCTAGTTGAGTTAGTGATAAACTCCCATTCTTTAGGAGGGGATAAGTAGCAAGATGAAAGTTTAGTCCCTGCTTGCTTATTAACCTTTGATAAACTAGCCCTGGTTATTTACTGGGAATGTGGAGCTCAGTTTTTGATCCATCCATTGAGATGACTTACTGGAAGAGGAGCATTGATACCGGCTCAACACAGTTACAGTAGTCATAACTGCATGTGTTGCTGGCCATAACCTTCCCAAGAGAAACCATGTGCACAGTTGCTACCTATCCCTTTGCAACATCTAGAAAGAAGACTTTTATAAGCGGTTCCAAAGTGTGCTCAATTTTATTGGGTTAGGGAAGACTTAGGCAAGATACAGCTAATCTCTGGATGGTTGTTAAAATTAGGAGTAGATGAGATAGATTATCCTGGAATAAGAGAAAAGGCAGCCTTAAAGGGCTGGCTAAGGAAGAGGATTTCACAAAGAAGTAAATAGATAGGAGGAAAACCAGAAGAGTATGGTGCTGTGGAAGCCAAGGAAGACAGTGTGAAAGGAGATGGTTAATGTCAAATGTGACAGAAGATCAAGTAAAATAGGGAAGGACTAAGAAATGTCTGATTATGATTGCTGAAATCAGTGATACTGGTAAGCACAGTCTAAATGGAATTGTGGGAGTAGGCACTACTAGAGAAAATAAGCAACAAAATGAGAACAAAGTTCATGCATCTGTTTATCAGCACTGTATTGCACAGGAGAAATAGGTGTGGAGTTACCGTAAGTGAAGACAATGCATGTATTTAAATTTTTGAAACATGCTTGAGACTAAGGGAAGGAGAGTGTAGCTAACAGAGACAAGGGGTTGTGAATTTATTGTTTGCTTGTTTCGTTTTTAAGATGAAAGAGATTTGGGTCTGTTTAAATGTGAATGGAGACCTACCCGGTTTGGCTCAGCCGATAGAGCGGATAGAGCGTTGGCCTGCGGACTGAAGGGTCCCAGGCTCAATTCCAGTAAAGGGCACATGCCTGGGTTGCGGGCTCCATCTCCAGTGGGGGGCGTGCAGGAGGCAGCCGATCCATGATTCTCTCTCATCATGGAGTTTCTATCTCTCCCTCTCCCTATCTGAAATCAATAAAAAATATATTAAAAAATAAATAAATGTGAATGGAAATGAACTGGCTTTGATGGAGAAGTTGAAAATCAAGGTGGGGGAGGGTAGGAAACATAATGACTTTAGCAAGGTACTGGGGAACATAGGAAGAAGAACCCAGGAACACTAGGTGGGAAGGAGATTAGAGATGCAAAAAAAAAGTGTCATTTGGTGGCAGAAAGTTGAGGGTGAGTTCCTCTGATATCTCTATGTTTTGAATGAAGTAGAAGATGCTCATGGGGTGGGTTGTGTTGGGAATCAGATTTAGAGGAGACTACAGCTTTGAAATACCTCTTGGAGAATGGAAGAGAGGGCTAACTAGGAGAATAGAAGGAGGGAGGATATCATTCATTTTCACCAGTGACATTTAGAAGACTGGATAGAAATGTGGATTGGCAGTCAGGTAGTTAATGGTAAGATTCGTTACCTAAGTGAGAGAGAGGAGACTGTGACACCACAGAGTGGTTGAAATAATTTTATGTTGAGTACTGATGATTTAATTGTGTCAATCCAAATATGAAATTTTGCCTTGCAGGAGCAGCAGAAAGACAAGAAAGTGTGTGATAGAGAAGAAGGTGATAGAAGCAGTGGCATTGTTGTCTAAGCTGAGTAGAGCTAACAGTAAAGATAAAAATGGAAGTAGAGGATCTAGGGACCAAAGTCCTAATGAGGTACAAGACCAGGTATAGTGAACAGTTCTGAGAGAGCTAGTAGGAATATGGCATTGGTACTTAAAATTTCAAAAATGGAAAAGTTTGGGGATAACAAGATTCAGCCTGTGTCTGTGACTACTAGATGACTTAAGTGGATTAAAAGTAAAGATTGTGTTGAGGTTAAGGAACAATGCCAGAATTTTGGACAGGTCAGTGAACCCGGTTCCAAAGGCATAGTTTAATTATTTTCTTTGATGCATTACCTAAAGTGATATTGCTGGGTCAGATCCTTCCCCCCCCCCCCACCCCCCCAATAAAAAGAGTTGAGGCATTTTGGCATATTGCCCTTTATCATTTGATACTCTCATTCTGAGAATGTATCTCTTCACACTTAATACCAAGAATTGTTCAATAGGTCTGACATTAAAATCCATGTTTTTGTCACAGCTTGTGTTGCTCAGTGGTTGAGCCTTGACCCAGGAACCAAGAGGTCACTGGTTTGATTCCCAGTCAGGGCACATGCCCAGGTTCATATATTAAAAAGAAAAAGAAGAAAGATACCCTTTTGGCTGCCCTGTAGGTGCTGGACTTGCTGGTACCACAGATGAAGCTATGTGCTGCAACTGTGATATCAAGGCAAAGAGTTATTAATATATCCCTCCCCCCCAAAAAAAAGTATATATATATATATATATATTCCCAAAAATGTATATACACACTTTGAATAATTATAAAGGCAGTGTTTATTAAAATACATTACATTTTCAAAATTGAAATATCAGCTTGTTAAAGTGTGTCTACATTTTGGGGGGACACCTGATATATGCTTTGGTTAGTAAAGACATTGAACTCTCTTTTTTTTTTTTTTTTTTTTTACTGTAATTGTGATTTGCCTGCCCCTGTCATTTGTTTATTTTTCTGTTGGCACAAGAACCTTTTTCTACCATTTCACTTTTCTTAATTAATTTCTTTGACTTGCATTTTTCCTTTTAGTATTTATCTTATTCTATTTGAATTGTGTGCTTAGCTTATTAATTTTCCTTCTTTGTTTAATAATAAACACTTTAAGTATTAGCCTGATTACCTTCTTAGCCAAATCATATAGGTATTGATGTGTATAGAGTTTTCATTGTTATCTTCTTAATATTCTTTAATCACAATTTTTATTTCTTTGCAGCAAATGTCACTTATTAGTAAACTAGAGGCCCGGTGCACAAAAATTTGTGCACTCTGGGAGAGGGGGGGGTCCCTCAGCCCGGCCTGTGCCCTCTCGCAGTCTGGGACCCCTCGGGAGATAACGACCTGCTGGCTTAGGCCTGCTCCCGGGTGGCAGAGGGCACGCCCAATCCCTAGGTGCAGCCCCTGGTCAGGCTCAGAGCAGGGCCGATTGGGGAGTTGGGGTGCCGCCCCGTCATGCACAGAGCAGGGCGGATCGGGAGGTTGGGCATCGCACACCCTCAGTCACGCTCAGGATAGGTCAGGAAGGTTGGGGCTCCATACCCTGTCACACACAGAGCAGGGTCGATCAGGGGGTTGGGGAGCTCCCCCCTGTCACGCACAGAGCAGGGCCCATCAGGGGGTTGAGGAGCTCCCCCCTGTCATGCACAGAGCAGGGCGATCAGGGGGTTGAGGAGCCCCCCCCTGTCACTCACAGAGTAGGGCCAATAGGGGAGTTGGGGCACCGCCCCCTGTCACACACAGAGCAGGGCGGATCAGGAGATTGGGGCGCTGCACCCTGTCACACTCAGGGCAGGGCCAATGGGGAGGTTATGGCTCTACCCCGTCACACACAGAGCAAGGCCCGTGGAGGGGGGTTGGGGCGCCACCCTCTATCACCCACAGAGCAGGGCCGATCAGGGGGTTGGGGCGCCGCCACTGTCACACTCAGGGCAGGGCCGATGGAGAGGTTATGGCTCTACCCCGTCACAGAGCAGGGCCCGTGGGGCGGGGGGTGTTGGGGCGCCACCCCCTGTCACACACAGAGCAGGGCCGATCAGGGGGTTGGTGCGCCGCACCCTGTCACACACAGAGCCGCAGGGCGATCAGGGGATTGGGGAGCTCCCCCTATCAGGCACAGAGCAGGGCCGATCAGGGGGTTGGGGCGCCTTCCCCTGTCATGAACAGAGCAGGGCGGATAGGGAGGTTGTGGCCCCGCCCCCTGTCACTCACAGAGCCGCAGGGCGATCAGGGGGTTTGGGCGCTGCCCCCTGTCACACTGATCCTGGTGCTGGGAGGCATATTACCCTTTTACTATATAGGATAGAGGCCTGGTGCACAGGTGGGGGCCGGCTGGTTTGCCCTGAAGGGTGTCCTGGATCAGGGTGGGGGTCCCCACTGGGGTGCCTGGCCAGTCTGGGTGAAGGGCTGATGGCCGTTTTCAGGCTGACGGGTGACTGAAGCTCCCAACCGCTCCTTTTTTTCTTTTTCTTTTTTCTACTCTGGGCCAGCTTTAGCTCTGAGGCCTCGCTGCTGAAAGCAGGTTTCTGGCCTTTACCTTCTGTATTTGATACAATGTTGCGGTCCGGCTGGCTGAAGCCCGGCTGACTGAAAGCTGGTTTCTAGGGTTTTGTTTAGCTTCTATATTTGCAACATAGTTGCTTAGAGTTGCAGCTGAGAGACCGCAAGTCAGGTGGGGAACGTTGGAGTTCGCCATCACTGGAGCAAGGAAGCCTCCCTGTTCGCTTCAGTGCATGGCTGCCGGCCGCCATCTTGGCTGACAGTTAATTTGCATAAGAATATGTTGATTAGCCAATGGGAAGGGTAGCGGTCGTACGCTAATTACCATGTTTCTCTTTTATTAGTGTAGATGGTTGAAATTGTTTTGTTGTTTTTGTCCTGCTTTATTTGCAAGGTTTGTTTTTTTTCTCTCTCTCTCTTCCTAATCCTTTTTTTAAATAAGCAAAGCTAGAGAGTGGTCATTACTTATTTAGGCTTTTGAAAACAGTGAAATAGTCTTTGTGGCCTAAACTGTTAAAAGAGCCCAACCATTGTCACTCAGTGGTTGAGCATCAACCTATGATACAGGAGGTCATGGTTTGATCCAGGTCAGGGCATATGCCCCTGGTTGCCAGCACAATCCCCAGCAGAAGGTAGCCAATTACTGATTCTCTGTCATCATTGATGTTTCTAGCTCTCTCTCCCTCTCCTTTCCTCTCTGAAATCAACAAAAATATTCTTAAAGAAAACAAATTGTTAAAAGATATATTCTATATGGGTCCTAGAAATGAAAGTACAGTTTTTATTGGGTAGAAACTATATATATATATATATATATATATATAAAATCTCCATTAAATCTTAGTTGCCTACTCATCCTGACTTGTCAAAGAATGAGATTCCTGCTTGTTTCTTTTATTTTTTTGTTTCATACATTTATTTTTTATTTTTTTTCTAAACATTTTTATGCTACATTAATTTACCCATTCAGCAAGTAATAACTGAACACCTACTATGTGCTTAACCACTGTGTACTGTTCTGAGTACTGGAGTCACTCTTAGTGACATGTGTGGTCTGTAATTCATGATTTTCACCAAGCAGTCATAGTTGCAAATGTTGCATCACTTCTTTCTTTCTAGAAAAAAGTGTGGAAACAAATATGTGTTATTTAACTTAATCGGTCTTTTTTTTTTTTTTTTCGAATTAAAGAGTCACATTTATTGCAGTCCGGGACTATGAGGGGCCATTCCCCAAATCTCATAGTAACAAGATGGTCGCAGCTCCAAGGTTATATAGGCAAAAAATCACAAAGGTATTAATTATATCCCAGGGTTTGGAATGAGGAACCTGGCTCGAAAAAAATCAGTTTACAGAAGCAGAATTAAGCATGTTAATTATAGTTTTGGGTCTCGGGGTCACTGAAGTGACAGAAATACATTATCTAGAGCCCTGGAGTCTGGAATGAGGAACCTAGTTTGCAAAAAGCAGTTTACAGAAGCAGAAACAGCATGTTATAAACACATTATCTAGAGCCCTTGGGTAACCTGGGTTAAACTTAGGCATGTTATCTAAATTACAGTTTTGGGTCTAGAACCCTCTGACCTTGGGATAACTGTGCTGTCCTTCCCAGGTGAAGGAAAATATAAAATATTTGATAAAATATTGTAAAGGTATGATCATTAAGTTTTTTTGAAGCATTAATGTATATACAAATTTTTTCTTGCATCACTTATTCAGATTCTGGGTTGTCGTTTGTTGTTTAGACTTTCCAAAACAAAAATCTGTATTTTTCCTACAGGTGAAAGCACTGAAAGAGAAGATTGAATCTGAAAGGGGGAAAGATGCCTTTCCTGTATCTGGTCAGAAGTTAATTTATGCAGGTATGGATTGAACATTGAAATTAATGTGCTATTTTCTTCCTCCTGTGATATTCTCTTAATTTTAGAAAAGAAATTGCACTACTAGCCTTATAGTACCAGGAAAATGTATTTTAAAAATAGACTTGATATTTGACTTTTGTGGAGAAAATGCTTTTCCTTATTCTTCAAAATTAGCATAACATCCTCATTGTAGATTTCAGTAAGGTAGGTCTTAGATGCCCATGGATTCTTATCTCTTTCTAGGTAGGGATTTCGTAGTATTTTCTTAACTGAGATAGTTTAAAAAAAACACTAACCCCAAAATTAGGAAACAGCAGCCTAAAGAGGCAGGTTGTTGATGGCAGACATAAAACTATAATTTCTGGTTCCTAGTCTTGGTCTGTTTTCTCAGTTCCATAGAGTAGAGAGATTATCCTTTTTGGTTTTAATATCTGTAGCCTTTTATTCAATAACTTTTTAAAAATGGAAAATAAGTTCAAGGAAAAGGAAACCTGAAGGAGTCTTGACCTAACATTTGACCTTTAGCATTACTGAAGTCTTTTTTTTTTAAGTATTTAATATGTCTTTTTCCCCAATTGACTCCCCGCCACCGCCACTCTTGCCCATCGAAGTCTTATGTACTTCTTTGTGTCTTACCCAGCTCTATATCATCTTGTCATTTCTGTATACTAAATCATTTTATGAAGTACTTTAAAAAAAAATATAGATAGATAGATAGATTGATTGATTTCAGAGAGGAAGGGAGAGAGATAGAAACATTAATGATGAGAGAGAATCATTGATTGGCTGCCTCCTACATGTCCCGATCAGGAATCGAGCCCGCAACCCGGGCATGTGCCCTTGACTGGAATTGAACTCCGGTCCTTCAGTCCGCAGGCCGATGCTCTGTCCATTGAGCCAAACCAGCTAGAGCTGAAGTATTTTTTATTATGAGTATCACTTTTATAGCCTTGGAACATTTCTGTCTTGCCAGGCATCTAGTATTTGTGGGATCAGGAAGTTTGTTCTTTTCTCCTTCCTCCATGAAGAAGGATTATAAGTTGTTCCCCAGGAGGAATCCTTGTGCAATCTGAATATTAAATTTTGCTTGTCTTTATAATTGTTTTTCTTGGGACCTTGTTAGTATTTCCTTAACCATCAAGTATTTTTATTATAAGTAATTTTTAAGAATTGCTTGGGATATCTATATACTATATATGTGTTTGATATCTTTTAGTCAAATGCTTATGCCTTCTTAACTGTGTTTAATTGTGTTTCCATTTATATTTATCCTCATCTGGGCTGATTGGTTAATGTTTTTCTTTTGGGAAAGTATTTTAATTAATAGAATTGATGTTGATGATTGTTTTAACTTCAGTTATATCGATGACAAAGGTTACTGTGCCTTAAATAACTTTTTTTTTTAATATACCAGGTAAAATCCTCAATGATGATACTGCTCTAAAAGAATATAAAATTGATGAGAAAAACTTTGTGGTGGTTATGGTGACAAAAGTAAGTTTAAGCCTTATTCTGTATATCTTCGTGTATGTGAGTTTTTAAATAATGATGATGCCAAGTGCAGCCATTAAACCTTTGAATGAAATACAGTTAAGCACATTCATAGTAGGTTGCCCTTAACTTTGTTTTTTTTTAACTTTATTTATTATTTTAGAGAGAGTGGAAGGGGAGGGAGGAGGGAGGAGGGAGAGAGTGAAACATCAATATGGGAGAAGAACATTGATCGGTTGCCTCCTGTACATGCCCTAGCTGGGGATTGAACCCACAACCTTTTTTTTTTTTTTTTTAATATATTTTTATTGATTTCAGAGAGGAAGTGAGAGGGAGAGAGAGATAGAAACATCAATGATGAGAGAGAATCATTGATTGGTTGCCTCCTGCACGCCCCCTACTGGGGAGTGAGCCCACAACCCAGGCATATGCCCTTGACTGGAATCAAACCCGGGACCCTTCATTCCGTAGGCCGATGCTCTATCCACTGAGCCAAACCAGCTAGGGCAGAACCCACAACCTTTTTGGTGTATGAGATAATGCTCCAACCAACTAGGTCATCCAGCCAGGCCTAAATATGGGTTTTAAAGTCACAAAATAATTGATATATACACTAGGAAATAGAGTTCAACAACTAAAATTTGACTACTAAATACTTTTGTACTAAGTAACAGTTTATATCAATTGGACTTGGAAAATTTTTTAAGCCATTAAGAACCATATTAATTTTGCAGTGTTCAAGTACTTATTCATTAAATGTTAAACTTTAAATACAAAGAAAGAAATCACATGAGGAAACTTTGTCTCATCTAGTGTTTAAAAAAATATGATAAAATATACATAGCCCAAAATTTACCAATTTAACCATTTTTAAGTGTATGGTCCAGTATCATTAAGTACTTTCACGTTGTGCAACCATCACCACCATCAGTTTCCAGAACTTTTTTCATCTTCCCAAGCTGAAACTGTACCCATTAAATAGTAACTTTCCGTCCATACCTGCCCTCCACCTCTACATACTTAATGTAAGTGGAATCATACAGTATTGTTCTTTTTGTGACTGACTTATTTCAGTTCATGTTGTAGCTTTGCCGTCCTTTTTAGGGCTGAATAATATTCCATTATCTCACCTAGTTTTATCATACATAGTCTATATGGAAAATACATTTGGATATGTATTTGTTATCGGTCTTATTACCGTTAGTATTATAGTAACCTTGACTATTAGAACATAATTAAGGATTAGCAGGATAGGTTCAGAATACGTGCATGCATTTGGAGCCTAGCCTGTTCTTATCTATAATTAGAGGCCCGGTGCACGAAAATTCGTGCACTCGGCGGGGTCCCTCAGCCCAGCCTGCACCCTCTCACAATCCAGGACCCCTCAGATAGGGTCCGTAGGCCTGGCCTGAGATCAGGGCCTATTGGGGCTTTCCTTCCCCAGGCTGCAGGCAGCTGGCCCCACCCCCGCCGCTGCCATTGCTTGCCATCTGTGCAGTGCTGCCCCCCCTTCCCTGCCACCAGTGGCCTCCCTCTGCAGGCGACAGACTGGGGTGTGATGGCTTGGTTAGCCTGGACCTCCCTCTTTCTTTGCTGGGGGTCAGGGCTAGCCCTGCGAGGGCCTGTCTGCCTACCTGATTACCCCTAACTGCTCGCCTGCCTACCTGATCGCCCCTAACCACTCTGTCTGCCTGCCTAATTGCCCCTAACCACTTGCTTGGGGGTGTGGCCAGCCCGCAAGGGGCCGTGGTGGTCTGATCTCTGGTCGTTTAGGTCATGACGCCTCTGGCCTTTTATTACCTATAATAATAAAAGTGTAATATGCAAATTGACCGAACAGCAGAACGACCATCGGAAGTCCTTCCAGGCACAGCCAGGGCTGCTAGGGCCTACTCTTGCACGAATTTTGTGCATAGGGCCTTTAGTATAGGATAATAAAAGCGTAATATGCTAATTAAACCGGACTGCTGAATGATCTTCTGGATGAAGCCGTGGGGGCCAAGGCAGAGGCTGTTAGGGGTGATTAGGCAGGCAGGCGAGCAATTAGGAGTATCAGGCAGGCAGAGTGGTTAGGGGCGATTAGGCAGGCCAGCGGTTAGGAGCCAGTAGTCCTGGATTGCAAGAGGGATGTCCCAGATTGTGAGAGGGTGCAGGCTGGGCTGAGGAACACCCTCAACCCTCCTCCACCACCCCACCGTGCACAAATTGTGTGCACCGGGCCTCTAGTTTTACATAGGATTCCAATGGTATTTGTGGTTGCTTTATTTTCAAGTTAATAGTAGAGGCTAGCTATGAGAAGGCAAAGACTGATATAATTAGGCATTATGGAAGCAATGAGAAATGATCTCATTACCAAGAAGAGACAGGAAAAAGCAATTAAGGTAAAAAGTAAGCAGAAGCCCTGACTGGTTTGGCTCAGTGGATAGAGCGTCGGCCTGCGGACTCAAGGGTCCCGGGTTTGATTCCGGTCAAGGGCATGTACCTTGGTTGCGGGCACATACCCAGTGGGGAGTGTGCAGGAGGCGGCTGATTGATGTTTCTCTCTCATCGATGTTTCTAGCTCTCTATCCCTCTCCCTTCCTCTCTGTAAAAAATCAATAAAACATATTTTTTAAAAAAAAGTAAGCAGAAAAGCTTCAGGAAGGTTGGTTTGGTACTGTTTAGTTTAGAAGGAAGTTTAAATTGCTGTTTGTGGCAATACTGACCTTGAGGGCATGGTATGTAAAAACATTGTAGTGATAACAAATGGTCTTAAGGGAAATATTAAATGGCCAAAATGCATTTATTTAAACTACATTTTAATCTAGATTGGAGTTTTAGAACATTAATGATCTGCAATGTTAAATTGGCAGTTTAAAAAGTTACAGAGAAAAATACAAGACTCTTAGAATAGGAAAAGGAGGTGATGAATGCTATTACTATTTTTTCAAGTTCCCTATTTTGCACTAGCCACTTTTTAAAAAATAATTCTTTATTGTTGAAAGTATTACATATTCCTTCTTTTCCCCTCATTGACCCCCTCCAGCCCACTCCCTGCCCCAGGCCCTCACCACCCCATATATGCATGGCCTCATCTGTGTCTGTGGGCCATGCATATATGCATACAAGGACCTTGGTTGATTACCACCCTCCCTCTCCTTCCCTCCAAGATTCCCCTAGACACCTTTTTTCTAATGCACTCTGTACTGGCTCAAATTGAACAAGACATAAGTCAGCTAATTGCTTTACAATTTGTTGTTTTATACTTGAAGCAAATTGTGTTGAATTTTACCATCTTCCATTAAAACAGTTACCTTTTGTCATTAGGAAAGTTATGAGCAAAATAGGTAGTGAACATTGATAGGCCTTTAGGAGAATAAAAAGACTTGTAACAGTATGATTTCTACCCACATATAATTGCTTTTTGTTTTGTGGGAATCATTATGACTCTGTTTCTAGTTCAGAAAGTTCGGAACATATGGTTATATAACTTTATTTGGCCTTTATTTTTCTCCTCTTCTTAATATATTTTTATTGGTTTCAGAGAGGAAGGGAGAAGGAGAGGGAGAGATAGAAACATCAGTGATGAGAGAAAATCATTGATTGGCTGCCTCCTGCACGGCCCCACACTGGGGATCAAGCCCACAAACTAGGCATGTGCCCTGACCAGGAATCGATCCATGACCTCCTGGTTCATAGATCAGTGCTCAACCACGGAGCCATGTTGTCCGGGCTGGCCTTCATTTTCTGTTTAACTACATACAGATCTCAGAAGTTATGTTAACCTCTTTGTGCTTATACCTGTCCGTTTTAATGCTGACTTTTTTTTTCATATTAACTTAATATAAAGGCTGAAACTGTTGGGTAAAGCTAATTGAGATTGATAGTTAAGATAATATATATGCTGTCATCAGCTTTGAAAGAGTAACAGTGATTCAGAGTCTTAATGTTGACTATTATGTCACTTTACAAAGTTATTTTCAAGTTACAAGTTTGTTATTAGTATTGAGTTTGTAGCATCCTGTAACAATACAGTCTAATTAGAGATCAGGTAATAATGTTGTATTTTATAATCATTCATTGTTTTGCTTTTTAATATGTTTAGCCCAAAGCAGTGACAACACCAGCACCAACAACGACGCAGCAATCAAATCTTACCACCACTACCACAGTTAGTTCCTCCACAGCACCAGCTGTGGCTCAGGTCCCAACCCCCACCCCTGCTTTGGCTCCCACTCCTACTCCCACTCCCACTCCCACTCTTACTCCTACTCCTACTCCTACTCCTACTCCCACTCCCACTCCCACTCCCACTCCCACACCTACATCTATCACTCCAGCATCAGCGACAGCATCTTCTGAACCTGCACCTGTTAGTGCCACAAAACAGGAGAACCCTGCAGAACAGCCAGCAGAAACACCAGTGGCTACTAGCCCGACATCAACTGACAGGTAAGGGTTGCTAGAAAATTGTATCTTAAAATATGTTCATAACAAGGTCTTCATGCATGTATTTATTTTTATTCTGTCCAAATTAACTTTTTACTATGTTAAGCTTTTTCTAAACTCTGAACTCTGATAAAAACGGTATCACTTCTGTCTAACTTTCCATATTCCAAATTTTTGTATGCTCTGCTTTATTTTTCCAGAG
Source organism: Myotis lucifugus (assembly GCF_000147115.1). Lineage (NCBI taxonomy): Eukaryota > Metazoa > Chordata > Mammalia > Chiroptera > Vespertilionidae > Myotis > Myotis lucifugus. Next base: position 3,992,531 of record NW_005871091.1, on the reverse strand, counting down.
GGAAAAGGAAAGAGGATCAAAGTCATTATTTATTTTGTGTAGAAAAGTTTGGAAATACAAATGACCAAAAAGAAGAACTATAAAATAAAAATATATTATAGCTTGACATATTATAAATAACTTGCATGAGTAGTATTATGTCCAGTGTGGTCTTTGGAGTTGTTTCTATTTTGTGGCTTTAGTGCAACTCAGGACCTCAGTGGCAGTTGCTAGAGTCCTTGGAATCAGAACCAGTCACAATGGAAAACTGCAGCAATTTACTCTTATTTCCCCAAATTACGCACCTCAGAGAAGGATAATACAGGAAGGGGAAGAGTGAGAGAAACTCAGAAATCAAGCTACTTAGCTGTGCTTTAGTCCCTTCATCTGTGCTGTAAAACATTTAGTGGGCCTGTAAAGCACAAAACTTAGTGAGATGATTCTCAGGAGGTATTCTGGTATGAATTTGAAGGGTATAGGAAAGTTTTTTCATCACCACTGGCCTGACATTTTATTAATAGGAATTTGTTTCTTAGGCCATCTTTGTTCTTCTAAAACTATTAAAATGCAAATTCCACTCTTAATTCATTCTCTAAGGTTGATAGCTGACTTAGAGAAACTGCACTTGTACACAAGAACTGTATTGTTTTTAATTGAGGACAAATTTGACCACACTAAATGTTCATTAGTAAGGAGATGACTTGATTTGTGACCTGTTCATATTAGAGAACAGCGCTACTCAAAATGCAGCGGTCAGTACACAGCATCGGCATCACTGGGAGTTTAAATTTAATTCTTAGGCTTCACCTCAGATCTCTAAATCAAAATTATCTGGGGATGGTCCCAGAAGTCAGTATTTTACCAAGCCTGGTGAATTCTTAGGCTTCCTAAAGTTTGGGAAGCTCTGATATCCAGTACCACAGGCCAGTGAAAATATGCAGTATATATTTGTATTAAATGAATATGGTTTCAAATATAAAAAGCAGATTGCAAAATAATACAGATAATAACCATTAACCAAACATAAGCCACAAATGACATTATGTATTTCTATGGGAGTGCATATTAATGTGTAGAAAAACAGAACCAAAGGGATAATACATTGACTGACAGATAAGTGGTTTCCTCTGCGGATAGGGAGGAAAGAATTGGTGAGGCGAAATCAAGAATGAAAAAAGGAGGTTAAATGATACCTCAATCTTAACTATCATGTTTTAAAATAAATTTTAAAACAATGTGCAGCCTGACTGGTGTTGCTCAGTGATGTTGACCTATGAACCAGGAGGTCACAGTTCGATTCCTGGTCAGCGCCCATGCTCTGGTAGCAGCTCAATCTTCAGTGGTTGGAAGCAGCCAATCAGTGATTCTCTCTCATCATTGATGTTTGCATCTCTCCCTCTCCCTTCCTCTCTGAAATCAATAAAAATATTTTTTTTAAAAATGGCACAATGTGCAAAAAAATAGTACACATTATTCCTTTTTAACCCTTTGCACTCCGAACCATTCTGGACATTGGCTACCAGCTACTCGACGCTACTTTGCGGCGGAAACGTGCATTTACAGACCCTCGTATTATTTAGTATAATTTTGGAACCAAGTAACGTATTATAATGATATTGGACTTATATGAATTGGGTGACATCGAGGAATGTATATTTGCAAAAAAAACAATATTTTATTGTTTATAATTTTGTACAGTATGATAAGTTTTGTAACACTCCCCAATATGCATTGCAGGCTGATTAGTGCATGTTTGACAGTAATAAGTGGTTTGACGCCTGCCACCAGGTGTTTTCCTGTTAGAACACACAATGCAGTCCCGTTTTCTTTGTCCCACATCGGGAATATGTAGTTTATTGTTTAATCCGACACAAAACCCGCTGACATTTCTTGTATATATCTTAGTAATTTTACGATATTTTGATTTAATTTCTTGTGCCATTTCAAGATAAACTTCAGGGAAACATGCATGCCTCAAAAAGTTGCGTTGAAATAACTCAATTCCCCGTAATCACTAATAAACTGCAATGTCCCCTGAGAGGGGACATCCGAGTGATATGCTAGAATTCCGATGTCCCCTGAGAGGGGACAGCGGAGTGCAAAGGGTTAAAAAATTGTTTATTTAAATCTTCACCCAAGGATATTTTTCCATTGATTTTTAGAGAGAGGGAAAGACAGAGAAACACATTAATTGGTTGCCTCCTACACGAGCTCCGACCAGGTCCCTGGACCCATTGGCCTGCTGACGTGCTAGCCACTGAGCAAAACCAGCCAGGGCAGCACACATTATTCTGTAAAAGAACAATAATGAAGGAAGCTAACCCTAACAGATAGTAAAATGTATTATGCACAGTAATGATTACAACAATTTAGAATGGCTCTTACTAAAAAGACTGCTCTGTGAAATAGACAGTAGTCTTGAAACAGACTAAAATACATAGGGGCTTAATATACCATAAAGATGTAATTTCAGACGACTGTGGGAAAAAGGCTGTTGGAATAAATGCCTAGTTTTCTGGAGGATGGATTACAGACCTTACATTCACAAAAATAAATTCTAGATGGATAAAGATTGAATGTAAAGGTGAAACCATAAACTAGAAGAGAACATAGGAAAAATAAAAATAACCTTAAAAAGTCATAAAGGGGGAGCATTTAATAAATTTGACTACAGAAAGAATTTAAATGTTGGCAACCAAACTAAAACTTCCTTAATAAAAGCTTGATTTGATCAAGTAAATGGAATACTGCATCTGTTGGGAAAACCTGCCATAGTTGTGATTGTGCTGACATGGAATAATTGTTAAGTTAAATGAAAACACACACAAAAGAGGACACAGGTGATTGTTATATAGAAACTTGGTAGTGGTGGTTGTCTCTGGGCAGGGGTCTTGTGCAGAAGAATTAGTTTCTAGGTATATATTTCTTTGGGAAGTTTTGCCTTCTACGTTAGTTTCACTGTCTAGTGAATGAAGATACTTTAGAAATTATACCAAAGAATTATAATAATCTTATTGGGTATTACCATACCAGGCACTCTGCTAAGCACTTTACCAGCAATAACCCTATACACAACATTTTGGGATATATAGGTACTATTGTTGACCTCATTGTATTGATAAACCAAGGCTTAGAAAGTTGAATTCAAACTTAAGTAGTTCCCTTACTTTTGTTATGCTACATACAGAGCTGAAGTATATTGTGTTTGTTTTTAAAATTGGGACAGAGGCATAAGTGCGTGTCGTCTTATATGTATGTTTTATCTAAATTGCTAACAGCTACCTTTACTGCTTTTGTAAACTTAGGTTTATTTTTCTTCAGCCTACTCTTCATGGTCTTTTATAATCTTTTTTTTTTTTGTCTACTTTGTTTTTCAGACTCATCAGCAATTGCCCAACAGAAACTTAGTTCCTTTAAACTGGTTTACTTTCAGTTACAACTTGGATTTAACTCTCTTCTGCATTTTTTGGTTATACTATGCTGTGTTCCTTGATTTAGATGCCTTCTTTTTCCAGTTTTTGTGTTCAAAACTTACCTTTAAGAGCTAACTAAATTCCGCTACTAAAGACTTTTCCAGGTCTTTCTAGCTTAATGTAGTTTCTATATGTGCTAGTTATCTTGTACTTCTTTTGGTATTTCTGTGATTTGACTTACAGATTATTTAACTTATGTGAATTCTTTCAGGGAATAGTTCTTCATTATCTTTTTTTGTATTCCTTAAATAGTAAGCTATCCGTGAGGATGTTAATTTAAATCTTTGGACTTTTAAAATGATGGATTTGCAAAACAGAATGAGTATTAAGATTGAAAGTTCTCCCAAGCCATACATGTTATGGATAAAGCTTTGGGGTTTAGCCAGACTTTTTAGTTTAATTAAAAATCAAAGAATCTCTACAAATTAGACAGTTACTAAACTTTAATATAAATTTTTGATTTTCTAAAACCTTTTACAGTACATCAGGAGATTCTTCTCGGTCAAATCTTTTTGAAGATGCAACAAGTGCACTTGGTAAGTATCTACATTGTAAGTAACCATATAAGAGATAGGGAAGAGGTTTAATTTTTATTTCTCTGGATCATGGTAATGTGTTTGTTATGGTTGCTTATAATCAAGTTGCTAAATAGTTGATTTAGATAATTTAATAGTTACTAATAGCTTTGAAATTGTTTCATACATTGACTCTTTTTTTTTTCAAGATGGCTTGTTTTTAAATTGTTCAGTTAGATTTGACATTCAATATTATGTTAGTTTCAGGTGTACAGCATAGTCGTTAGGCATTTATATAATTTAAAAAGTGATCTCCCCCCAGTAAGTCTTGTACCCACCTAAGTGACCATTAGACTGCTTGACCAGTCAACTATTTGACCAGCGCAGTGACCACCAGGGGGCAGACGCTAAATGCAGGAGCTGCCCCCTAGTGGTCAGTGCACTCCCACAGCAGCGGGGCCAGGATTGGGGAGGGGGGGCGGGAGCAGCATGGTGCCCACTCCGGCTCCTCCCTGGCCACCTCCCACTTCACGCACTACTATATCCCTCAGGGAATGTCGGACTGCTGGTTTCGGCCTGATCCCTGCCCCCTGGTGGTCATTGGGTGTCATAGCGACTGGTGGAATGGTCAAATGAACAGTCACTTAGTACATTACACTTTTATTATATAGGATGTCCACTCACATCCCCATGACTATTTTGTAACTGCCAATTGTACTTCTTAACACCTTCACCTTTTGACCCAACCCTTCAGTACCCATCCCATCTGACAACCATCCATTTATTCTCTGGATCTATGAGCTTGTTTCTGGCTTGCTTGTTCTTTTATTTTGTTTTTCAGATTTCATATCTAAGTGAAATCATATGGAATTTATCTTTTTCTGTTCAACCTATTTCACTTAGCACAATACATTCTAGATCCATTCATGTTGTCAGAAGTATACATTGAATCCTTTAAATTGACTGTTAGAGTCAAGTGTACTTTTTTCCTTAAAGCACATACATTTTATTTTCCAAATGAACTTTAAATGTTATTTTAAAAAAGGTTGACCTGTGTATTATAAAATGTCTTTGAATTGGGTATTAAGTGTTACTAAAATCTGTCTCACACTTCATCTTTATTCTCTTCTAGCCTTTATTTCAGCTTATAGCCTTGTCGGTTCCCATTTACTAGTATATCTTGTTGCTTATATTGTACTTGCAGTGGAAATGCCTTCTTATTCCAACTTTTAATTTTACCTACTGAATAATGTCTTTCCATCTTGTCTCCATACCCATTCTATCAAAATCAATTTTGTTTTTCCCTTTATTTTTCCATTCTTTAAACTGCCAACTAGAAAAACTGTAATCTCCACCAACTCCTTAATTTCCAGTTGACTCATGTTTTATTCCTCTTTGTTCCCTTCCTTGCTTGTATTATCATCCACATCCTTGGCCCTCTGCCTTTTGGCCTAGTGAGACCAGGAGTCTTCTTCCCAAGTCTCTGCTGCCATTTATTTGCTTTTGTTTATGTCCTTTCCTTACTGATATTCTTGAATTATCTGCTTCTAACTGGCCTGTTCTCTGCCATAGTGGACTTTCTAAAAGGTAAATCTAGTAATGTCATTGTTAGTTCATTTCACAGCTCATAGTGACCTAGAAGATAAATCCAAAGGTTTTTCATCATTACTTCTTTTTATTTTTAATTAAATATATTTTTATTGATTTGAGAGAGAGAGAAACATCAGTGATGAGAGAGAATCATTGATTGACTGCCTCCTGCACATTCCCTACTGGGGATCGAGCCCACAACCTGCGCCTGGGCATGTGCCCAACCACTTAGCTACCCTGGCTGGGCCATCACTACTACTTTAGCTCTTGTCTTGTGTTATCCATTGTTCCTAATTTTTTTTATGAGTTATTAGCCTTTGTACTTTTTTTCTTTTATTGATTTCAGAGAGGAAGGGAGAGGGAGAAAAATAGAAACATCAATGATGACAGAGAATCGTTGATCAGCTGCCTCCTACATGCCCCTACCAGGGATCGGGTCTGCAACCCATGCATGTGCCCTTGACCAGAATCAAACCCAGGACCCTTCAGTCCACAGGCTGATGCTCTATCCACTGAGCCAAACCAGCTAGGGCAGCCTTTGTACTTTTAATATCTAAAAAGTATCAAAATGCAACTTGATTAATTAGGAAGCATAATTTTAAGAGACACAGCATGATTAGGTGTAGGGGCTCTAGAGTCTGACAGCCTGTGTTTGTGTCTCTGCACCTTGACTTATCAGCTGTCCCGAATGGCATTAATGGGGTTTTTGTTCTTTATTTTCCCAGGCCAGGATGATTTAAACTACATATTTTCTGGTTAGGGAGGAGTGTATAAACCATTTGCTCTCAAGTGTCCTTAGTTAGGTAAGATAAGGTCTTGCAGTTCACAAGCTGACTGCAAGCCTGCCCAAACTGTTTGGCCTTGTTTAATTTTATTATCTCAGTTTCCCCATTGCACTTGCCCTGGGATTTTCCTAGCTTCTTACTATCCTGCCATAATGGGACCTACCAGATGTGCTAATAGATTAGATGTGAAAACAGGGGAAAGGGAATTGAAACCACTGAGGTTTTTGATTCAAGTATTTGGATGGATAGCGGTGCTATTCATTGAAATGGAGATCGCAGATAATGGGACATACTGAGGGATAATCTAAGTCATGTGTTGGTATTGGTTTAGGAGTGAGTGGAATGTGAGGAAATGGACACAGTATGTGCAGACAGCTATGGCTGTGAATGGGAGAGAACAGACAAATGGACCAGTTCTTGAAAGAGGAATTGGGATATGATGAAGGGAGGCATGTTTTTGTTTTTAGAATGACATTCAAGGGCATAGTTAACTTCTGGTCAGGATATTGAAACATCGATCAGCTGCCTCCTGCACACCTCCTACTGGGGATAAAAGACCCGTTCTTTGAGGAGACAAGAAAGGGAATGGTACCCAGAACATGAGTGGAAGAAAAGGTGGCTTAAATGAGGTAAAAGTGACATACTGAATGATAGGGATTGATTCATTGTACCAGCTTTCTGTGGTGCTTGAAATTCTAACTTTCTAGCTTTTAACCTCCTTTCCCCCTCTGCTTTGATAATAAAAGGTGTCAAAGGAAAACTGAACTTCTTATGGCAGAGCTAATTGCTTGAAATGCTCCTCTTATTTTCAAAGTCATGTCGCTGTCCTGTGCGATCTGCTAATTCTATCCTATATTTGTGCTACATTAATACCCTATATTTTTATTGTACTTATTAAACATTATATTAGTTTCCTATTGCTACTGTAATAAGTTACCACAAACTTAGTGGTATAAAACAACAGATTTATTATTACTTTATAGTACTATAGGTTAGAAGTCTGACATGGGGCTCACTGGACAAAAACCAAAGGACTAAATTACGGGGCTAAAATCAGGGCTGTATTATTTTCTGGAGACTCCAGGGGAGGGTTTATTCTATGTCCTTTCAGCTTTTAGAGGCTGTCCACATTCCTTAGCTCATAGCCCCTTTGCCCATCATCATCAAAGCAGCATAGCATCTCTTATTCTGACTTTCTCTCCTTTTCTTTACATCTGTTTCTCTGATCCTCTTACCTGCTTCCCTTCTATTTTTAAGGACCCTTGTGTTGGGCCCACTCACATAATCCAGGTCAATTTCCCTATTGAGCTGATAAGCAACCTTTCTTCCCTTTTGACAGGTCATCTAACATATCCATAGGTCCCAGGCATTGGCATGGGTGGAGAGGCATTATTCACCTAGCACAGTGGTCGGCAAACTCATTAGTCAACAGAGCCAAATATCAACAGTACAACGATTGAAATTTCTTTTGAGAGCCAAATTTTTTAAACTTAAACTGTATAGGTAGGTACATTGTTATTAACTTAATTAGGGTACTCCTGACTGACTGGCTCACTCAACTCGTGCATGAATCGCGCGCGCCTCCCCCGAGTTGTGTATCCCTCGGCCCGGCCTGCCTGCGCTGCGTCTCCCGTCGGCCGACCAACCGACACCCCCCACTTCTTCTAACACCACTTCTTCAAAATAGACTCGCCCAGGCCGAAAACCGACTTATGCGCATGGGCCACGAAGTTTCAATCGCACTGTACGTTCACGCCCGCACGTGGTATTTTGTGGAAGTGCCACACTCAAGGGGCCAAAGAGCCGAATGTGGCTCATGAGCCGCGGTTTGCCGACCACTGACCTAGCACATACATGTTGTAGTTCATACTGTTATTCATCTTTGTATTCCTCGCACTTTAGTGCCTAAACATTGTATGCATTCAAGAAGTATGGAGAGTGTTTGGCATTAAATATTCTCTTTCTTTTCCCTCCTCCGACCTTGCTCTCAACTTTTTGTAGTGACAGGTCAGTCTTACGAGAATATGGTAACTGAGATCATGTCAATGGGCTATGAACGAGAGCAAGTAATTGCAGCCCTGAGAGCCAGTTTCAACAACCCTGACCGAGCAGTGGAGTATCTTTTAATGGTGAGAAACATTTTACTTCTTCATTCTAGTTTAAGACCAAAATCTCAAAGAAACAAAGATTTGAAGGAACAGTAACAATTCACAGGAGAATAGTAATATATGCTAGATAATTTACACCATGCTTTTTCTTAGTATGTTAAAGTTTTGTGTTGATAAAATGACCGCTTTAAAAGATTTTGAAAGGATTTTTAGTTACTAAATGGCTGAGTTGTAAAGTTAACCATCCATTTGGAGTAGATCATTCTACCCCAATTATGCCATCCTCAAAGGCTGATAGTTGTGTTTGGGGATATAGAGGAAGATTTCTTTTTTATGTAATCTAATCTAACATTTTAGTAGCTTTTTTTACTGCCAGTGTAATCCTAGATGTACTATTTAAAGCAGGAGTTTTTTTTTTTGTTTTTTTTTTTTTAATATAATTTATTGATTTTTTACAGAGAGGAAGGGAGAGAGATAGATAGTTAGAAACATCGATGGGAGAGAAACATCGATCAGCTGCCTCCTGCACATCTCCCACTGGGGATGTGCCCGCAACCCAGGTACATGCCCTTGACCGGAATCGAACCTGGGACCCCTCAGTCCGCAGGCCGATGCTCTATCCACTGAGCCAAACCGGTTTCGGCTAAAGCAGGAGTTTTAAGTTGTTAGAAGCCCAACCCAAATTTTATTTATCACTAACTTTATAATTAATTGCTTATATAATTTTTTATTACTGTATGAAATAAATATGTAGAAATTTTAGAAATTAGGAGATTTCACTTAAAACATTCAGATAATCTGATTTACCTGGACATGTTGAATCACAGATTTTTGCAAGAGATTAGGAAAAGTTTTCGATCATAGATCTTTAATTCACTATCTTCCCCTTTCATTCACTGTTACCGGACATAATGTGCATTTAATTTAACATATCATGTTGCTTACCTGGTTCTATTGACATTTGAATTGTTAGCTTGTTTCTAGTTGGTAGCAACTGAGGGAATTTCAAGTAAGTTATTGTCTGTTACTAGCATAAAGGTTTTTGAGAAATAGATTGTTGTGAACATGGACTGAAACCCTTGATATTTTATGACAATGAATGTCTGTTAGTTTTATAGATGTGGCATAGACTAAGTAACAGCATATAATTTTGGAATAACATTAGATTTTTTTTTTTTTTTTTTTTTTTTAGTCTTAGCATTTTATGTTAGAATTGTCTGGTGTTTTGAAGTATCATCAAAGTATTAATTTGCCCTAAATATCATTCATGATCCTAAACTAACTATGGGAAATACAGTCCATAGTTTAACCCATTCCTTTGTTTCCAGCTTGTACTTCTGCCTGTTCAGATAGTAGTTTCCTCAGGAGAGTCATGAGCCAACAAATGCTCTGCCTCCACCAGTTATTTGCATACTCATTTGCATGTGAGATTCACCAAACCCTTTCTTAGCATATCATTTAATCTTTTGAATGCTCTTTTCCATTGTCCTCTTGACGAGAGTCTTTAAAATGCTAGCAGTTCATTTTATTAATTAGTTTGGAATTGAGGAATCGTATTGATAATCACCATGGGGTGGAGGAGTAACATTAACTACATTTCAAGTTCTCAGTAGCTACATATGGCTGCCTAATGGGTATTTTATTGGACAGCAGAGCTATAGAAAATATTTCCATTATCATGGAAAGTTCTGTTGGACAGTGCCACTGCTGCCTTGTATTACAGAAATGTAGGTTCTTCTACACAGGGGTCGCCAACCAGTGGTCCGCGAGGTCCGAAAGGTTGGCGACCGCTGTTCCGCACCACACTCAGGCCATTTCTAACCTAATTTAAATATATGTAGTTTTCAGGTAAATCTTGATCCTTTGCTCCCTCCCATCCCCATTTACTTATTGATTTTATTTTATTTTATTTTTCTATAGAGAGGAAAGGGGGGTGAGAGAGACATTGATTTGTCATTCCATTTATATATGCATTTATTGATTGCTCCTTGTATGTGCCCTGCCTGGGGATTAAACCTGCAACCTTGTGATACCGGATGCTCTAACCCAGGGGTCGCCAACCTTTCGGACCTCATGGACCACCAGTGGTCCGAGGGCCACCGGTTGTCGACCGTTACAGTCTAACCAACTGAGCTACCTAGCTAGGGCTTGAGCCTTTACTTTTAATTGAAGCATACAATTCTTTGATGCTTTTGGAAATTAGACAAGGATATTAAATATATTAGTAAGTCTTTTACTCTGTATGTATAATATTTTAAATGACAGCATATTTTAAAGCTTGGAAATTGTATTTTAGGGAATTCCTGGAGACAGAGAAAGTCAGGCTGTGGTTGATCCCCCTCCGGTAGCTACTACTGGGCCTCCTCAGTCTTCAGTGGCTGCAGCTGCAGCAACTACGACAGCAACAACTACAACGACAAGTTCTGGAGGTAAAGTGGAAACTTTTGGATGGGGAGGAAATGGTTCTAAATTTGTACTGTAAAATAAAGTATTTTGAGGTGAGGTTTATTCCCAGAGCATTTGGATAAATCCTAAGATTCTTTTTTTTTAATAATATATTTAATTAATTTTTTTTTTTTTTTTTTTACAGAGAAGAAGGGAGAGGGATAGAGAGTTAGAAACATCGATGAGAGAGAAACATCGATCAGCTGCCTCCTGCACACTCCCTACTGGGTATGTGCCCAAAACCAAGGTACATGCCCTTGACCGGAATCGAACCTGGGACCCTTGAGTCTGCAGGCCGATGCTCTATCCACTGAGCCAAACCGGTTAGGGTCTAAGATATTCTTGCTTATATTCCTCATCATTGCTGCCGTTTTGGTAGAGAGCATATTCTAAGGAAGAGATACTTGCCAGTTTGCATTCCTTGTTATATTTTGAAGCCATTGCGAATGGTTTACTCACCATATCTCTTTCTGTCCTTATAAATGTCATCGAGTATGTATGATTCCAAAACCAGTGGTAGCTTGGTGGTTATTATACAACCAAGGAATTAAAAGCTCGAAAGGTTTAAAATCTTGTGTCTCGAGGTGAAAGCAAACTTGAATTCAAGTGTCTACTGGCCAACACCCACATTTCCATTGCCAAAAGTTTGACTACAAAGCAAGGCCTGGAGCCTTTGGTAGGCCCAGGAATTAGTGTTCTCCTTCATTCTTTCTTCTGTGTATTGAGAAAGTATTCAAACTGTTAATTTTGAAGAGGCCATTCTTTAATGCATATTCTAGCTCTAATTATGGCAGTCAGTTCTGGTTGATAAAAATTTCTAAGCACTGGGTACAGTCTCCCAGAGGACAGGACAGACTTCTCATTTCTGGAGAATCAGCATGGGAATGGAAAGAGGAGGCACGGCTTTGATTCAGATTGAGGGTGCTGTCCATTCACCAGCAATTATTAAATAACTTAGTTTCTGCGTCTCATTTTCTTCATCTATAAAACTGGTCTTACACAAAGAAGAATAAATATCTGTGTTATGTGGTCACTTTAATTTGAATGATTGTCTTGAATTAAAATTTAGGAAATAACATACAAAATATTCTCATTATTCATTAGTAACCTCAAAATAATTCTTTATTTTGTATAGCATAACCAGACAAATACCATCCCCCACATACACACAAAAGTCACAAGTTCTAGATCTTATACCTTATTTGGCATTATTAATATTTATTATTATAAAGGGATCTTGGACAAAAGAGTTCTAAATATTATTACTAGATTGTCTTGTGGCTTATCTCAAGTTTTTATAGATTATAAATATTTAAAATTTGATGGCAGTAAAAAAAATCTTCCAACAATAATTCAGTTTGTGTTAATAAAACTCCATCTGATCTGCAAACCTGAACTTTCTTAACTTTTAATTATTAAATACAGGGGTTGGCAAAAGTAGGTTTACAGTGTGAGTATATGAAATATACTCTTATTCTTTTTAAAAATAAATTTTTATTGATTTCAGAGAGGAAGGAAGAGGGGGAGAGAGATAGAATCATCAATGAGAAGAGAGAATCATTGATCATCTGCCTCCTGCATACCCAACCTGGGCATGTGCCCTTGACGGGAATTGAAACTTGGAACCCTGATGCTCTATGCACTGAGCCAAACCATCTAGGCCACAGTTTATTCTTGTATTATTATTAACTAGAGGCCCGGTGCACAAAAATTTGTGCACTCTGGGGGAAGGGAGGGTCCCTCAGCCCGGCCTGTGCCCTCTCGCAGTCTGGGACCCCTCTGGAGATAACAACCTGCTGGCTTAGGCCTGCTCCCAGGTGGCAGAGGGCAGGCCCAATCTCTAGGTGCAGCCCCTGGTCGGGCTCAGAGCAGAGCTGATTGGGGAGTTGGGGCGCCGCCCCGTCATGCACAGAGCAGGGCGGATCGGGAGATTGCGATGCCACCCTAAGTCACGCTCAGGGTAGGGCCGATTGGGGGGTTGGGGCACCGCCCCCTGTCACACTCAAGGCAGGGTCGATGGGGAGGTTGCGGCGCCACCCCCTGTCACGCACAGAGCAGGGACAATCAGGGGGGTTGGGGCTCCGTACCCTGTCACACACAGAGCCGCAGGGCGATCAAGGGGTTGGGGAGCTCCCCCCTATCAGGCACAGAGCAGGGCTGATCAGGGGGTTGGGGCACCTTCCCCTGTCACAAACAGAGCAGGGCGGATAGGGAGGTTGTGGCCCCGCCCCCCTTTCACACACAGAGCCACGGGGCGATCAGGGGGTTTAGTCGCTGCCCCCTGTCACGCTGATCCCGGTGCTGGGAGGCATATTACCCTTTTACTATATAGGATAGAGGCCTGGTGCACGGGTGGGGGCCAGCTGGTTTGCCCTGAAGGGTGTCCTGGATCAGGGTGGGGGTCCCGCTTGGGTGCCTGGCCGGCCTGGGTGAGGGGCTGATGGCTGTTGGCAGCTGGTCACACCCCCTTCAGGCTGGGGGTCCCCCCTGGGGTGCCTGGCCAGTCTGGATGAGGGGCTGAGGGCTGTTTTCAGGCTGGCGGGTGACTGAAGCTCCCAACTGCTCCTTTTTTTCTTTTTTCTTTTATTCTGGGTCAGCTTTAGCTCTGAGGCTTGGCTCCAGCTCTGAGGCCTCGGCTGCTGAAAGCAGGTATCTGGTTTGTTTGGGTTCTATAATCGAAACACTGTTTCAACTCCAGCTCTGAGATCCCGGCTGGCTGAAAGCAGGTTTCTGGGGTTTTGTTTAGCTTCTATATTTGTAACAATGTTTCAAACTGCAAGCTCAGAGGCCGGCAGCAGCAGGTGGGGAATGTTGGCTTCCTCCGTCACTGAAGCAAGCAAGCCTCATGTTCGCTTCAAGCTGCCTGGCTGCCGGCCACCATCTTGGCTGGCAGTTAATTTGCATATCACCCCGATTAGCCAATGGGAAGGGTAGCGGAGGTACGGCTAATTACCATGTTTCTCTTTTATTAGATAGGATTTGTATTTTTCCATACAAACAATTATAAACATACTTTTGTCCACCCCTGTTACAAATTTCCCAGGAATTCAAGCTCAGATTGTTTGGGGGGTTTTTTTCTTAGTCCTGCTATATATTTTTCTTAATAACTTTTGAGCAACAGGAACAGCTTTTAGTACTTTTTATTTTTGATAGGGAGCATACAAAGCACAAGTCCTTGGTATTACTTGTTACTTTCAGTGTCTCTGTCTAAATTATGTTTGAACCAATTCTTTGTATATGTAATCAGTACTTTTGTTTAACAATGTTTTATGTGTATTTTAGGACATCCCCTTGAATTTTTACGGAATCAACCTCAGTTTCAACAGATGAGACAAATTATTCAACAGAATCCTTCCCTGCTTCCAGCATTGCTACAACAGATAGGTCGAGAAAATCCTCAATTACTGCAGGTGACTATGTATCCCATTTTGGAAAAGACCATGAACATCCCCTTCCCCTCCACCAACTCTAAACCATTCTAAGCTACTTTCAGTAGAATATGCTGCATAGATAGATGTACTAGAAAAAGAGTTGGGGGATGGAGGTTGGGTTAACTTTAGTTGCTCAAATAATAAATTTGGGAAACACCTTATTAAAGAATCTGAGAAACTCTTCAGCAAAGAAACTTTTTAATTTGTCTTTTTTCCCAAGCTTATTAGTAGAGCTCCGCCCTTAGGAAACATACTTGTGGGCTTAATTAATGCTTAGGTCACAAAGTATTTGAGTTTGGTACATCGTTGTACTGCCTGCTAGTGTGGAAGATATATGTAAGTTCTCTTTCCTCTTACAGTCATCAAGTGGTTTTTTAGTATTGCTTTTATTTTTTGACAGCATACATTTATGAAAGAGAATTTGAATTCTCTTAATTCTTCACTGTTTATCTCACTCAAAAAAACTGAGCTTCTTTAATAATGTGCAAGGAATCATCATATCCCCATAAAAACGTAATAATCTAGAATCAATCTAAAATATTACAGTTGCAAACGTTATAGCTTCTCTCTTATTTGTATTTAGAATTCTTTTTTTCCTGAAGATACTTTATATCAATGTATTATTTTTTTCTGTCCTTCAAATCACAGCAAATTAGCCAACACCAGGAGCATTTTATTCAAATGTTAAATGAACCAGTTCAAGAAGCTGGTGGTCAAGGAGGAGGAGGAGGGGGTGGAGGAGGCAGTGGAGGAATTGCAGAAGCTGGAAGTGGTCACATGAACTACATTCAAGTAACGCCTCAGGAAAAAGAAGCTATAGAAAGGGTGAGTTTAAGTAAAACTAACAATTCCGTTCTTCAGACAAAACAGTCACCTTTCCAAATCTCAGTGTTCACACAGGGCTAGTGGCCACTACATTGAATAGCACTGATCTATTTCCATCACAGGTGGAGTTCTTTTAGAGCGGAATACAGCGTTGCCCCTGGGGCTTGCAGGAAAGACGGACTTCTCAGTCCTGCTCTCCCATCTTGTTCTTTGTGAAGCCCAGGGACCAGCAGTGAATACCATTCTAGCAGGAAATAGTTGTAAATATATTAAGAAACTAAAAATTTCATTGATGTTTTAAAATTCAGGCAGGAAATGATCTTTAGGAGTGTGCCCAATTTAAGATGATTCATTTTTAGATTTATATTTCAGATTTCTTAACTTCATTACTGTTACTAAAATCTAAGGGATATATATATATATATATATATAATAAAAAATGACATACAGTAAATATCAGACCCTGCTATCCTGAATCGCTTCTCATCTTACCAGGGTGAGCAATGTAGGTCATGGCACTGTAATAACCTGGTTTTTATGATACTATGACTAGTCATTCATTCTCTGGCCCCATTGTTAACATTTATAAATAAGGAATCCTAGTACTTGCCTGTTTCACAAGGTGTTCTGAGATGGAAATTCAATATAGTGCATTTTAACTTAGAAAATCATCTGGAAAGTAATTTGTCCTTGTTTATGATATAAACATATCAAGTGTTTAAAGTTTATAATTAGGTATTTCCTAAAAGATACGTTATATATCAGACTGATATTTTCCCCTCTGAGTAAATGACACTTGCCTCAATTGTTCTATAGCAACTTTTTTTTTGAGGTTAGGGTTATCAGTTCTTGATTTCTGTGTTGGAGAAATTTTCTCTTGTTGCTGGTGCTTTTAATTCATACTAAGAGAACATTCCTAATACAAAGTTAAAAGATTTACTTTTGTCTTTTCTCTGAAGAGTTTATACTTGTCGAGATTTGTGACCCATTTTGAGTTATTTTTGTTTATGGTAGCTAGCTACATTTTTTGCATCTGACTATCCAGTTGCCCCAGCACCATTTATTAAAAATACTACTCTTTCCTCACTAAGTTGTCTTGGCATTCTTATTAACATTAATTGATAATAAATGTGAGGGTTTATTTCTGGGCTCTCAATTCTGTTCCATTGATCTGTATGTTTATTCTGTTAGTACCTCACTCTTTCTCTTTTTTTAATCCTCACCTGAGGATATGTTTGTACTAATTGTTAGAGAGAGAAAGAAACATTGAACGGTTGTGTGCCATATGCACACTACAGGGGATCAAACCCATGACCCTTCAGTGTGCAAACGATGTTCCAACCAACTGAGCGACACCAACCAGGGCCTTACTGTCTTGATTACTTACTCTGTTGCTTTGTAGTAAGTTTTGAAATCAGGAAGTGTGAGTGCTCCAATTTTGTATTTCTTAAGATTTACATATCAATTTTAGGCTCAAGTTGTTCATTTCTGTGCCTTCCCTCTCCCCCTTTCCCCCCAAAACTTGCTGGGATTATGATAGATACTCTGTTTTTGTGTAGATCAGTTTGAGGAGTATTGCCATGTTAGTAGTATTAAGTCTTAGCAAGCCATGAACATGGGATTTCTTTTCATTTATTATTAGATTTTCTATAATATCTTTCAGAAATGTTCTATAGTCTTCAGTTTGTACTTTTTGTATTAAATTTATTCCTAAGTATTTTTATTGTTTGTGATGCTATTATAAGTGTATTTTCTTAATTTCATTTTTGAATTGTTCAGTGCTAATTATATAGAAATACAGTTTATTTAATTTTATATCTTCCAACTTTCCTGAACTCATGTATTGATTCTGATCATTTGGGTGTGTTCCGTAGGATTTTCTGTATGAAAGATATCACTTGCAAGTAGCCATGGTTTTACTTATTTTCTAATATAGATGCATTATTTATTTGTTTTGTGTGACTAATTGCTCTGTCTAGAGCCTCCTGTGCATTGTTGAAGAGAAGTGACGAGACCCAACATTGCTTGTCTTAATCTGCATCTTTAGGGAAAACATTTCAGTCTTTCATTATTAAGTATGATGTTAGCTATGGGTTTTATTAAATTCCTTTTATTGGGTTGAAGAAGTTTCCTTCTACTCCTAGTTTGTTGTGTATTTTTTCAGAAAATGGTGTTGGATTCTGTCAAATGCTTTTTGTGTGTTTATTAAGATCATCGTGTAATTTTGTTCCTTTTCCTGTTAATATGCTTTATTATGTTGGTTGATTTTTGTATGTTGGAACAACCTTGTAACTCTGGGATAAACTCTGGGATAAATCCCACTCAGTTATGGTGTACAATCCTTTTTTATGTTGCTGGATTTGGTCTGCTAGTACTTTGTTGAGGATTTGTGGATCTACATACGAAATATAGGTCTGTAGTTTTCTTGTGTCTATGTCTGGTTTTGGTATCAGTGTAATAATACTGGTCTTATAAAATGAGTTTGGGAAATGTTCCCTTATCATCTCTTTAGAAGAGTTTATGAAAAATTGGTGTTAATTTTTCTTTAAATGGTTGATAGAATTCACTAGTAAAGTAATCTGGGCCCAGGTTTTCTTTTTGGGAAATTACTCATTAAATCTCTTTACTTGTTACAGGCCTGTTTGGATTTCCTGTTTCTTCTTGAGCCAATTTTGGTTGTTGTGTTTTTGTTGTTTTTTTTCTGTTGTCTTTCTAGGAATTGTCTATTTTAATCTGTTATCTAATTTGTTCATAATATTTCCTTATTAATAGTTTTTATTTTTCAAAAAATAGAAATGTTTTCACATTTATTTTTGATTTTAGTAATTTTAATCCTCAGATTTCTTTTTTTTTCCTGTCAGCTAAAGTTTTGTCAGTATTGTTGATCTAAAGAAAAAACACACACTAGCTTTTGGATTTGTTAAGTCTCTCTGTTGTTTTTGTAAGCTTCCATTTTATTTATTTTCTCAGTGATCTTTATTATTTCTCTGCTTGCTTTGAAATTAATTTCTTCCTTTTTTAAATATTTTTTTTATTTCACAGAGAGGAAGGGAGAGTTAAAAAATATTTTCTAATTTCCTTTGTGATTTCTTCTTTGATCCATTGGTTATTTGGGATTTGTTTTAATTTCTACATGTTTATGAATTTTTCAAATTTCCTTCCATTATTGATTTCTAAGTTCATTCCATCGTGGTCAGAGCACATTTTGTATGATTTTAATCCTTTAAAATTCACTGAGGTTTCTTTTATGAGCTAACATGGTCTTTGTGGAGAATGTTCATGTGTACTTGAGAAAGACGTGTATCTTCTGGTGTTAAATGTTCTGTAAGTGTCCATTAGGTCTAGTTGGTTTATTGTGTTGGTAAGTCCTCGGTTTGCTTTTTGATCCTCTTTTTAGTTGGTGCATCTATTATTGAACGTGGGGATATTGAAGTCTCCAACTATTGTTGAATTGTTTCTCTGTCCCTTCAATTCCGTCAGCTTTTGTTTCATGAATTTTGGAACTTGCTTATATATGTGTATAATGAAGTATTTCTGATGTTTTATCATACTAAAATGTCCTTTGTTATTAGTAGCAATTTTTATCTTAAAGTCTATTTTGTCTGGTATTAATATAGCCACTTCAGCTCCATTTTTGTAACTGTGTGTATTGTATATGTCTTTTTTCATCCTTTTCCTTTCAGTATCTTTGTGTCTTTGAATCTAAAGTGTGTATCTTATAGAAGCTTATAGTTGAATTGTTGCCCTCTCTACTTTTTATTTCAGCTAGCCCATCTTTAATCTGAATAAGATCTAGGTAACAATCATTTAAAGTTCTTCTCCTTCTACGGATGAATATTCATGCTGAACTGGGACTTGTGCCCAGTTTTTTAAGGTCATTTCTTGATTGAGGCAGTTTAGAAGAGGGTTCTTAACATTGGCTGACAAACTTATAATATCTAGTAAATGAGATCATTGACCTTAGTTTTTCAAGGCTTTTAAAGCAGTGATTACTGAGTTACAAGTGATTTCTAATAGATTAGGAAAACGAAAGTGGCTTGTGTCACCACTTATAATGCTCTAAAAATTAAGCAGATAAGAATAGAATACCATATGTCTTTATCTCAGAAATATTATGTAATATTACTAATAATTGGTCACCCATTTTTCTAGTATGGAGTGTTTCATAAGGCAAGGAGATTGAGAATGGTATTTGACCCTAGTGAAGGATATGACTTTCTTTACAAATAATTAGGTGAAGTAGTTAAACTTATTTCCATTTGTTCTCATCCGTATTTTCACCTCTCAAATACTAAAAGCCATTTAATTTACAAATTTCTTATGTTTAAATCGCCATAGTAAGCAGCTAATTTTTAGTGTTAATGCCAGTAGTTGTTAGTAAAGTATCTGTTAGTCAAATAGCTTTAACTAGGAACAAATAATTTTGTAGGTGGTTGTTAAAGGGTGTAAGTTCCATTTGATCCGTTGGGTTGGATGGGATGGATTCATGTAGAATTCTCAAGAGCTTTTATGTCTTCTACAGTAGTGCTGTGCTGGAATGATATGTTTTCTTTCTTTTCTTCCAGTTAAAGGCATTAGGATTTCCTGAAGGACTTGTGATACAAGCATACTTTGCTTGTGAGAAGAATGAGAACTTGGCTGCCAATTTTCTTCTACAGCAAAACTTTGATGAAGATTGAAAGGGACTTTTTTTTTTTTTTAATTTCACACTTCACACCAGTGCATTACACTAACTTTGTTCACTGGATTGTCTGGGATGACTTGGGCTCATATCCACAATACCTGTATAAGGTAGTAGATTGTTGGGGGTGGGAGGGAGGGATCTAGGATAAATACAATGCATGTCTGCTTCAATTAGCAGATGCTGCAGATCCACACAGTGTGTAAAATAGACAACCAAAAAGCAGCTTTTGCAGGTCTCTATCTCTTGTATAAAACAGTAGGTAACTTCCTAGGTTTCACTCTTTTTAGTGTACTAGATCCAGAAATTTAGTGTAATGCCCTGCTTTATATTTCTTTGACTTAACATTGGTTTCAGAAAGAATCTTTGCTATCTAGAATCTACAGTCTCTATTTCATGGCAACACTGGATAATGGCTTTATGAAATTGAAACAAATTTGGAACAACTGCAAAGAGATGCCAAATAATTGATGGTTATTGTTGCTGCTTCAAATAAGTATAAAATTAATGTCAAGAAAGCCCATTCTTTCATGTTAAATACTTGGGTTGGGGTGGAGAAGAAGGGGAACCTTTTCTTAAAGTGAAAATACTGCTATTTTAAAATCTCTTGATCATTGAATGTGAGACCCTTCTGACATGATTTGAGAAGCTGTACAAGTATAGGCAGAGTTATTTCCTGTTTACATTTTTTTTGGTTTGTTTGGGGGGAAATTGGTAGGTGTCTAATTACTGTTTACTTCCTTGTTATATTGCAGTAAAAGTTTTAAAACCACCATTGCATGTTTGCTTTTGATGTGTCCCTTTGTGGAATTAGCACTTTGGGACCAATGGAGAAATGCAGCGCCCACTCTCCTTTGTCCCTTCCCTCAGCAGAACCATGCTTGTCACCAAGTTGTGAGTTCAAACTGCTGCCTTTCTTAACCCCACAAAGGCTGATTCAGTTCAAAATTAATGCAAATGTTTTAAATCTGGGTTTCTGATATTTGTAAGTGTTTTTCCTTATTAGAAAAGAATGTATGGCCATTAAATTGCTTTCAAAAAGAGAAGGTGGACAGAACTATAATCCAGCATCTTTTATTTGAAAAACTGAGGAAATCTTTTGGAAGGGTTGGGAGTTGAGGCTGGAAAAGTACTTTGAAAAATATACAATCAAGATATCTCGTAGCATATTAAAGGAAAATTCTTAATAGCAATGTTGGCTTTTATTTGGATTTTTTCATCTCAGTTTTTCTTTGGAATCTGTTTCATTGGCATTGTTATTTAATCATAAAGAGGGGGCAGATGTCTACTTGTTCAGTTTTCCAAATTTATTTTCCTGACTATATACAAGACTTTAAAGAAGTTCTTTTTCCGCCATCTGATACTAGGTTAAGAAGATGAATTTGCACAGATTTCTCCCTGCGTAATCTCTTGCAATAATCCTTAGCATCGTTTGGTGATGACTTTCAAGCTTTGACATCATGCACTCATAACCTATCTCATTTGAAAGTAAATGAAATCATGGTTTCTCCCACAATGTTAAATCATGTGACTTAATCTTCATGTGTTTATTCCGTAAACTCAACAGGCCTTTGGACTTTGTATTACCTGTATGTTTTATACTGAATCATGCAAAATATCTCAGGAGAATAAAATGAGAATTTGTAAATATGTTCCTCTTTCAAGGCAGAGGAGTTGGGAAGAGGGGTGGCATTTCTGGTCGGATCATGGAATACTTTATTTTATGACATTTTATCTGCTACCTGATTGCTCACAGATAGCGAAAACTGGAAAAAGGATTAAAAAACAACAGCAACCTCTTCCTTACTCTGGAAAGTGACAGCAGAAGTTGGTGGCATGGAGCTTTTGTCCTTGGACAACAAAACTACAAATAGTGGGATTAATGATTACCAGAGGACAGTTCAGGCCAAGTTTTGACCATTCCTTGTTTATCTGCCTAAAGAACCAGACAAGACACTATGAAAGAAATAGGCTTTTTGTGACCTTTTTTTTTATCTTTTAATTTGCAAACAGTTTTGGTAAATCTCTTAATGTAAGTGACCTATTTGACTTTGGAATTTTGCATTTGAGGTATGTCATCTATTCCTTGAAATGTTTTTATTGTTTAGTTGCTCTGTGGAAAATGTGAGGAAGCTTACGTTTATATTTGTTAAAATCTAACTGCCATCCCCAAGTCAAACTTGTCTTTACATTGTTTAAAAAATACTGAAGTGTTCCATCAAATAATTTTTTTCCTGTACTAGGCTAGGATTCTAGACAATTATAAAATATTTTCAATACATCCAACATTGCATTTCTCATTTTTTAAGTGATTTTGCCATAAAATCTAAGATTGAAAGTTACCAATGCCTCTGTCACCGATCCTGTTTTCTTCAGTGAATGGTGAAGGCAGCATGTAGAAGGCCAGGCACTAGATCGGTTTTATTGGGTCTCCTGTCTGTTTTCTCAACTAAAGCATCAGTATAGAAATGGGATACCTAATGGAGTGTCAGTCAAATTTCATGAGGACTTTAAGAGATTTCATTATCCCCATTTTCCCCATACTTCATGTCTTAAAGCAGCCAGCCTAAGACTGCTACAAAATACTCAACCAAATGCCAGCAGCTTCAGGGAGTAAGGGCTTCCTGACCAAGTCTGTACTTTGGTGAGTTCCCCACCACAGGCTCATTTGTCTCTTCAGTTGACCTCCCCTGTCCATTTTGTTTCACTTAGTTCTAAGCCATGGGCTGGCAAACTACAGCCCATGAGCCAAACCTGGCTCATGGCTCACTGCCTGTTGAATGTTCCGTAAGCTAAGAATGGTCTGTCTTTACATTTTTAAATGGCTTAAAATTTCTTTGGTATAAAAATTATTCAAATTTCAGTGTCCATAAATAGTTTTTTTTTAAAATATATTTTATTGATTTTTTACAGAGAGGAAGGGAGAGGGATAGAGAGCTAGAAACATCGATCAGCTGCCTCCTGTGCACCCCCCACCGGGGACGTGCCCGCAATCAAGGTACATGCCCTTGACTGGAATTGAACCTGGGACTCTTCAGTCCACAGGCCGACGCTCTAGCCACTGAGCTAAACTGGTCAGGGCCATAAATACTTTGATTGAAACACAACCATGCTCATTTGTATATATTGTCTAGAGCTACTTTTGTGCTATGGAGGTTTGATGTTGAATGGTTGGCAACAGAGGCTAAGGCCTGCAGAGCCTAAATAACTATTGCCTAGCTCTTTACAGAAAAAGCTTGCCATCCCTGTTCTAAACTGCAGCTAGCCCATCATATGTTAAATTATGTGATGCTTTTTGATCCTTTTTGGCATTCTTGGCCTCTTGACTTCCGGTCTTGGCTTCAGTTTGATTTGTTAGTTACTGTCATAGATTCTTTCCAGAGGAGTGGTACCACCCCGCATCTGCACTGACAAAGGAAGGAACATTGTGTGCCTGGTGTGCTGGCCTAGCATGTATGTGGTGTCTTGAAATTATTATTTGCTGTTACTACACTTTCTTGCTCTTACCGGAAGATAATGAAATTCAGACTGTAAAAGCACCTGGCAGAGTGATGAATCAATCAGAACACAGAAAGCCAGATGAGTCTTTGGGCCTTGGATCAGCGTTGGGGCAGTTTGAACAGCTGGAAAAAGAGTGGGTGGAGCACTAGAGGGATAAGTGTAGCAGTTGGACCTGTTTGGGTGGCAGACTAGTTTCCAGAACTGTGTAGGTCGTGGGCGAGGGAGGGAGGGAAGGCTTGGACTGCTAGGAAAAAGATGCAGCACTGCAATGTTTTGGAAACCACAGGGACTGCAGTGGTGGTAATAGGTTGTAAAAGGCCTTCCCTGTCATGAGGTTAGATTTGGAAAACTGGTCCTCAAGTAGGGCTTTCACTGTGGAGAGGACACTGGGGCGCTAAAGAAATAAGTGATGACGAACTTGCTTATGTGTCCTGCTGCAGTTTCCAAAATGAATGGGAACATGGTCTCTGCTAGGGAGCTTGAAAATACCATTGAATAGTAATGGACCCTTTAATAGAAACCGTGTAACTTGTCTTTTACTAGTACAAATTAGAAAAATAGACTCCTAGACTCCAGCCTCATGTCTCACACAGTTTTCTGTTCTTGTTGATCTATGTCCTTGTCACCTACTCTTTCCATCTGACTCGGGATGAAATGGATAACAGTCCTCTCCAGTTCATGAGATGGTCTTCAGGGCACCTGAGGAACCTGGCCTCAACCCTAGTCCCAACCAGCATTATATCTTCTCTCCCCTCCCCCCCCCCCCCCCCCTCGCAGTGTTTTGTACAAGTACTATGTTTGCTGTGATGAAAATGCCGGGAAGCCTATCCTACACATACACTCTCTAGATAGGCCTCCTGCCTGTTAGTGCGTCCACACTTAAGCACGCATCTACCATGGCTAGTTACTGCCCACATAGTAGCCACTTTAAGGCACAAAGAATGTTTGGTATGGATCCTGGGTTTGGGTTATTGACAGCCTATAACAAAATCCAAAATGATTTCAAAATGTACTTAAAGTTTGGCTATAAATTATAGGAGCCAATCTGGGTTTTATGTGCCTGCAATAGCAGATTAGAAGAACACTGATATGTTAATTCAAAACTGATAGGTTAAAAATTGGATGAGAATGTGTGGGGCTGGTGACACAATGCCTTAGAACAGCTTGGGGTTAGGGTTCTTGTTTTTGAGTGATTTTGTGAACCCTGGAGTGGTTTTTGCAACTTCCTTGAATTTTAGTCTACTTTATGATTTTTTTGTTGTTGTTTTGGGTTGTTTACATATTTCTTTTTGGTCAGGCCTGCTCCTGCTTGTTGATAGCATTTTGACTATTTTTTATATTATCTCCAGTTCTAAGCAAATTATCTAAAGGAAAGTTAAATATTTTAACAAATTTATTGCTGCTTTAATTGTAAAATATTTATATCATTAACTTTGGTGTTACAATTTTTATAACATTTTTGCAAAGAGCACTTAACAACTTTTTCATTCTTAATGTCAAACTTACAGAAACGTTGCCGGAACAGTACAAAGAGCTCCCATTTACCATCACCCCTGCCTCAAAACCATTTAAATTTTGCAGTTGACCCAGTAATGCCCTTCATAGCAGAAGGGTCCAATCCAGATTAACACGCTGCATTTAGTTAGTCTCCTTCAACCCATACTCTTTCTTAGTCCCTCCGTGTTAGGACCATGATGCTTTTCTAAGATTACAAGACAGTTGTCTTATAGGCTGCCCCTCGGTTTGCTTGGTGTTGCCTCATGACCCAAGTTAGACGTGTTTGGAAGGAGTGCCGTAGAAGTGCTGCTGTGCTCTTTCACTGCATCCCGAGGGGGGGACAATGCTCACTGAGTGTTGAAGGAGGGTGGTGTCTGCCAAACTTCACTGCACAGTCACTTCTGCCCCTTTGTATGTAATACCTACTCTATGGGGAGATATTCTTATACTGTAAGTATCTTCTCATCAAAATTGTGCCCATCAGATTTACTGTCCACTAATATTTCTTGCCTGAGTTATGATGAAGATGGTTGCCAAGTGGTAATTTTCAGATTACATAATTTCCACTTCTACATTTATTAGCTCATGTTCTGTATTCTGACATCCCTCTCCCCCAATTATAATTTGCTTCTCTATGGATTCAGATTCCTCTTTTATTCAATCTTACATAATCCAATAGGACCATTTTGATGCTCGAATTTTTCCAGATTTTGCCGATGTGTGCATTCTTAAAGCCAGCTCTGTGTTTGGCGTGTTCTCCTGTCAGTTTCCAGACCAAGTTTCCAGTCTCCTTGAGTACTTCCTTGCTTTCTGGCACAACAATATATCCCAGGCTCTTGTTCTTTCTGTGCCCCATTCCTGGAAGTCACCATTTCTTCAAGGGGCTCTGGTTCCCTTTCATGGAGATTGTGTTTAGAGACCAAACTTTGTGCTACTTGTGCTCATGGCTGGTGGGGGTCTCACTGCTCCCAATAGGCTCATAGAACCTAACACACACACGTTTACATCGTATTTCTGTATCTATATAGTCGAAAACTTGAGTTCACACAGGCACCTTAATTCTGATCCAACACCAGCGTGCCTGCTTGCTGCCCCTTTCCATGTTTCCAGCCCCTCTCTTGGGCAATGAGAAACTTGGCTCCCATTGTGCTCAGTCCGTTTCCTTATTTGTCACCTCCCCTCTGTCACTGATCTTGGGCACTCAGCTGCCTGTCCTGTTTGAGTGCAGAGTTGCTATCCTCTTGGCACTGTCTTCACACGGCTGGAGCATTAATGTTTTAAATGTTATTTTCACTGGATTTAAATGGAGGTGAAAATGTGTGGAGATTTCTTCTGAATTTAGCACTCCAGTAACAGCACCTCTATACATGAGAGAAGAAGGCCTTACATATTGTCGCTGTTGCTGAGCCGCCAGATTGTTCTCTAGATGTCCTGGAGTCTCAGCACGTGGAGTCAAAATGCTGGGTGAGTTTTGCAGGAGGAGCGGACTGGAGGAATGCAGCTGCACACTAGACTATTTGTGGTTCCCCCAGAACCATGCACGTGCTGCTTCCCTGGTTTATATATTCAGCAAGTAGTGAGCAACCTGGTTTTCTTCCCTGTAAGGTGGAGCCTGCCTTTAACTTTGGCTGCTGATGGGGGTCAGGTGAGTGGCTTGGAGAACATCTCTGCCCAGGCCAGCTTTGTTGTGGCTGCTGACTGCTGCCCTCCAGGGATGAGAAGGTTGCCACTAGAGGACTGGGGGTGGCGGGGTCCGCCTACTTGATCTCTGAGTGCCTTTGTCCTCCCTGCCTCACCACCTCAGTGTTCCCAAGAAACAGGTGGGCCTCCCACTCAGCTGGGCAGCACAGCTCAAACACTTAACATTTTAGGCACCCGGTTTTCATTTCTGTGAACTCTTTCTGAGCAATGCTGAATCTTCTCCTGTCAGGTCCCAGCAGACCGGCCTCAAAATGCCCACTGTTCCTATCACCCATCCCACGGGACTGTCGATGTCTGCTTTTGCTTTCTGCTGACGGTCGTTCCCATCTGCCAGAGGCACAGGAACGCAGCTGTGGAGGGGCTGTGGGCGCCTTTCAGTGACGGAGCACAGTCCTCTCATGCCCGATCTCTAGCCCCACTTGAACACTTGTAGTGACGTGCGCTCACTGCTGCCGGCTCAGACTGCTTATATTTCAGACACTCCAGAGATAGTCAAGTTCTCCTCCCCTCTGCCTCTCCATAGGCCATCTTCAGACCCTAATTCATTGTGGGGTCAGACTAAGCCAATTGTCAACCTTTCAGGTCTTCAAGAAGAGTGATTGTATATCTCCCTGACCACCTCCCCTCCTCTGGCCAAGTCTTCTCAATACTAAAAAGAAATCTCTCACTTGGAATGAGTTATGTCAAGTCCCTTCCCCAACCTGATGAACATAGTACTTAAGGGAGGGTCTGAGTAGTATGAACTATAGGAGCTCTCACCTCCCTTGTTCTGTGCCTGATACCTCTATTGATGCAGCCTAAATTTGAGCTTGCTTGTTTGATAGCCACATTACCCTGTGGCTGTGGATTGGGCAGCTGTGCTAATGTACCAGAGTTTTTAGGTGTCCGCGCATTTGGAGTCCACATCTGATCCATGTTACAGAAGCAAAAGCAGCCTAACCCAGACTCACATGTACCTCCCAGCTATGAACTAGGGCTGTTTTTACAAAGTCCTCTTCTGGCCCAAGAGAAGGGAGCGAACTTTCAAGTCCATGTGTCCCACCCTGTTAAATGCTAGCATTATTGCCGTTTTATGGATTAACTGAGGTCAGCCAGGCCCAAGTTACATAATGCTAAGTGTCCGCCAGGCGCCAAGGACACCTTGGTAACCCTCTTGCTCTCATCCCTGCCTCTTCACTTCCTCTGAGTGAAGTCTTTCCCTCCTGTGATTTTTTTTTAAATCCTTTCTGTTTTGACAGACCTGCCTGGCTATTAGACCAGCAGTTCTTAAAATGTGGCTTAGGGACTACTTGGGGAGGGGGGTGGTTCTGTAAGGCCAGCACTATCTTCATAACACTAAGACTCTGCTCTATTAGGTAGAGTGGAGTTTCCCAGCGGCTACATGACCTGCTGGCACAGCAGATTGAATGAAGGAGTAGGTGTGAGAGAGTCCACTGGCTTCTAGTAAACCAGACGACAAAGAGATTTGCAAAATCAAACACCATTCTTTCACTGATTTTTAAATTTTTTTCATAAAGATGAAAAGAAAATTAACCTGTAGTCATGGGATTACTTCAGGTTAAATGAATTAGGGTATTTTTTAGATTTCTCCATTTTAATTTCTAATCAAGTAAATATTGATAGATATAAACCACATGAACAAAAACTGGTTTCTCAGTTTTTAAGAGAGGAAGAGGCCCTGAGACTAGAAATTTGGGAACTGCTGCGTTAGTGATGGTTTTTCAACTTTAGACTTGGGAAGTGACCCAGAAAGCCCTGCTTGGGAAGGTGACTAGGGTGCTGAGGTGTTGCCTCCTGTAAATGTGTGGAGCTGTGGGAAGGCTGGTCGCTCTGCCTAGAAATTCTCCCATGTTCCTCTCTCCTAATCTGAACTCCTACCCAACCTTTAAAACCCACTTCAGTGAAGGTTTTCCTACCCAAGCCAGCAGACGACTACTCTCTTGTTCACTCTCTGAACTTGTGATGCATAAACTCTGCATATCTGACCATAATTATTTATTTGCACATTTGTATTATGGATGTGTCAAAGCCAAAAGCAAAACTTGCCATATCAGTCAGCAGCAGTAGGAGCTCAGCTAACCAGCACTAGAAGGAATTGCTTTGACATGCTGGCTTAAGGGCTGAGGTAGAAGGAGGGTTGGTCTGGCATTGCAGAGGGAAAGTAAAACAAAAAGCCCTAGTGAGTAAAGGGGAAATGCCAGGACCTGGCTAACAGACTGGAAAGGTGCAGAGAAAATGCTCTCCACCATGCCCCGACACGCCCCCTTGTGGCGGGGGAGAGCCATGCAGCAGGTGGGAGCATGAAGTGGTGAAGAGCCAAGCAGGTGAGGAAGAACCAGCACCTGGTATATGGACCAGTTGAAGCAACCTATGGGGACTCAGGCCAGGGGGAGGGAGGGAAGATGCTGGGCTAAAAACACCCAGCTCATCCTGATTCTCTATTGCCCTGAGCTGTGCAGGGAAAGGGATATTCATTGAGCCCGAAGGCAAAGCCCAGCACTAGGCACCCCTTGGGCCAACAAAGAAAACGATTAGTGCGGCAGGGCCCCAGACCTCCAAAGGATCACCATTTAGGAAGGGGACCTGGGCCGGTTCTCAGGGATCTTCCCCAGGGCTATCCAGTGCTGGAGAAGAGGTGTCTGAAGGTGGGAAGAGGCCCTCCCCCTTCCTGTAAGAGCTGACTATTGATTGGTTGCTGCCTCTTAGCTGGAGATGGTAGCTACCCTTCCCAGACTTAAAGAGAGAGCGTGTTCTTAGGGCTTGACCACATTGCCAGTTATCTGCCATCGCTGCTCTGGGAGGTCTGTCCTGGACTGACTCCTCCAATGACAGGCTTCCAATGGATTGACTAGTATCTTCATATTCATGTGCTGAGATTGTGCTATTGATTTCATTCATTCATTCATTCATTCATTCATGTAGTATTTGTTGAGCACTAAGAGCCAGGCTGAGTACTAGACTGAGGACGTGGACTAAGGGCCCATTCCCTGCCCCAAGGAGCTCTGTGACAGCTCTGCTATACCAAGCACGATAGCAGATGCATAATCACCACAAAGATGGGGCTACAAAGTAGTTGGCAGGAAATCAGGAAAGCTTCCTGGAGCTGGGCTGTGAAGGTTTGGTAGGAGTGTACGCAGCAGGAAAAATGGGAGGGAGGGTGTTCCGGGATGAAGGGACAGCTTTTGCAATGGCACAGAAGCAAGGAAAAAAAGGCAGATTTGGGAATGATGAAACTGTTAGTGTGGCTCAGGCGTTGGTCTAAGAAGTGGGAGGTTAAGTTAGGATAAAGCCAAATTTATAAGGCACTCAAATGCCATTTTGAAGCCTCACACTTGAGATCAAGGTCAGTGGACAGGCAAATGGCTTCCATGGACAGCTTGCAAGGCCTGCTTCATCATGTCTATAAATGTTTAGTGAGTACCTACTGTTTGCCAGGCACAAGGAGGGGGCTGAACAGGCCACCTGCCTTTAAAGCTACATGTTAATGTTTTCTATTTGAGGCTTCTGCATATGATTCTATTATAGGAAGAAAGAGGGTTATTGGCTGAAAAGCAACAAAAACAAATCTGCAGCCTATTGCTTCATCGGGAGTCACTGCACATTTTGTTTTTCTTGGTGGGGGGTGCCCGTAATATCATTGTTTATTTTGTTTTCAACAAGGGAGACAGATGTGGTCGGATCTGTTTTCAAAAAGATAAAGGTAATTATGTGGCTTCTTAGCCTTTTGTTGCAGCCACAGTACAGGAAGCAGGAAGCCCACTAAAGGGAGCTCTCGGGGCTCTGAGCTCGGGACTGGTTCTCTGAGCCTGCTGGATGCTCCCAGGAGAAGATAGTGGCAGATAATCAGGCTTCTCCCTCTGGCTCCAGGAGCCAAAAGGAAATGTCCGTTCCTTCTGGAAGGAAGTAGACCTCCTTTGAGGCTGAGAGCATGAAGCCAAAGCAATCAGAATACCATCCCAACCCCTTTCCATGAGAGAGACAACATGGAGGACAGCCTGGTGGAGTGGAAACAGCCCAGTCTTTGAAATAATGCAAATGTGGTTCAAATCCTGATTTGGCCACTTATTAACCATGTGATTTTGGACAACTCATATTTTCCTGGCCTGAGCGTCCTCACCTGTAATGATAATTATGATTACTTACACCTACCTCACTTTCCAGTTATTAAGACATGACAGAGCCAGAGCTGAAGAAGACACACAGGACGAAGCTGGCACATGGAAGAAAAGGGAACATCCTGAAACAGATCTAGGAATAGCTGAGAGCTTGCCATGTGAAAGGAGTGGCATCAAGAATCAGTGGACAGCCCTAGCCAGTTTGGCTCAGTGGACAGAGTGTCAGCCTGTAGACTGAAGGGTCTTGGGTTCGATTCTAAGTCAAGGGCACATACCCAGGCTGTGGGCTCGATCCCCAATGTGTGGCATGCAGGAGGCAGCCAATCAATGATTCTCTCTCATCATTGATTCGATCTCTCCTTCTCCCTTCCTCTCTGAAATCAAGAAAAACACATTAAAAAAGAATCAGTGACAAAGGATGGACTAGTTAGCAAATGGTGTTGGGGAAACTGGCTTCTACCTGGACAAAAATGAAGTCACCGTGTGTGTGTGTGTGTGTGTCTTCAGTTATGTTTGATTGATTATGATTAAAGACCTAAGTGTGGAAGGTAACACTATAAAAACTAGTGAAAGGACTTTACAGACCTGGTTGAGTAGGAGGCACCATCATGGGAGTCACATCCGCCACAAGGACCGAAAGGTTCAGCATGAGGAGCCTAATAGCCAGGACATTAGCTAAAGGCTGTCCGTCAAGCTCTGCAGATTTCTGGCCAGACAAGCAACTCCACCTTCACCCAGCCTGTGCTCCAGAGGTGGTTTATGAGTCCCTTTCCTGGGCTATGGCTATTCGGGATCTTTTGTTTCCATATAAATTTTTGGAATATTTGTTCTAATTCTGTGAAATATGCCATTGGTATCTTGATAGGAATTTCGCTGAATCTATAGATTGCTTTAGGTAGTTGGGACATTTTAATGATGTTAATTCTTCCTATCCATGAACATGGTATATGCTTCTACTTATTTATATCTCCTTAAATTTCTTTCCTCGGTGTCATAATTTTTCGAGTACAGGTCTTTTATATCCTTGGCTAAATTTATTCCTAGTTTGTTTTTTTGTTAGTTTGTTTGTCTGTTTTTAATCCTCACCCAAGGGTATTTTTGCATTGATTTTTAGGGAGAGTGGAAGAGAGAGGGAAAGACTGAGAGAAACATCGCTTGGTTGCCTCCTTCAGGAGCCCTGACAAGGGCTCAGGCCAGGGAGGAGCCTGCAACCAAGGTACGTGCCCTTGACCGAAACCAGGATCCTTCAGTCCACAGACTGATGCTCTACCCACTGAGCAAAACTGGCTAGGGCAGTAGGTGTTGTGTGTGTGTGTGTGTGTGTGTGTGTGTGTGTGTGTGTGTTGATAATGTGTGTTTTAATTGATTTCAGAGAGGAAGGGAGAGAGAGAGAGAAACATCAATGGTAAGAGAGAATCATTGATCAGCTGTCTCCTTCACATCCCCTACTCAGGGGATTGAGCCCGCAATCCAGGAATGTGCCCTTGACCAGAATTCAACCTGGGACCTTTCAGTCTGCAGGCCAACGCTTTATCCACTGAGCCAAACTGGCTAGGGCGGTGGTGGTTTGTTTGTTTTTTAATGCAAAATTGTAAATAGGATGTTTTCTTAGTTTTCCTTTGTGATAGTTCATTATTGGTGTAAAAAAAATGCAACTGATTTCTGGATATTAATTTTGTATTCTGCTACTTTACTGATTTTATTGATCAGTTGTAGTAGTTTTTAGTGGAATCTTTAGGGTTCTCTATATACACTATCAGGTCATCTACAAATAATGACAGTTTTTCTTCTTCCTTTTCTATTGGATGCCTTTTATTTCTTCTGTTCTGATTGCTGTGGCTAAAGGTAAAGGATTTCCTAAAGAACATCCCAAATGGAGAAGAGGAGGTAGAGGTGGGCCCCTTTCAGGAAGAGGACTCGGTATTGTCGTGGGGGAGGGGTGGGCTGGACCGTGCCACTGCCTCAAAGGTGCAGAGGAGTCTGGGGTATTAAAACATTCAGAGGCACCTGCTCAGATGACCCTATCCCATTGGTCAGGGTCCCAGGGACTTTACCCTGGCCTCAGGGACTTGCTCTGGTTGGGCACTTAACTGTCTTTGAAGCTTAGCCACTTTGGACTATTACATCTCAGGCTTGTCCTGAGTTCATTCCCCCTTCCCTTGGTAGAAGATGAATGTTTCCTCATATGCAATTAAAGAGGCCCTGCGGGTTTCACTCCTGGCTTTCCATTAGCTGTTCATCATCTTTTAAAGGGATGTTGATAATGCTTAGCTGTGCCCCGCTAATACTAGGACCTTTAGAGTTACCTCAGCCTCAAATGCCTGATACATGCCGCGCCGGCTAGCACACTCTGCCCCCCGATGCACCATGCACTTCACCACCTGTGCAAGTTTAACAATTGGAAGTCACCTTGTGCGGGGCCTGCCTGTGCTTCACCTACCACCGTGCTGGGGGCCTCCTTGCCAGCTGAGAGGGGAGTACTGCAGCTCCAGAGCCCCATCTAACCGCCTGCTTTCTTGGACTAGGCCAGAGCCAGCTGCCCCAGGTAAGGCTCTCAGGAAGCAAACACCGAAATGGGGCTCAGGGGCAAGATGTTTATGAGGGATCAATGCCTGTGAGGAACTGGGTGGAGGAAGAGGCAAGTGAGGAACCGGGTGGAGGAAGGGGCAGACCTGGAGCAAGCCTTGCTGGGCAGAGCTGCCCCTCCGGCTGAAGTGGCTGGGCCTTTAGACCCTGTCAATCATACCCTATTCCTCGGTCTCAGATGTGGCTGTCCCAGGAAGGGCGTGACCTTGGACAAGGCTGCTCCCTGTAGCTGGGCAGTAAGTCTTTCCATGAAGGGGGTTCTGGGAGCAGTCCCCATGGTTACCACAATCCCTGAGAGCAGACTATGTGGATAACAGTAATAGCCAGCATTTGAGTATTTACAGTGCTGGACAAGGCTAACCGCCATTCATACTCGAAGGCACGGACCATTGTTATCCCTACGTCTGTGTGTCCAGGTGAAGAAATTAGTCAAGGTTGCATAGTATGTGCTGGAATTGGGATTCCACCCAGAACATTTAAAATATTTTTAAATAACATCTTCTTGGAGTAATTTTAAACTTTCAGAAAAAGATAATGCAGAGAGCTGTATACCCTTCACCCAGTGTCCCTGATGGTGACATTTTAAATAATGGGACATTTGTCACAGCTGAGAAATTAATGCTGGTACTTTACTGTTAACCAAACCGCAGACTTTATGTGGATTTCCACTGATGTCCTTTTACTGTTCCAAGGTCAAATCCAAGATCCTGCCTTGCATTTAGCTGTGCAGAGATTTGGACTCTTTGGGGTACACATTTGATCTTACTGTGCCTACTGTTCCCACAACAAGGTTTTGTGGCCCCAAACCATTCAGGTGCCGCTCGCTGCGCAGGTGTGTGTGGGCAGCCCCAGAATGCGGCATCTGACTGCTCACTGTTTTCTCTGTGTCTCCTCGCTGCCGGCGTGGAAAAAACTCCCACAGGACCCACCTCAGTCCTGTGCTTGTTTTGATGTGGCCCATCAGCCATTTCCTGCTGCTCTCCTGTGTGTGTGGGGGTGGGTGCTGTGCCAGGGCACCCAGCTAGCATGTCCCTCTGTCTGACCTGCCAACCCAAGGGCTCCCTGCCCTGCAGGTGTGCCCAGAAGCAAAGATAGTTAAGTAGGGGATTCCTGTTCTCACCCCCACACCACTTGGTGACCTCAGAGACCTCATAGATGGCCGTGTGCGTGTGCTCAGAGCACGCTACCTTCACACTTGGAATGAAAGAGCTTGGCCGCTGGGATGTGGGAACGATGCAGATGATTGCACTCCGTTCCCAGCTCCCCCACTCACCACTGGTGAGACCTGTGTGTTACCCCAGTTTTCTCAGGGAACCCACAAGAACAGCATCTTGTGAAAGAGGGCAGGCTGAAGCCAGATGATGTGGGCCTCTGCTGTGTATCAGCTATGTGACCCCTGTCTGTGTGCCTCAGTTTCCTCATATGTAACATGGGGAAGCATAACACCCACTGGATAGGGCTGTGGTTAGAGGAAGGGAATTCACAGGTGCTGAGCATCTGTGCCTGGCATGGATAAGCCCTGCAAATATTTAGTTATCATCTAATTCACATGGATGTTTAGAGAACAAATGAGATTACTGTCAAGGTGCATTGTAAATGGCAAAGCATGCTGAAAAATGGTTCGAGTTATTATTTTTTAAAATTATTGTAGCGGGGGACACAAGTAGTCCATAGGAAATCATTTTGTCTAAATAGTGGCTTGAGACAGTCCTAACTGACTCAGTCCTTCCCAGGGCTGCTGGGAGGGTTAAGTGAAAGATTTCATGTAGAGAACTCCGCCTGGTGCCTGCACTTACACACCCAATCAAAGTCAGCTGTTGTGATTAGCATAATGAAAAGTAACCGTAATTGTCCCCATTGCCATTGTTGTTGTTGTTGTTGTTGTTGTTGTTGGCTGTCTGCATGTAGCCGGCTTGCAGATGTGGCCCAGGGGAGCTCCAGCTGCAGGGGCCCACCCCCGGGGTAGACCAGGGCGGGGCTCCCCCAGGGCTGTGCTCCTTTGGCAGCTGCCTCCCAGTGTGCGTTAGCAGCGGCTTCCCTGCGTGCGTGTAATGCTGTAATTGCAGCCTTCCCAGCTGTCGGCCATGGAGGCGGCCCAGAAAATGAGGCTGGCTCCTTAAATATTGAACCAAATTATGCAAATGAGCGCACAAGAGACAGCTGCAGAGGCAGGGTCTGATTGGTGGGCTCTGGCCCAGCTTGCTGGGGCCCTGCCCCCTCCCCTCACTGCTCTGTCAGCCAGAGGCAGCCATCAGGGTGCCAGAGAGGCTGGGCCTGGGCTGAGGCGGGGTCGTCCCTCCCTACTCCTGGTGGCCATCAGGGGTGAGCAGCTGAGCTTTGTGGGTGAAATTGGGGGAGTGATGAAGTTGGGGGGCAATAGTATTTAGTTCCTGTCATCTCATCTCACCCCAAAGAGGCTGCCTTGGCAATGAAGTCTTTGAGGGCACAAACCGGGGCAGGGTGCTTGCTGCCTTCTCCCGCTCAGCGTGCCCAGCGGCAGGAGGATGGTGGGCTGGTCGGAAGATGGGGCGGCGGGGAATTGGGATGGGCGGATTTCAGTGGCTCTTCCCTGCTGTCAGGCCAAGGTCCTGAAAACTCCCGAGGTGGCCGAGTTCACCGTGGAGGAACTCCAGATTCTGGAAACATGGGCTAGGGAGCAGGGGCAGGTCAAATTCGGAAGCTCTTCTGTGGGCATGGATGGGGGTCATGTGGCCTTCACAGGATGTAACGGCATCTGCCGGTCTGGTGAGAGTGGGCGCGTGTGTGGAAGTTCATGGAGTGAGGGGTTTTGGCTGAAGGAGCAGGGCAGGTTGCAGCGAGAGCCTTGGGGAGAACCAGGGTGGGACAGATGGTCAGGGTGGCATCTGGGGCACAGATCCCAGTCCTGCCAGGACACTGCCCCCCGAGGGGACCGGGATGCAGGCTGGAGGTGTACAGGGACACAGCCACACTCCCTTGAGACCAGATGCCCGAGTGAAACACCAGGTGGGAGAAGCCTTCTCTCAGCTCCTTCCTGGACAGCGCGGGGGCAGAGTGCCGCTTTGGGAACGCAGCAGCTCATGCTCTGTGTGTCCTGTGAGGTGGTCCTCTCAGGTGGGCCTGGTGCTCTCAGAGCAAAGCATGGCCCAAAGGCAATGTCGGCATCACCCACCATGTAAGGAGCTGGAGTGGACAAGTGTGGATCGGTGTTTGTGAGAGCTCGTGAGTCAGCCCGGGAGGCCTGTCCAGAACAAACACTGAGACTTGGGGTGGGTGGAAGGGCTCAGCAAGTAAGGGCATTATGTTAGTTTCCCATTTCTGCTGCGACAAATCACTGCGAGATTAGCAGCTTAAAATAGCCCGGATTTATCATCTTATAGTTATGGATGTCAGAGGGTCTCACAAGGATAAAATCAAAGTGTCAGCAGGGCTGCGGATACCGGTTAAAAATGCAGATTAGCTATTAACCGGTTAAAAATGCGGATTTTGTAATAAAAGAAAACAATTTCAAGAGAAACATCAAAAGTGCTTTATTCAAAGGAATGTCCATCTCTAGCTACATATTTCCCCATCTTTCAGGTAATTTGTGGATACCATCCCAATAGAACTTTTCTTGTTTTGAGGCAAACCATTCAGAGACCCAATTTTCCACTTCTTCGTACGTTTTGAAGTGCTGCTCAGAAAGTGTGTGTGCCATAGATTGGAACAAGTGGTAATCTGAAGGAGCAAGGTCTGGTGAATACGGTGGGTGGGTTAATACTTCCCAGGCAAGATCTTTTAACGTGTCTTTAACTGGTTTTGAAGTGTGTGATGGTGCGTCATCATGAAGCAAAATTACTTTGCCGTGTCTTCTGGCCCATTCTGGTCATTTTCCGATCAAAGCGTGGTTCAAATTGATTATTTGTTGTCAGTAGCGATCAGTATTAACGGTTTCACCTGGTTTTAGAAGCTAATAATACACCACACCTTCCTGATCCCACCAAAAGCAGAGCATTGTCTTCTTTCCGAAGCGATTTGGCCTTGCAATCGATGTTGATGGTTGACCTGGATCAACCCATAATTTTGTGCATTTGAAATTCTCAAAATAAATCCACTTTTCATCGCCAGTCACAATTCGATGCAAAAGAGACTTTCTTTCATGCTGTTGAAGCAACATTTTACTGATGACTTTTCAGTTTTCCATTTGTCTTTCATTCAATTGATGTGGCACCCATTTTCCTTCCTTTAAAATCTTTCCCATTGCTTGTAAACGATCGGAAATTGTTTGCTGAGCTACGTTTAATCTTTCTGCAAGTTGTTTTTGAGTTTGACACGCATCTTCATTCAATAAGGCTTGTAATTGTTGGTCTTCAAACTTTTTCGGCTGACCTGGACGTTCTTTGTCTTTCACATCAAAATCATCACTTTTAAAGTGTTTAAACTGGCGTTCACAAGTATCTTGATATGAGCATGTTCACCATAAGCTTCCCGAAGTATACAATAACTTTCAGCAGCACTTTTCTTCAAAATAATGAATTAAAACTTGCTGCAAATGCTCTTTTTTTGGCACAAAATTTGACATTTTTAAGCATAAAAATATCTATGATGTTAACACCTTCAGAAAATTTGACATATGAAGTTTTGTAGCTTGCTGTCAATACAACAAAATAGCATACATACCAAGTCGCATATATATCAACATATGTGAAACGCCATCTATTGAAAAAAATCCACATTATTAACCGGTACACCTAGTAGTCTTATCAATTGATTTTGCTGTGTTGCAGACGGGCCCAGCTAAGAGGCAGCTTTTGTTTGTTTCCTTGTTTTTTTCTTGTTTTAAGCTGATCCTTCCTCCCAATAATCAAAACCTTTCTGATTTTACAACTGAATGTTCCTAATCGTTGCTACTCCCAACTTTATCATTTTCTGAAATGATCCTCTCCGTGGGAAGGGGTAGACTGGTAAATTCAGGGAAAATAATTATCCATCAAGAAACTTTCGTTTGGGAAAAGAAACAGATGAGTTCCTTCAATAACAAAAAGGTGGTTCTTGCTGCCCATCAGCTGTGGGGAATTCTGTTTCCTTCCCATCCTACCAAAAACAGCCCCCAGTCTCCATCTTGGGGATCACCAGCCAATGTTGCTATCCATTTCCCCCTGTGCACGTCTGGTCCCTCTTTACCTCTTAGGCTTATCTCTCCCACACCCCCTCAGGCCACCTGCACGGTCTGGGCACCTGGGAAGAGCCATCATTCTGGGAAACCCCAGCTCTCTCCCACCTGCTGGTTTTGGCACCTTCTCCTTGTTTGTCTGATAAGACACCTTTCGAGTCCCAACTCCCAAATTGTCAACCATTCTGTGCAAAACACTGCCCCAAACTCAAACATTGGTGAGTCCAGACTCTGTCTGCCTGGAGCAGGAGAAGAGAACGGGGTCTAGTAAGTAAGTTTTAAAGTCATCATCGACAGCCTTTACTGCTCCCATCCAGACAAGCACTGAGATGGCTGTGCTGTATGCATGTGGTCTCATGTGCTCACTGCATGCTGTGATCTAGCACGGACACTCTGAGTCAAATCTCATTGTCTCTACTGTCCAGCTGGGCAAAGTTTAGAGAGATTGGGATTGCACCCTCAACGATAGAGCTGATAAGTGCCAAAGTCAGGCCTCGGTGCCAGTCCGCTGAGCCCCAACCCCAGGACCTTAACCTCCATGGATACTGCCTGAACGCTGGAGGCAGAAGCCAAGGGCATGGCCAGTCCATAGAGGTGGTCTGCTGCAGTAGGCCAAGCATGAGACCTGCCATGAGAAAAACTTTGGCTTAAGTCCTATTGCGGTCACTTGGCCTGCCTGAGCCTCACTCTGTGTCCTCGTGCCTGTCTCATGCTCCTATTGTGAGGATCCGTGAATGAGCCCATGAACACCCCGGTGATCTTTCTCCACTGAGCATCAGGGAATTCTTATCCAGGGGCATCCAGGAAGGCTTCCTGGCAGAGGTAGCAAAACAGATACAAGGAACAGACAGCCTCTGTCCTGAGGCCCCGGGGGCAGACACCGGGCAGATAGGGAGAAGGCACATGAAGAGGCCCAGCTGCACAAGCACTGGCCTCCAGAAGTTTCCCAGATGCCGCAAGAATGTAGGTGGGACAGTCCATGGCTGTCACATCCCACTGCTGGAATTAAAAAAAAAAAAAAAAAAAAAAAAAGCAAGGAAGAAAAGAAAGGGCCTCTGGGGAGAAAAGTCCCGTCTTGCTGAAGCGCTAAGGCAGTGTGGAGGTGCTCGCTCTGCTCCCTTTCCTTAGCCGCAGCCCACGGGAGGGCTCCTTCGGTGAACAGAACGCCCTGCGGAGGGGGCCCCAGTCCAGGCTGTGCTGAGAGTCCGAATCTCGGCATCTCAGCTTCCTCCTTTGTAACACAGGCGGTATATCTGCTCTACAGCCCACTTCACTGTGGTAGGAGGAGTAAGTGGGGTAAAGAAAATAAAAATTATTTGTAATGTATAAAGTATCAACACCAAAAAACAGTCCCTGTGGTCTCCTGTGGGCCAGGAGCTGGCGGCCGGGCCAGAGCAGTGGCAAGGGGCCTTCTCACCGTGCACCCTTGATACCTTTTGATATTTTGAATGGGAAGGCATGACTTAGTGAACAAGTAAACTTAGCAAAAAAACCAAGAAAGCCAGCAAAAAGGACAAAACCAATAAATGCAAATAATAGTCACCCTCAGCGTCATTATTTAAAGGGCTCTCTCTTCCTGTCGGCTCCCTAGTTTACGCACAAGCAGGTGTGAAGGAAAAAGGTCCTCTGTCTCCAAACTTCCTGGTCTCCCCCTGCCCCCCCCTTCGGCTCCCCAGGGCCGATGGCCCATTCCCTGCCTCCTCAAGGGTCTGCATCCTTGGAGAAAGTGGGTGGAGAAATTGCAACTGAACAGAATGACCAGAGCATAGTCCGCAGCCGTTTAAGAAGAGCTGGAGCCCTGCCAGGTGAGGTGCTGCTGACAGAGAAAAGCAAGATGCTGGAAACAGGTGATCTCATTCTCTAAAACAAAGACCAGCAGTATGAAGCTACAGACAACACACTGTGTACGTTTGTCTGGGGGTGGAGAAAAGGAAGGGCACGCACCAGATGGTGAACAAGGATTGCCTGCGGCGTGGCTAGGGTGGAAGGTGCCCATGATTTTTAAAAAAGTGATCCCCTGTCAGTTCTGAGCATGTCCATGTACACGTGTGTATGTGAGCGCATAAAGACGTGCAAGAAAAGCTGATGCCCAGCTTTTATGGTGGTTGGCTCAGAGTGGTGAGATTGTAGGTGGCATTTGTTGCCCAGATAGTTATATGAATAGTTCCAATGATTAAAGATCACCACGTACTATTTATATGATCAGGAAAAAAAATCTAATTTCAATGCGAAAGATGACCAAAACGAACTAAATGACGGATGTGTGCTGCCTGAACAGCTGGAGTTCAAAGAAGGTCAGGTTTCTTTCAAAACTCAAATGGCATGATTCCAAAGATGTCTTTTCCCCCCCTTTCTGGTTCCCATAGTCTGGTCAATGTAAAATCCCAGAGGTGCAGTTTGGCCCCAGAGGCAGTTGGGGGCGCTCTGGCCACCGCCAGCCTCTGGCTGGTTGGCTACAGGGAAGACGGCTGATCTCAGCGGCCTCCATGCAAACCTAGCGCTCCTGCCATTGCTCTCAGTTCTCCGAAGTCCAGGCACCGGTCTGTGGGTGCCCACACCCATGCTCAGCCCCCGGGCCACTCCTCGCAATGGGAGGCCACTCTCCCTTCAGTGTCACCCTGCAGAAGCCAGCTTCCAGGGCTTTAGTTTACACACACACACACACACACACGCATGCACACACACAGCTACTTTCCATCCGGCAACCCCACGGTGCCACAGGCTCAGAGCTCCTGGCCCAGCCCATCCTACCGCCCTGGACGGTGAGGGACCGCTCCCCTTCAACAGCTTCAGTCCCCGCCATCCTCTCAGTGGTGAGCCTGGACCCACCCCCACACCTGTGCCCTGGGGCCTGGGGGCTCCACTGAGGCAAAGCCACAGTAATGCGGGAGGGGAGGCTGCCAACCGCCCTTCTCCTGACATAGAGGCGGGGACTTCGCTCTGCTCCCTGGAGGGATGTCCTTTCTCGCCTCCATCTCCACTTCTGCCCACAGAAGGCAGTCACTTGGGCAAGAATGCGGTCACTCAGCCACACACACACTCACACGCTCTGTAGGTTTACAGTTGTGAGTACGTGAAACAGTTATTCTCATATTATTTACTAATTATTGTTTTATTTTCATCTAAACAACTGTAGACCTATTTTTGCCCACCCTGTGTGCATATATAGATAGATAGATAATGAATATTATTCAGCCATGAAAAAGAAGGCTGGCCTGCCATTTTTGCAGTGTGAATGGACCTTGAGGGCATAATGCTAAGTCAGAGGTAAGTCAGACAGAGAAAAGACAAAGTCTGTATGATGCTACTGTTTTCAAAGCTGAGAAGAGCGGCAGCATGTTTGTACGCTGATGGGAATGATCTAGTGGAGAGAAGAAGCTGATCGTGCCGGAGAGAGATGGGGAAGAACAGCTAGGCTCATGTTCTTGCGATGCACGAAGGGGGAGGTGCACATCACTCGCTCCTCACCCTTGCTCCTCAGAGCTGCCAGCTTGGGTGGTTTGTACTGTTTTGATTTATTTGATGTCATAGAGCCAGGTGGCACTGGAGCGTCTATTTCATGGATACCTCTACCCTGGTAGGAAGGATTCTGGGAACTTGGAAGCCATTTGAAGACCTGAAAGGTAATGTAGAATTTTCCATAGGACTTGCTTGGGCACCTGGACCCAGGTGTCTTTCGTTCCTTAGATACCTCTGTGCTGTATTTGCCAAGCTCTTGGTTAACAGTTAGTGGAATTCTAATTCCCAATAAGAAATACCACTGGGACCCCT
Source organism: Myotis lucifugus (assembly GCF_000147115.1). Taxonomy (NCBI): domain Eukaryota; kingdom Metazoa; phylum Chordata; class Mammalia; order Chiroptera; family Vespertilionidae; genus Myotis; species Myotis lucifugus. The sequence continues at coordinate 3,950,397 of NW_005871091.1, read as the reverse complement.
AAGTGTTGTGTTCTACGTCTAACCGGCGGTGTTGTCTCTCTGCTGTCATTGCAAGGGAGAATGCTATTACTGGGAAAAGGACTAAGAAGCCACGTGGGTGGGAGGTGAACCTGGAGAGAGAGGTGTGGAGACCCAGTGAAACAGTTCCATGAAGAATGGGGCACTGACAGGAGGTGCTCACAGAGAGGTCAAGTGAGATAAGGGCTGAAAATTCCCCCCGGAGTTGGCAAAAGGAGGCTATTGACCTTTGTCCGACCAGTTTCAGTGGAGAGGTCAGGAGGAAGCCAGATCGCCGTGGGCTGGGGATGTGTGGGAGGCGGAAGTGAAAACAAAGCGTGAGGGATATTTGTTCAGTGTGTTGGCTACAAAGTGAAGGAACCAGATGCCATGCTGACTGAAGGGCAAGCTGGGGTGAAGGGAAAGTTACTCAACATGGAGATATTTGGAGGATTTATATGCAGAAAGGAAGGACCTGGGGGAGGAAGGGATGGAGATCAAAGACAGGAAGACGGGGAAGTCAACGGAACAGAGTTCTAACGGAAGTGGAAAGGGTAAGGTAAAGGAAAAGAAAGAAGATGAGCAAAAATACAGAGATGTCTCAGTGGTTGAGCATCAACATATGAACCAGGAGGTCACGGTTTGATCCCCGGTCAGGGCACATGCCTGGGTTATGGGCTCGATCCCCAGTGTGGGGCGTGCAGGAGGCAGCCAGTCCATGATTCTCTCTCATCCTCGATGTTTCTATCTCTTTCTCTTTCTTCATCTCTGAAATCAATAAAAAAATATTTTTTTAAATATATTTTATTGATTTTTTACAGAGAGGAAGGGATAGGGATAGAGAGTTAGAAACATCGATGAGAGAGAAACATTGATCAGCTGCCTCCCGCACACTCCCTACTGGGGATGTGCCCGCAACCAAGGTACATGCCCCTGACCGGAATCGAACCTGGGACCCTTCAGTCCGCAGGCTGATGTTCTATCCACTGAGCCAAACGGGTCAGGGCAATAAAAAAATATTTTTTAAAAATACAGAGATATTCTGAGATGGAGAAAACTTGGGTGTTCACTTGGAGACAAAGTTCTGCAGAGTGAGGGATGCTTGAAAATGTTTGAGAAGAGGCAAAATGTTTTGTTTTTCTTTTTTAAAGATTTTTAAATTGATTTTTAGCGAGAGAGAAGAAGGAGTAGGGAGAGAGAGAGAGAGAGAGAGAGAGAGAAACATCGATTGTCTGCCTCCTGCATGTCCCCTACCAGGGATCAAGTTGCAACCCTGGCATGTGCCTTGACCAGGAATCAAACCGGCAACCTTTTGGTGCACAGACAACACTCAACCAGAGCCACCCCGCCAGAGCCAGAATGATTTGGACAGGCTGGAACAGTGAAGGTGCAAGGGCTGGACAAAGGGTCCGGAGCAACAGCACGGGCCCACTGACTCCCTCAACATGGCAACCTGCCTGCCTGCCCCTCCAGAAAGGAGGCAGAGGACAGGAGGTGGAAACATAGGACCCCCGGACTAGGATGAACCAAAACTACAAGTAAGGAATCTGTCAAGTTTTGTTAATTCCCTTCTACCCGTCCCCCGCCTCCCCCACCCCCCCGAGATATCCCCTAAGACTCAGGCTTCCTTACCCACCTGGCTCTCTGACCTGTCGAGATGTGGTGGGATGACAGACACTCAGTTCCTCTCTCTGTAAGAGAAAAAACTGGGGAATCAGAGACTAGCTCTATCATTTAAAAAAAAATTCAGCGAATGGGGAGCTCTTTGTAATAAAAACAGGCCAAAGAAGATTCTTTGAGCACAGTAATGCCAGAGCTATCCTGTTTAAGGAAAAATTCTAATATTTCTTTTTTAAAAATTGTGTAATTGCTTTGAGAGGGGGAGAGAGAGAGAAAGAGAGGCTAGAGAAAGAAACATCAATCAATTGTCTCCTACACACACCGTGATTGGGGATCAAACCAGCAACCTAGGTATGTGCCCTGATTGGGAATAGAACCTACACCTTTTGGTGTAGGGATGACGCTCAATTAACTGAGCCACCCGGCCAGGGCAGTATTTTCTTAATAGAAGAAATCTATATTCATCCTGGGAGATGGACCGCTACCTTTGGAAGGTTAATGGTTTCAGTGGGGAGGGGTATTGCCCTCAGGTGATTCAGGAGAAGCTAGTGAAAGTGTTCTCTGTTGAGGAGATCAATCTGCAGCTGGGGAGTCCATACCTCCTGCCTCCTCCTCATCCTAATCCACAGACTGATTCAGAAAACAAGGACAGGAGTGTTTCCAGTAACAACTGGGAGATGCAAGGACTGAGGGGCCCTGGCCGGTGCTGCTCAGTGGCTAGAGCATCTGCCCATACACTGAAGGGTCGCTGGTTCGATTCCCGGTCAAGGGCATGTGCCTGGGTTGCAGGTTCTATCCCTAGCCCTGTTGGGGCACATGCAGGAGGCAGCCAATCTCTCTCTCTCTCTCTCTCTCCCCTCGTTTCCACTCTTTCTAAAAATCAACAGGGGGCTAGAGTGAGGGTTAACAACAACAAAAGAGAACTGAGGATTAGGACTCTACCACATAAGGACAATGGAATCACCCAAGTCAGGGATATGGGGCCCTGGGTTGAGGGGAGGCTCTAAGAGAGTGTGTGGGAGGAATTGGACCGTGAGAGACTGAGGAGTCGGAGGAAGATGAGGACTGAGTGTGTGTGATGATCATGGCAAAGCCTGAGACCAGGCTGTCTCACAGGGCCTTGAGCTTAGATGGAACCTGTGCTTGGTTTAACCCGCTCCTGTCACCTCCTTGAAATGCTTAATTTTGAACAAGGGGCCTCACCTTTTCATTTGGCACTAGGGCCTGTAGCAGATCCTGTGGGTAGGGTTCGAAGAATCCAAGCAAGTTGGTTAAAGTCGCCGCTACTGCTTTGGGTGGCTGCTTGACACTTTAGCAACAAGGCCAGTTCTCTACCACCAGGCAGAAAGCGCCAACAGTCCTCCAAGACAAGACCCTCAGCCCGACTTCTTGATATTGTCCCTCAGGATAATAGGGAACGATGCTTTCCCCCTACATGAGACCCCATCGTGACAGAATAGAATGGCCCAGCTACACCTTGGTAACCGAAGTAAGGCCCTCATCCTTCACCTAATGGGCTGCCATGGCCAGAGATCTGTGTGCCTCTTGGCTCCTTTGAACGAATGGCTTCAGTTTCTCTCACTGCTCTCTGTCCTTCACTCAACAACCACATATTGTTTGTTATTATGTAACAGTGTTGCATCTCCAGTCCACCCACCAAGAGCTTAGCATTTCCCCGTGAGCCTGCAAACAACGGAGCCCAACAGAGAGAGACCTGGGAAGAGGAAGAAGGAAGGAGAATGGTCCACACTCTATTTCCCTACCCACTGTTCAATCCGAATTCAAATTCAAAATCCGCCCTTTTCACGTTCCAACTTCACTATTTAAAAAGTAGCAATTTATCTTGCAGTATGAACTTAAAACTTAATTATGAATTTCCACATTGACACCTACGTGAACTATGTCCTCTGTTCCATACAGTTGGAGGTGGGAGGTTACAAAATAACGCCGTTGAGCCAATCACTGGAAATAGTCAAAGGCAGAAGGAGTCTTTGTATGAACATCCGTTCCCAATACATTCTCAGTGTGAAAAATTAGAATGATATAAAATAGAATAAATTAAATTCCTCTTTACACCACATCTCCACACCTGCCTGTCTCCTCAACCACTATTTTGTGTGCGTTCTCCAGTTTTCTTTCTCTACGTGTAAAGGACAATGGAATCGTGTGTGTAGATATATGATTCTTTTTTAAAAAGAAACCATTCCTGGAAATCCCTACATAGACCATCCTGATCGCATTCCTACCATCCTCCAGAATTTAGTGTTTATCTTCCACGTAAATTCTTACTGCACTGCTCTATTTTCTCTCTGTAATTTTTTAAAATATGTGTTTATTGATTTTTAGAGAGAGAGGAAGGGAGAGGAATAGAGAGATAGAAACATTGATGAGAGAGGAACATCATCATTTTGCTGTCTCCTGATGGAGCCTACAACCCGGGCATGTGCCCTGACCGGGAATTGAACCAGTAACCTGTTGGTTCCTGGGTGGATGCTCAATCACTGAGCCACACTGGCCGCTGTCTATAAATTTTGACTACTCTGAGTACCTCATATGTCTCAGTCCATTTGGGCTACTACAACAAAATGCTGTAGACTGGGAAGCTTATAATTTTATTTCTCAAAGTTCTGGAGGCTGGAAGTCTAAGATCGGGAAGCCAGCAGGTTAGGTGTCTGGTTGAGAGCTGGCTTTCTGGTTCATAGATGGCTCTTTCTGTTGTGTCATCATTTGGTAGAAGGGCCAAGGGACCCCTTGGGGGTCTCATTTACAAGAGCACTAATCCCACTCATGAGGGCTCCACCCTCATGACCTAATCATCTTCCAAAGGCTCCATCTCCAAACACCATCACACTGGGGATTAGGTTTCAACATATGAACTCAGGGGACACAAGCATTCAGTTGTAGCATCCTAAAAGTAGACTCATGCACTATAAGTCTTTTTTTGTGGTGGCCTTATTATTTCATTTTGCATAATGTCCTCAAGGTTTATTCTTATAGCATATGTCAGAATTTCTTTCCTTTTTAAGAAAAAATAATGTTCTGTTGTACATACCACATTTTGCTTATCCATTCATATGTACTTTTGAAATAAAAAAATTTAATAGGATCATAATATATAGAATGATCGAAATCTTACTATTTTACTTAACAACATCTATTTTCAGTGTAGCTTATGTCCATCTATGTAGTTCTTTTTACATGGTAGTCTACTATACTGGGCAGATGGGTGACAGTCATTTAATCATTCTACATTGGCTGGGCATTTAGGGGGTGTACAGCAAATATTACCAACAATCCTACTATGCGTGTTCTTGTTCACACTATGCCCGTGGGCAGCTGTTGGGTCAGGAGAGATGCTTAGAAGAGGAATTCCAGACCCTAAATTATATTTATTTTTGCAGCTGCCACATTGCCATTCGAAAAAATCTTCATGAATTTCTTCTCCCACCAACAGTATGTGAATGTGCACCCTCCCCCAAATCTTGGCCAATATTTAGCATTCATCTTTCATTGCTGTTTTCATTTTCATTTTGCCAGTTACTGGTGAAGGGGAGCGCCTTTTCATTCTTTTGTTGGCTGCTTGAATTCTATCAATTGTCTGTTCAGATATTTTTTACATTTTTCTCACTTTATTATAAAAGCAACCCTATGAGGGCGCTTACCCCCATTTTACAGATAAAGAACTGAATATCCAATACAGATCATGTAAATTGCACTCGACAGTAAAACACAGTGGGAAGAGTTCAGCCTCGGGACTCACAATGCCACTTCCTGGCCAAGTTACTTCAGACAGATTATCCACCCTCTCTTTGCTACAGTGTCCACATCTGCACGATGGAACACGAATAGTGCCCATCTTGTAAGGTTATGGTGAGGATAAAATGAGATAATCCATATTAATAGCTGGCACAGACATTCAGTATACTAGTATGCTAGGTATTATTAAGATTATAGAAAAATGCAGAACTGGAGGGGCCTGGAAAACATTTCTGACACAATAGAATATGCAAAAAATCCACTAAATACTATGTGTCCTACGGTTGCAGTTTTGTAAAAACTATACCTGCTCCTGGAAAAAGCCTTGAAGAAAATATGCATACGTGAAAAGAATTTCTTTGTTAGAGTGATAGGATTGCATGTAGGTTTTTAAAAATGCCATTTTGTAATTAACAAAAAGGGAAAGAGGAAAGAAAAGAGACTCTGACTGTGGACTTTGTCCTTCAAGATGTGAAGGAGGCTCACAGGCACTCCCAGACCAGCGGCTCATCTCTGAAGAGCGTGGCTCTGACGTGCTTGAGCCATGCGGCCCGGCCCGCGCTTGCTCCCCATGCCTCCTTCTCTTCAAAGGCTGCCTGCGGCTTTGTCTCTCTGAATCACAAGCATCCATGCTTTGTCTCCTTGGTCATTCATTCGTTCATTCATTCATTTTTAATTGAATTTATTGGGGAGACTTTGGCTAATTATATAGGTTTCAGGTTTCACAATTCTACAACACATCATCTGTATATTGTATTCACCACCCCAAGTCAAGTTCATTCATTCATTCAATAGTATTTACTCGACCTGGCTGCTGTGGTACAGCTGGTTAGGCGTCGGTCGTCCCGTGCACCAAAAAGGCTGCTGGTTCGATTCCAGGTCAGGGCATATGCCCAGGTTTCAGGCTCAATCCCCAGTAGGGGGCTTGCAGGAGGCAGCTGATTGATGTTTCCCTCTCACACTGATGTTTCCCTCTCTCCCTCTCCCTTCCTCTCTCTGAAATCAACAAAAATATTTTAAAAATAGTTATTTATGCAGCACTTCCTATGTGCTAGACACCATTCTAAGCACTGGATATACATTGGTGAACAAGATAGGGAAGGTCTTGGATTCCGATTTATAATGAGAAATATAATACAGCAACAAATATATAAACAAGAAATGATCAGAAAGCAATAAGTGCTATCAGAGAATTCAAAGACAAGGCTGTGATAGTGGCTCACTTCGAGGCTACTTCATTTTTATTTATTTTTAATATATATATTTTTTATTCAGAGAGGAAGGGAGAGATAGAAACATCAATGATGAGAATCATTGATTGGCTGCTTCCTGCATGCCCCCGACTGGGGATCAAGCCAGCAACCCAGGCATGTGCCCTTGACTGGAATCAAACCCGGGACCCTTCAATCCGCAGACTGATGCTCTATCCCCTGAGCCAAACCGGCTAGAGCTGCGAGGCTACTTTATATTGGTGATCAAGGAAGGCTTCTCTGAGGAGGCAGCACTTTGACTGATGGCAAGAAGGTGCCAATCTGGGAAGATCAGGAGAAGAATATTCTGGAGAGTAGAGAGCATTTTCAAAGGACGTTCAGGCAGAAACCTGCTGGGTGGGTGTGGCTGAGGTGTTGTGGGTGAGGGTGAAAGCAGCTAAAATAAAGTCAGATCAGGTGGGACTTTGTGAGGGAAGGAAAGGGTTTTGGAATTTATTCCAAGTGGGATGGAAAGTCAGTGGAAGGTGTTTAAGAAAGTGACTTGATCTGATTTATGTTTTTAGAAAGACCTTCTGGGTGTTGTGTGGCAAATGGCTGGCAGGGAGATTGGCAGCAGGGATGCCAGTTCTAAGGGCACTGCAGGGATGGGGCAGGAGAGCTCAGGGCTTAGATCAGGGTGTTGGAATGGATGTTGGGATTTCTTCTGGAGGGAAAGGTTACAGGACTCATTGGTCATGGGGCATAGGGAAATGGAGGAATCTGGCCTTTGGCTTTGATAAGTGGATGCTGTGTACTTTGATGGGGAAAATGAGAGGAGAAGCAAATTTTTCAGGGGAAAAACAAATAATCCTATTAATGATCTAAGCAGAAATGTCAAATAGAGAGTTGATTATGTGACTGTGGAAATCCAGAGAGAAGTCAGGGCATGAGTGAAGATTGGAAATATCCATACATGGGTGACATTAATCCCGAAGATTAGTGGGATCACCCAGGCAGAGGAGAGGCAGAGAAGAGAAGAAGCTCAGGCCTGGCCGGCGTGGCTCAGTGGTTGAGCGTTGACCTATGAACCAGAAGGTCACGGTTTGATTCCTAGTCAGGACACATGCCTGGTTGCAGGCTTGATCCCCAGTGGTGGGGTGTGCAGGAGGCAGCCAATCAATGATTCTCTCTCATCATTGATATTTCTATTTCTCACTCCCTCTCCCTTCCTCTCTCTGAAATCAATAAAAATACATTTAAATAAAGAAAGAAAAAGCTCAGGATTGAGTCCTGAGTCCTTGAACACTGAGAGATAGAGCAGAAAACAGAGAATTTGAAAAGGAGACTGAGGAGGAAGAGCCAGGGAGGCCGGCGGAACCACAGACAGAAGCCAAGAGAAGACAGTGTTTCAAGAAAGGGGGCGTGGTCCGCTGCGTGGAATATTGCTAAAACGTCGAGTATGACCAGGGCAGATGACCAGGGCAGAGAAGTAATCTTGAATTGGGCAACAGGGAGGTCACTGGGTTTCATTGCAGACATTATGCCAATTGGGAAGCCCAATAGGATTGCATTTGAATTTCAGTTCTACCGCTTCCTAGCTCTGTGACCTTGGACATGTTACTTAACTTGTCTCTAAATTTGCATAATGACATGTGCCATAGAGGATTGCTGTAGAGTGTCTGTGAGATAAAGTATATGCCATTGCATAGGACTTCACAGGCACTCGATACATACTGCTTCCCATCTTTTTAGGTAGCTGTGGGAAGGCAGGGAACCAGGGACAGTGGTCTTGGTGTCCCCAGGCTCTGGTTTTGAAGCCTCCACAGTGTTCCCTTTCAAAGAAAAGGGCTACCGACCCGAGAATTGGGGCGGCTGACTCTGTCCAAGAGGAAAACGAGGGCACGTTTCTATTTTTGGGTCTCACACTGAGGCTTAGCCTCTTGACTTGGCCTCAGGCATCCTTGCTAATGAAATCCTCGGTCATAGGGTTTCCTACCAGCCAGTCACTGTCCTCACTCCTATGATGTTCTAGGCTGAACAGGATGCCTGGAGACTAGAGGAGGCTGTGCCTAAAACCTAGAACAGTGTGTTCTGAGCAAAATTGGAATGTAGGGTAATGCTCTTGTGACTTAGACAAGTGTCCAGGGCTTGTGACAAGTCCCAGAGCCTGTGGTATAAGAAGTCTATGGTTCCCCCACCCCCAAGGGGGAAAGTGGGTCAAGCATAGCAAGGGAGCCCACTTCAAGACCATATGCATGCCGTCTTCCTGTAGACATGGAGCTGTGACTACCTTTCTTGGAGCGGAAGAAGGCCAGAGCAAGGGGGCACTGTCCACAGGTCAGGAAGCTGGTATTGGACTTAGTCCTTGTCCCAAATGGTCAGGGCTGGAGTCAGCTAGTCCTTAGTCCCCCAGGAGTGACTAGGAGATGTCACAGGCCACGTAGGGAAACTGCCCAGAGATGTGAATGAGAATGAGTGCCAGGAAAGCAGGGAGCGCCTCAACCACTGTGCCCCCTCGATCCATGGCAGACACTGCTAATCCATCACCACTTGTTCCCACTGAACCTAAACACAACCTCGAACCCTAACCCAAACCGGTTCTCAGCACAGAGCTCCATGTGCCGCTACCCATAAGTTGGCCTTGGTTTACAAGGCAGACTTAGAAAAAATTCCTGAACTAGGACACTTTCACTAATTTCTCTAACCAGTACTCAAATAATTCATAAAAAAATTTTAAATTATAGTTTACATTCAATATTATTTTGTATTCATTTCAGCTGTACAGCATAGTGGTTAGACAACCATATACTTTACAGAATGTTTCCCCTGATATTTTCAGTATCTACCTCGCACCCTCCATAATTATTACAATATTATTAACTATACTAGTGGCCCGGTGCACGACTTCGTGCACGGCTGGAGTCCCTCAGCCTGGCTGGCGATTGGGGCCCATCGGGGTCATTTTGCCCAGTCCTGATCGGGGCCAATCGGGGCCGGCCGGCCAGGGGGAGGAACTGCGGGAGGTTGGCCAGCTGCGGGAGGTTGGCTGTGGGAGCACACTGACCACTAGAAGGCAGCTCCTGTGTTGAGAGTCTGCCCCCTGGTGGTCAGTACAAATCATAGTGACCGGTCAACCGGTCATTCAGTCATTCGGTTGTTTAGGCTTTTATATATATAGATTCCCTATGCTGTACTTTACATCCGAAAGATGATTTTGTAACTACCAATCTGTACTTCTCAATCCCTTCACCTCTTTTACCCAGTCCCCCAGCACCCCTCCCCTCTGGCAACCATCAGTCTGTTCTCTGTATCCATGAGTCATTTTCCAACTGAGTAGAAGAGTGCTCTGTTTTACTAATATCATCTCCTAGCACTTGACCATCATCTTCAACCCTTCATTATATTCAACTTATTGTAGGAGATGATGAGGTTTTGGAATTGAACTTTGGGCATCTAGAGCAGTTCTTTTCAACTTTTATGATCTCGGTAAATGCAAGATCTGATTCAGTAGGTCTGGGTGGGCCCTGAGATTGGGCATTGCTAACAAACTCCCAGGTGGTATCGATGCAACTGAACTGTGGTCCACACTCTGAGTACGAGGAAACAGACCACATTAGGCACTGACTCACCGGAGAGGAAAATTTCAGACAAACAGGAACCTAATAGGGCTCACACTGTTCTAGAGAAAACTTGGCAGGATCCTGCAGGCACCTGGGCCTGCAACGCGGGATGAGATAACTCTGCCATGCAGACTCACGTTATGAAATACGTGAGGAGCTTGACGAGCATACACACTCCAAACCCCCATTGGCTTGTATTCACGAGCAGAGAAGGGTGATGGCTCCTGGGCCCCTTGCCTTGTCACTTGGAAAGAGAGGCAGGGAGCGGAGTCTAGAAGACTTCTTGCAGTTTGCTGGGATCAGCTTAGGGTCAGGGGGACCACCATATCCCAGGAGGGAGATAGAGCCGGGGGCTATGCTCTTCACACTGGGAGCTCCAGCCTTCTCAGGGCCAGCCTAGAACCACGACCAGCCCACCAGGACGACCTCTCTGACTCACTTCTTGACTTTCTCACTCGGACTCTGTAGGGCAGATCTGTTCAGGCACCCTCCCTGCGGAGGGGGAAGTGGAGTTAATGGTGGTTTCTTTACTGGCGTACCCCTCCGCCCAGCATCTCCTTCACCCATGCCCACCATCAGCCACCAGCTCCCTTCCAACCCTGCTCTGAGGCCATGACTCACTCCCATTCAGGCCTCGACCTGTGCTCAAACAGTGCATGGAGAACTCCACTCTCCCTCTGCCAGGGAGATGGCAAATATTTTCCTGAGAACGTGAAACCCACATGGGCCTCCTGGATTGCTCAAGCGTCTCTGTTCTTCCTCCTCCTCTCCTCCTCCTCTTTTTTTTTTGTCTCTTATGGAAGCTATACAGAGGTTGAGCAATGCTCTGGAATAATTGGGTCAAGTCAGCCATGTGTAGGGAGGAGGAGGCAATTGGATTGTGTAGGTGACTATGTATTAGGCAGCAGCCAACACATCATTAACAAAACAGGAAAATCTGGAACATCCTCACGCTGACTACCCATCTATCCGTCGCTTACTGGAGCAAGACCAGCTCCACTCAGAAAGCGAGGCAGCCTTCACCACCAAGTCCCTGCTAACCCTCAGCCTCATCTCCCTCCACAGCCCACCTCACACCCTAATCTTCAGCCACACTGAACATGTCAACTATTCATGCCTCGGTGCCTTTACCTGTGCTGTTCCTCTCCCTTGCAGTGTTCTGTTCCCTCATTATTGCTCTTAAGACTTCTGTCCCAACAGCTGCTTACCTGAGGTTCCCTCCCCTCCCAAAGCACAGTACTTCCATTGCCATTAGTGCTTTACAAATCCATCTCCCAACTCATTAGACCAGCGGTTCTCAACCTGTGGGTCGAGACCCCTTTGGGGGTCGAACGACCCTTTCACAGGGGTCGCCTAACACCATCAGAGAACACATATATAATTACATATTGTTTTTGTGATTAATCACCATGCTTTAATTATGTTCAATTTGTAACAATGAAAATACATCCTGTATATCAGATATTTACATTACGATTCATAACAGTAGCAAAATTACAGTTATGAAGTAGCAACAAAAATAATTTTATGGTTGGGGGTCACCACAACATGAGGAACTGTATTAAAGGGTCGCGGCATTAGGAAGGTTGAGAACCACTGCATTAGACTCAAGGGAGGAATTGGGTCTTACTCATCTTTGTATTTTCAGAGCCTGTCACAGTACTTGGCTCACATGAGGTGCTTAGTAAATGCATGTCAAATGGACGAATGAATGAATGAATGAATGAGTAATGGTAAGAGGGTAGGCTCCTTGATTGGTACCCTAGCTCTGCCAGCGACCACTATGATCTTGGCCAAGTCACTTAACCTCTCCTAAGCTCAGATGCCTCACCAATAAAATGGTAATAACACCCACACTTCGTACCTCATAGGGCAGGTAAGGACCCAATGACATCATTTATGGGAAAGCACCTTGTAAGCCAAAAAGGGAGATACATGCACCCCAACACCTAGAAGTCGACAGAGTGATTTTGGCTTCAAAACCCTCACTCGTGAGCAAGGTGAGTGCTGGAAAAAGAGGCCTCCTGCTCTCTGAACTCTCCAAGAAACTGTCAGCACACGTATCTTTCAGCGCAAGCACAAAGACAGATGTATGTGCTCATATGGAAATGTGTTTTTCACAAATATAACATGAGAATGGAATTCCTTTTTCCCCACATCAAGCCTTGATGGCTAATTAGTTCCACCTGGAGGAGGGAGCCGGGCGTTGGGCGAGGGAGAGTCCTTATTCCATGTTTGGGAAAGAGTTTACGGTAGCTATCTCATGGGACCTGGGGAAGGCAACAGATAAACCAAGTCATTGGTCTTGAAGGATCTCAAAGATGATTTAGTCTGACCTCATCATCTTAGAGGCAACACACAGAGGGGATGTGATTAGCTCAAGAAACTAGGCAACGACAGACCTCCTGACTCCCGTTCTTTCTCCCGTGTAGCCAACTGTCCTGACCCCAGATTATGATGACATTTCGCAGCCAGAGTCTGTTGATGGTTGTTAGACCCACCTGGGGACAAAGTGCGTTATCCAAGGAAGTACTCCTGATAGCAGGCTTCATTCTCCTTTAGCAAATATTGTGCTAAATGAATGCTTTTGAGTTGATAACCCCTGACACCCTCTTGCCTTCCTCTGAATAATCCCTGTTTTGTCAGATTTTAGATATTTTTGAAACAGTTCTCCCTTTAACAAGATGTTCATAAATTGCTTTTGATGTGCCGAGTACCTGGGTAGATGCTGAGCGCTGTGCTGAACTTCTCAACAATGAGACACAAGGTCCAAAACTGCAATAAAGGATGCTATGGATTGGTCCCCAGGGAGCCTGGATTACAACTCCCTGTGCATCTTGACAAGGCATTTCCATTTTCTGAGCCTCAGTTTTCAAATCTGTGAAATAAGGCTGAACTTTCCGATTTCAGGTCCATGAGATGGACTGAGATTCTTGTGCCTACCTGACAAGAGCAGGATGTTGCATTCAGACTGATTTCAGAGAGGAAGGGAGAGGGAGAGGGAGAGAGAGAAACATCAATGATGCGAATCAATGATAGGCTGCCTCCTGCAGGCCCCACACTGGGGACCAAGCCCACAACCTGGGCATGTGCCCTCTCCAAGAATCGAACCGTGACCTCCTGGTTCATAGGTCAATGCTTAACCCCTGAGCCATGCTGGCTGGGCTGTAAAAATGTTCTTGAATACAAAATCTGCTAGAACTTTTCCAAATTTCTCTTTGTTGCACACCCTTGCAGCAAGGGAGTGAGTGTGGCTAAGCAAGCATAACACCTTAGCTATTCTCCTAATTAAGGGAGGGTGGTAAGGGCCAGTGTGATACTAGAGAGTCCCCTAGCAAACTATTGTGCATACACGTTAAGTCCCAATGATTTTATAAAATGGTTCTTTATTTTCCCTGCCCTTCTAAACCCACCAAAGCCAGGCATCAAGGTTGTTTTTCTCTCTTTGCTTGACCCTCTTTTCTTTATATCAAACAGTCCTCTTGTGTTTTGTGTGTGTATGTGTGTGTGTGCGCGCGCGCGCGCGCCCCCGCCCGCCCGCCGCCCCCCCCCCCCCAGGTACCACTCCTCCTTCTCTTGGCTCTGATTAATGCTCAGCCAATCGGGTGCATCTGGTTTTTCCTAGACTGGGTTGGTGGGAATGAAGTTTGGAGTCTCTTGGAATCCTGTTCTGTATGACTCCACAGTCGATGTTCTTTCCATTGTATCAAGTATCCTTTGGTATCTTTTGTTTTTCTGATAAATCAAGGCTTTCCCAAGAGCAATCTAATCCGAACAGCATGAGGTCAGAAAGCAGATGTGACCGCAGGACTAAGCATTTCCAAAGCCGTGTGTTTTCCAAATCAGCAATGAGGGGTCACGGTTCTCGTGGGATGTTTTCGAGGGGCATTTTCTTAAAGGAGCACTCTTTAGAGTGGCATGGGGAGGAAGGGAGCAGAAAGTGCAGGGTTAGGAATAAGTCAAACTTTAAGAGTCCTGAATCACAGGCCAGGTCGGCTTGAGAAAGTCACTTAACCTCTTGGAGCCTCATTTTTCTTGTCAATCACTGAGGATAATATATTTCCTTTTGTTCCGTTTACTGTGAAGATCCTATGAAAGAATGTCCGGGGAAGTGCTTTTTAACCTGTGCAGAAGGCCTTGCTATTCTACATGCAAATGCTAACAGCTGACGCCTGGAAGTGAATGATGAGGTAGATGCATTCATTTGAAATGCCCAAACTGACCAGGCATGGGATTCATCAAGTGGCTCATCTGGTTTCCTAACGAGGAATGATCATTTGTCTTGGGTCATTCAGAAACTCCTGTATAACAATTCTGTGCAGGATGTAACATATTGAAGATGAAGATGTATGGGCAGGGTACCCAGATTTACAACATACTGGCTGTTTTACAATTTGAAAATCTAAAACCAGAATTTGGAAAGAAATGTTTCTCTCCCTGCCAAGCAGCACAGTGAAAGACAGAATCCAAGGGAGAAGGTCCAAGAGGTGCCTCAAGAGTCCAGTCTGGGTTGGCCAGCCTGGATGTCCCCAGGGTGAGGCCGTAGGGATAAGGCAGGAGTGTGAGTGCGGTGACTGGGCTTCTGAAAGACCATCACAGGGGGCAGCAGCTACTCAACATCCACCCATGGTGGCCATGTACGAATCAGGCTGAGACTACCAGATTTCCTGATTTATCAGGAAAAACTGGACATGTAGGTTTTTGTTCGTACGTGAATATGAAATTCCCATTTTTAAATGTTGGCAGTGGAACAAATTACAAACACTGGGTGGGCCAAACCAAACAGCCATGCTGATTGGATTTGGCTGTAAGGCCACCTGCTTATAACTTCTGCGCTGGGCCAACTGGCCACCCATTAGAACTACCTGGGGGAGGTTTTAGAAACCTCAGTGCTTAGGCCTTACCCTGAACCAATTAAATCAGAATTTCTGAGGGGGAGACTCAGGCATGTAGAGAAGTTCAAACTGGCTAGGTGATTCCAGTGTTTAGCCAAGTTGGAGAACCAATGCTTAAATTAAGCGCCTTGCTACTTAAAATCAATAAGACACTGATGAAAGAAATAGAAGAAGACACAAATAAAAGATAGCTCATGTTCATAGATCAGAATAATTAATGCTAAAATGCCCATACCACTCAAATCTATAGATTCAATGTGATCACAATCAAAATTCCAATGACATTTTTCACAGAAATAGATTGAACAATCCTAAAATTTGTATGGAAGCACAAAACACCCTGAATAGCCAGAACCATCTTGAGAAAGAACAAAACTGTAGGCATTTCACTTCCTGATTTCAAACTAGACTATAAAGCCATCGTAATAAAAATACTATAGTGCTGGCATGAAAATAGACAAATAGACCAATGGGACAGAACTGAGAGCTCAAAAAAAGTCCACACATGTATAGACAACTAGTCTTCAACAAGGGAGCCAAGACTATTCAATGGGAGGAATATAGTCTCTTCAGTGAATGATGTTGGGAAAACTGGATATCCACATGCAAAAGAATGAAACTGGACTTCTAACTTATACCATTCACAAAAATTAACTCAAAATGATTAAAAACTTAAATATAAAAGCCTGAACCATAAAACTCCTAGGAGAAAACATGTGTCAAAACTTCCTTGACGTGGGTCTTGGAATGATTTTTTGGAATGACACCATTGACTGTAGCCAATGGGTTCCTCCACCCCCTGTAAGATCTGAATAGGACTGAGCCCACTGCACAAGCATAGGGGCCTCAGAACTCTCCACAGGAGGTACAGGAACCCATCTGTTTGCACAGTGTCTCCCCAAACTTTGGGAGTTAGGAGCCTAACATCTCCTGGGAGAGGGGAGACAGGAAGAATGAGTTCCAGGAAGCTTTAGTCACTCCAGATTCTGCCTTTCTTCTACAAGACTGAAAGAAAACACAGATCCCAATGGGCATGAAGGTGATGGAGGAGAAAAACATAGACTAAGAAACATTTTAAAGACATCAATTTTTTAAATTCTTTATTGTTTAAAGTATTCCATAAGTCTCCTTTTCCCCCCCATTGACCTCTCCCTAGTTGCTCCCACCCCCAGCATATGCCCTCACCACCACCCCCCCTACTGTCTGTGTCCATTGGTTATGCTCATATGCATGCATACAACTCCTTTGGTTGATCTCTTCCATTCTCCCCCTCCCCTGCCTTCCCTTAGGTTGAATGGTCTGTTCGATGCTTCTATGACTCTGGCTCTATTTTTGTTCATCAGTTTATGTTGTTCATTATATTCCACAAATGAGTGAGATCATGTGATATTTATCTTTCTCCAACTGGCTTATTTTGCTTAGCATAATGCTCTCCAGGTCCATCCATGCTGTTGCAAATGGTAAGAGTTCCTTCTTTTTTTATAGCAGCATAGTATTCCGTTGTGCATAGCACAGTTTTTTAATCCACTCATCTGCTCATGGACACTTAGGCTGCTTCCAAATCTTAGCTATTGTAAATTGTGCTGTTATGAACATAGGGGTGCATATATCCTTTCTGATTGGTGTTTCTGTTTTCTTGGGATATATTCCTAGAAGTGGGATTACTGGGTCAAATGGGAGTTCCATTTTTAATTTTTTTGAGGAAACGCGTACTCTTTTCCACAGTGGCTGCACCAGTCTGCATTCCCACCAGCAGTGCATGAGGGTTCCTTTTTCTCCACATCTTTGCCAGCACTTGTCGTTTGTTGATGATAGCCAAGACATCAATTTATTTAAAAAATATATGTTTTTATTGATTTTAGAGAGACAGGAAGGGAGAGAAAAGACAGATAGAAATATCAATGATGAGAGAGAATCATTGATCGGCTGCCTCCTGCACAACCCCTACTGGGGATCAAGCCCGCAACCCGGGCATGTGCTCTGACCAGGAATGGAACCAGTGACCTCCTGGTTCATGGGTCGATGCTCAACCACTGAGCCACACTAACGGGGTGACACATCATATTTTTTAAGTGAGCAAGACTAAACTAAATCTTGAGATTCACATGTGGATAGTAACACTATAAAAAATACCGGGAAGTGATATGAACAAAGCGTGGAATTTTTATGGGCAGAGGACTGATGTGGTGACAAAGTTCTTCTTTCCTTGACTCAGGCGAGGTTATACCATCACTGAGTTTGTGTGGTTTCCTGTATCTGTGTTTTGTGTTATCATAAACATATTTTTGAAACATAGAAAGTCAGAAAGCAGAAAGGCAGCTTGTTTTAGAGAAGGGACCTGCTGCAGGTGCCAGGCACGACCTACGATGAGGAGTCCTGGGTGGAAAGACCGTCCACCTCTATCTCTGCTCCTCTACTTTGTACAAATGGACCCGTGGTGGACCCAAAACCTGTCACCCTTTCTATCCTGTGGATTCTGTGGTCAGAAGCTTTGGGCACGTTAAGCCTATGGACTGCCTCAGTTCTCAAGCTGATCTAGACTGTTGCTAAAGTTTAAAAAATATTTTGTAGGCAAATATGCTATCATCTGGGGAAAGAACATGTCCCACATGGCAGACACTGCTAGAAGCCCACCCAATACCCACCTAGTCTCCCTATCTCCTCACTCACACCCCCCAAACGATGAGGGTAGCATTGTGCCAGCTAAGATAAATCCCATATCCCACGCGCCCCATTCCCATCGGTCAAAAATGGGTCCCAAAAGCCATTCCCCATGTCACCGTTCCCTAAGGGTCAGAGGCCGACAGCCAGACCACAGATCACTGAATCTGGTCTGTTTTATTTGACTTCACAGTGCTTTTTAAAAAATAGAACTAGTGTCAACATTTTAAAAGATTTCACATTTTAAAAATCTAGGTTCTTATGGAATATTTGTCAGTACCGTCTTCATTGCCATATGCCAAGAGTTGTAGAGGCTACACCACACACAAGGCGTGGGGGTCGGCCGTCCACCCTGCTCCTCACCTCTCCTGTCTTACACACCCAGTTGGCTCACCTCATTTATATTTATTACCTGGTCCCTATGGGCATTAGGGTTTGTCACCCGAGTTCGGTACAACTGGGCCTCCCTTGTATGTAACTAATTCACTTTCAGCCAGCACCAAGGTAACTTGACATTCTAGAACATTCCTTCATCATTTTTGGACACCACCTTTGAACATTGACCCTAAAGGAACACTTTCACATGTGTCCTAAGTAGCATGATGAAATATTTCATCCCGGCATTGCTTATAATTATGACTAGCTGGGAATAACTTTAGTGCCTATCTCCTGGGGAGTGGCTGAGTTCACCAGAGTATCTCTATGTCATAAAGTACTATGCAGCTGCCATAAAATACAAGCATAGTAATAATAAGATAGCACTATACATTCAGACTTTGAAAAATGCTAATATATGTTAAGTGAAAATAATAAGCTGAAAGATAATATAAACATGTGGTACAGCCTGGCTGGCGTGGCTCAGTGGTGGAGCATCAACCTATGAACCAGAAGGTCACAGTTCGATTCCCAGTCAGGGCACATGCCCAGGTTGCAGGCTCGATCCCCAGTGGGGGTTGTGCAGGAGGCAGCCGATCAATGATTCTCATCATTGATGTTTCTATCTCTCTCTCCCTGTCTCTTCCCCTCCCAAATCAATAAAAATATATATATTTTAAAATGTGCTATGTATAACATATATAACATTATGTACAACTATGTTATAACTATATAGAATAACATGTTTACAAATAGGTATATGTATGTAAATGAATAGAAAAATTTACCCCAAACATAGCAGTAATTATTGCTAAAATGGGGCTAGAATTCGGGGCAGTAGTCAAGGAAGGCTGGTTTTATTTTTATCGTTGTGTGTGTGTGTTTTCTTCAATGAGAGTGTAGTTATGCATTGTTTGGGTTGTTGAAATCAAATTAAGAAGATGATTCTTGCTGGACGCAGAAGCTCATTCCTAAGCTCAGGACTGTGCACTTGGAGAAGTCAGTCACCCGAATCCCATCCTGTTTGTGAGCTTGTTAAGGAGTGAACACCTCCAGGCTTTCCTGGTGGAGTTCCACTTTTAAATGTCCTGTGTCCCCATAAATGCACTCGTCTTGCCAGACTTCTGATTTTAGGTTTGGAAACTGTAGTCACTGTATACCTTATACAAATTGCCGTTTCTAAGCAACTGTGTATTAAGGATACGTCGAATTTACCAAAAATATACCCTGGAAGCCTCAAGCAGGGCTCCATAATGACCAATATAAATTCTTGCGGGCTCAGAGCGCGAGGGAAATTCACCCAAGTGTTCTGTATTGGCTCCAAGTGGCACCATGACAGCCCAGCTGAAAATAGCACAGCACAGACCTGGCTGTGTGGGTCTCTGCTGCCTGCTGGCCCTCACGTTTCTTCAGAGGCTGAGCCCTGAGACCTTGGCCGCTGCCAGCCCTCCTTCACCTCCGACAGATGCCTGGCTTCCGTGAGGCAGCCCAGGGAGGGGCTGGCTGGGGTGTTTCCACTAGGCAGGGGCCTCCCCTCCAAGCATCCAAGACAAGATTGGGACTTGGCCTTCAAGTTAACCTGCAGAGGAGGGAAGCACCGCTCATAAAGTCACAGATGCTCTGGGATCGACATGGCCTTAGGGCTAAGCTGATGTCTACAGGACAAACCAGTGGGCACACTGCCCCAGAGAAGGGGCTCAACCAAAGCAAAGGGACCACATGCTGATAAGGTCGAGAGGGGCGGTGCAAATGCCAATCAGAACCATGAGATACAACCTCACACCATGAGGATGGCAATTAGAAACAGCAACAACAAACAAACAGAACAAACAGCCCCCAGAAAAATAACAAGTGTTGGCGAGGATGTGAAGAAATTATAATCCTTATGTGTTGTTGATGGGAATGTAAGGTGTTGCAGCCTCTGTGGAAAACAGAACAGCAGTTTTTCAAAAAACTAAATTTAGGCCCTGGCCTGGTGGCTCAGTGGGTTGAGCATCGTCCTGTACACTGAAAGGTTTCAGGTTTGATTCCGGGTCGGGGCACACACCCAGATTGATAGTTTTGATCCCTTGTTGGGGTACATATGGAAGGCAATCAATTGATGTTTCTCTCTCACATCAATGATGTTTCTCTCTCTCTTGCTAATAAATAAACAAACAAACATATCCTTGGGTGAGGATTTAAAAACATTAAACATAGAATTATCATATGACCCAGCAATTCCACTTCTGGGCATATTTCCAAAATAATTGAAGACAAAGACTTGAGCAGATATCTGTACACCCATGTTCACAGCAATAGCCAAAAGGCGAAGAAACACAAATGTCCATCGACAGATGAATGGAGCAGCAAATCGTGGTATATACATACAATGGAATATTAGTCAGCCTTAAAAATGAATGAAATTCTGGCACATGCTATAACATAGATGAACCTTGAAGACATTACACTAAGTGAAATGAGCCACTAAGAAAAGGACAAATATTGTTCATATAATTCCATGTACACAAGGAACTTGAATAGCCAAATTTATAGAGACAGGAAATAAAATAGTGAGTTCCAGGATTGGAGGGAGAAGGGGGGGTGATTACTGTTTAGTGAGTAGAGAGTGTCTGTGTGGGAAGATGAGAATGCCTGGGGATGGATATTGGGACAGTTGCATAAAAATGATTGTACATAATGCCACTGGATTGCACAATTAAAATGGTCCAAACGTAAATTTTATGTTACACGTATTTTACTACAATTTTTAAAACCCACTAAAAACAGCAGAGGAAGAGGGGTGACGCTTAGGATAGAGAAGGCCACTGTTGGCACAGTGACGTTGGCACAGAGCCACCCCACCGGGCCCTGGGCCTTCATGGGCTGCCACCAGGCTTCAGCCCCCTCTTCGTGGACTGGCTCATGTGAGCAGTTTAAAGCAGGTATCACAGCTGGTTTTGTACCACTCCCGACCAAATGTCACCGCAAATCCAGTAAAGCTAATGATACCTTTCGTCAGGCTGTGTGCGGCTCTTGGCTCTTCCTTTGGCGGCTGTCAGGACAGGAATTCATATTCAACTTGACAGGCATGTGCTTTGGAAGGTCATGCTTTTCTTCTTTGCCTTTTTCCCCCTTCCTCAGGGGGCAGACATATGTTAACTCCACATGCCTGTGTTCATGCAGACATGGAATCGTGCGTGCCTGGCATGCCCACTGCTCGGGGATGGGTAAGGCCAGTTGGATGGGAGGGATTGAGATCCCAGGCTTCGAATGGCCTTGAGGAGTAAGGGGTGATTGCAGAGGCCTGCTGTGCGGCTCCGTGAGAGGGGAATGCGGGCTGTGAGGCCAGGAGGGATTAGGTGTGAGTGACAAGTGGTAGTAGATGCTTACAAGCGCTCTCATCCAGAAAGCCTCACCCCAACACTGGGAGGTAGGCATGACCACCAACCATGCCCATAAGTCGGATAAGAAAGTGAGGCTTAGAGCAAGGATGGAATTTATCCACCCTGCTGCAGCGAGTGAGCGGTGGCGCTGGGACCAGCCCATGTTTCCCTGGCCCAGGTCCAAGGAACGAAGTACTTCTTTTCAGGTGTCCAAAGATTGAGGGTCCCGGTAGCTGATTGGTCCTCGTTGACACATGACATTTTAAATGTGCAAGTATAGAAATTCCGACCTAAGCCAACATTATTAATAGGATGAGTGTGGCTATAATTCTAAGATGGGCCTCTGCTGTTCTGCCCAATACAATCCCCAGCCCTTGAGTGTGGGTGGGACCTGTGACCTGCTTCCAGTCTATGGAACATGGTGAAGGTGATAGGATAGCACTCCTGTGGTCATAGCATCATATACGGTGAGAGTGACAAGATATTCCAGATGTAATTAAGGTCCCTGATCAGCTGGCGTTGAGTTAAAAAAAAAAAAAAGAGAGAGAGAATGTTTTGGGTGGGCCTGATCTAATCAGATGAAGCATCTAAAGGGGGCCCAGGCTTTGCTGAAATCAGAGACTCCAAGAAGCAGAGCCTGTCTCTCTCCCTCTCCCTCCCCGCCCTCCCTCTTCCTGCTCCCCTCCCTCCCTCCCCCATTACTGGCTTTGAAGAAGCAAGTCAGGAACCATGAATTCTACAGTCACAAGGAAATGAATTCTGCTAACAACCTGAGGTTGCTTAGAAGCAGATCCTCCCTTAGTCTAGCCTTTAAAAAAAAAAAAAGAGTACAACTCAGATAGGGGGCGCAGGGGGGTGGTGAGGCCCTGTGCTGGGAGGTGGGAGTGGGCGGGGAGAGGCCAATGGGGGAAAAAGGAGACATATACATATAATACTTTCAACAATAAAGAGTTAAAAAAGAAAGGTACAACTCAGCCAACACCTTGATTTAGCCTGTATTCTTCTCACATACAGGAGAGAAAGGGAGCTCAGCGCTGGGGTTCCTGACTGGGTGTCAGAAAGCTTCTCAGGGGAAGTGGCTCCCTAGATCCATGGGATTCAGCCAGGCAGGGTGGAGAGGGTGAGGGGCGGGGCCGGAGAAGAGCAGGCATTGGGAGCAGGGCAGCTGCAGGGGCGAAGGCCTGGGATCTGGGGAAAGCGAGCCTGTGGGAGGAGCAGCCAGCATTTCAGAAAGGCTTCCCAGAGGGTGTGAAGGGCAGGGATGGCTTTAGACCTCGGAGGCCCCAGGCACTGTTATTTTCTGAGGCCCCACCCTGGCATCATATCAGGCAAATTAAAATCACCCACATTGCATATTAAATAGGAGCTATATATAGCTACCTAACAGTTGAGGCCAGCTGCAAAGACAGTTGATATAATTTACTGTAGACATTTAATTACACATGTCCTCAACTTGGCAGCCTTTTTGATTTTATATATATATATATATATATATATATATATATATATAGAGAGAGAGAGAGAGAGAGAGAGAGAGAGAGAGAGAGAGAGGTGTGTGTCTGTGGAGAGAAATCTTTTTGTAGCCACATCTGCAATAGCTAGTTGGAGAGTGGTCGCTGGCAAATGAGGCTAGAAATGCCCATGAGCTGCCATCACTGGGCTTTGGGTGTCCTGTGGGGAGCTTGGCAGAAAAGCCGCAAAGGGTTTTGAGCCGGGGCTGGGTGGGCAGCCTAGGAGGGCGTTAGTGGGAGTCTGGGGGCAGGGAGCCCGAGCTGTAAGATGAGAAAGAATAGGCCACCCCCGCTCCCGGGGGGCATGCATTTGCAGGTTTACTGCTGGTTCCTCTTTCTCCAATCCCGGCCTGGGTCCAATCCGATCAGGGCCCAGGCTTGGAGGCTGAGCCCCTGACGGCAGAGGGCGTCACAGGACAGCTTTTCCCGGTTGGGGGCCGGCCGTTCTGTGGCTGCTGTGAACTTGGGTTGACAACAGTTGGGCTGGGCTGGAAGCCAGCACCTGGGGAGGTCCCTGGAAGGAGCCAGTGTGGCCGGGAGAAGAGGGCTCGGCCAGAGCCAGGCTGAGACTCCAGCTCGACAGAAGAAAAGACCCCAGAGCCTCCGGAGGCCGGCTGCTTCCAGTACCTGGTCAGAGACTAACCGGACCATCCCATCCGACCCGAGAGGACACCCAGGCCAGGGAGTGGTGGCACCTGCCCTCCTTTAATGGAATGTGTGGCTCAGTACATGGCAGTGGCCAGAGACGTTGCAAAGAGTAATAATAAATACTGAATACGCACTGCGCTGAGCACGTAATATGTGCCGCCTCCTTTCATCCTCGCAACTTCCCTGGAAGCTGGGTACTGTCACCACTTCCCCCACAAGAAGCTGGACACTGGAGGTGAAGGCCGCCTTGCCCGAAGCCACACAGCTGTGCCTCATGGAGTGGGGACCCCCACAGGGTCTCTCTGACTCGACTCCACACTCAGTTTATTTTTGAGGGGAAGCAGTGATGCCATTTACTGTACTTTGTGAGAATATGCGACGGCATCTAATGAAGTGACTTTCTAGAGCTGGGAAATAGATTCAGGTACTATTCATGTTTTCTGTAGAATGTCCTAGTGAGTTGACCCTTAGCCAGGAAGTTACATAAACCAGGACACCTCTTGCCCCAAGCACTCGGGCCAGCTGGTTCGTGGAGACTTTGCCACACCATTTTGGAGGGCAAAACAGGGTCCAGTGCACTTAGTCCAAATGCCCAAAGCCTCCCATTTGGGCAGGAAGGACCCCTAGTGACCAGCACAGAGGGGGCACTGAGACTCCGAGAGGGACACCTGTCCAGTCACCGGACTGATGGGCAGAACGGACCATAGAAGCCCTTGCAGCTAGAGCTTGAACTCTTCACCGGGAAGCTCAATTACAAACCGAAGACAGAGCAGGACTATTAGCACATGCAAATTCACATGTGCTTCTCCACCTCCCAGGACCAGCGAGCAGAAACGGCAGAGCAAAGGACCCGTGAGGACGCCCGTTGCAGGCACATGGACTGGAATTTTGGCTTTGGCCATCTGGAGGGCAAACAAAGGCCCTCGAACGCTCCCCCTCCCTCCCCACCCCCAGCCTCTCAACATCCACTCAACAAGTACTGACTGTGGGCACCGAGCGTATGTTCTAAGGACGGAGAGGGACTGGGGGACAATAAACATGATACAGAAAGAGTGCTCAGTGCTGCGAAGACAAGAAAACTGGAGGAGATGGTGAAAGGGAGATGGGGTGGGACTGTTTAGCAGTCAGGTCTGAGAAACTTGTATTGAGACTCGAATAACAAGACACGAGAAGGTCTTGCTGCTAGGAAAGCACGCCAGGCGGAGAGAGAAGCCAGTATAGAGGCCCTGAGGCCAGGAAGCAGCTCGGCGGGCTGAACAGACAACAAATACAATGTGAGCCCCGCGTGTAATTTTACATTTTCTAGTAGCCACATGTTAAAAAAATAAAAGAAAGAAGTAAAGTTAATTTGAATGTTTTATTAAACTGAATATACAACAATGGTTCTTAATAAGATATTTACATTCTTTGTTCTCAGACTAAGTTTTGAAACCTGGTGTTCCCAGGAGCACGTCTGGAGGGCCCATCCGCCACAGGCACCTAGGTCCCAGGGGCTAGAACTGGGCAGATCAGTGGGTGGTGTCGGGAGCCCTGGGAAGGCTGTGAGCCCGGGGATCAGAACCGAGGAGTTCTAGTGATTCTGAATATCTCCGGACTAATCCTTAGAATCCCCGCGAAAGCCCCACGTGGGCTCTTTGGAGAAGCCGCCTCCTGGCGCAGGTCGGTGCACACAGAGCGGGGAGGCCCCGGTTGTCCTCTCCCGGGGAGCCTTCTTCCCCCCTCCTCCCTGGAGTCTGGTTTTGGGGAAGCCAACGCCTGCACACGTGGGAAGGCTGCGTGGCTGGCCCTGGGCCTGGAGCCACCTCTCGGGCCCACTCTGCCAGGCCCCGTTCCAGATGCCTGTGTCCGCCCAGGTGAGGTGGGGCTTCTTCGCCAGCGACCCGGCCACGCCCCTTGGACGCGGTTTTGGTTTTCGGGTGCAGACAGGTCTGCATTCCTCTGAAGAAGCCCGCTCCCGCCTCATCAAAGCTCCGAAATCAACAAGAAGTCAGCCTGCCGTTCCTGCGAGCGCCACGAGGGGCGCAAGCAGATAAGGCTGGTGCTGGCTGCTCCCCAACCCTCTGGCCGCCTTCCCTTCCCCCCTTCTCCACCGGGACCCCCGGCTGGCTAGCCCAGCTGGGCCCCCACCTCCACCGCAGTGTTCCTTCCACCAGCCTCGCCCCTAACACGGCAGGACTTAGTCCCAAACGGTTGCCTGCATTCCTTCATGTTCTGGGCCTTGGGCCTCTGCCAAGGTGGCGTCTAGAGTGCCAGCTGTGAGCAGGCCAGAGACACTGGAAGGAGAGAGATGTGCCTCGGGAGGCCCTTCTGTTTGGTGTGGTGAGAGGTGGAGACAAACAACGGTGACTCCAAAGTCTGCATTCCGAGCTGGAGCCAGGAACAAAAAAGATTCCACTGTCCAATGTTTTCACCCCTAAGGCTGGAATAACAGCAGCGACCTGATCCCCACGTGATGTCTGTGGCCAGCATCGGGCCACATAATAATGGCTTAGATCAGGGAGGGCCTTTCCCATTCCCTGGCACAATACCGTCACAACAGCAACAGCGGCACTCAACTGGCTGACGGAGGTCCGAGGTGGATGCCTCGCCTCTGCCCTCACCACATTTTTGTGCGCCCCAACGTCATCCCCAAAGCACGGTGTGGTCACAGCCGGGCTAGTGAGAAGGGCTGGGCCCCAGAGGGACCCAGAGCTGGCTGATCCTAGAACACTAAGAGGCTCACCCAGCTGGTTCATCACCTCTTGGCTCCCCTTCCCTCAGCCATTGGTCAGTCAGAGAGGGCGGCTTTGGGTGGGCTTTTGGGGAGGGGGGGAGGTGTGCTCATCTTTCTAGAAAAACTTGGGTTGCATGCGATCATGCTTTTGCAAGAAAGTACCAAACTTCAGGAGTAGCTTGCCTCAAACAGCCCTGGTAAATGCCAAAGGCCAGCTCACGGAGGGGCGTACAATTTGACATTTCCAAGCTGGAGGATGTCATCAAATGACTGCATATCTGGAGAGATCCGAGTTAGGAGGATGTGGAGAAAGCACATCTGGGTCCTGGGAGGAGCACGCTGAGGAGGTGGGGCGTGAGCAGGAGAGTGAAAGCAGAGGGTTTGGAAGGGGCCTGAGACCGGTGTAGGAGTTGGAGAGGGAGGGAAAGGGCTCCCTCCTGTGAAGTACCTTCTGCTCCTCCGAGGGGCCAGAGCCTGCGCTCAGAAGCATTCACATGTACTCTGAGTGCATTTAGTCCTTCTGGTAACCCTCGGAGGCAAGTACAAATCCAAAATCTCAACTCCAAATGCCAGAAAACTCTAACAAGGAAAACACTCGTGTCACTTTTCTGGTGGTAAACCCTATTTTGAAATAACACGTGTCTTTATCCTACTCAGTGTGAATATTTATACTTTTGTAGCAGAAATAGTGATGTGTTTGATTTGGGGGGTGCTGTCCAGATTCCAGGGGGATATTATGTGATGCACAGTATGTATGCTTGTTACCTTTCTAAAATCGGAAGCATGCTAACCTCTGAGGCAGCTGGCCTGGGGGTGTTAGGTGGGAGATTGTGACCCTGGATTATTCCCATTTTACCACTGAGAAAGGTGAGGCTCACTCAGCAAGAGGGGGGAATTGTCTTAGGCCCCAGGGGTGCCAAATGGCAGATTGAGGACTGTAGCCCTGGTCTAGTTTCAAACAAGGGGCTGTGGTTCCATGAGGCAGAGGGGAAGCTAAGCCCGGATGACAGTGACTTGGCCTGATCAGAGAGAAGGTGGCCTGGGTCATTTGTGGCTCACGGATGCAAAGGCCACTTAATTGAGAATGGATCGGGAAGGCAGAAGGGACCACTATCCCCCTGAGAGACATTGGTATCTCCAGAGTGGCTGGGCTTGGGCTTTGGGCAGCTCCAGAAGTTTCAGCCTAGCGGCTCTGAGATCTGAATCTAGAGGCACAGGAGTCCTTAGCAAGTCACCCTATCTCTCTAGGCATTCATTTCTCCTTCTGTAGTACAGAGGTAGTAACAACACTCATCTCCTAGAGTTGGTGAAATATTAAATAGGATATGTTTGAAAGCACTTAGCATTTAATCAATGTAAGCTGTGGCCATTATTCTCAAGGTGGGGCATACATACCTCTTGGAGAGTTCCAGATCTCAGTATGGATGTGATGAATATATATATATATATATATATCCCCTATATAATAAAAGGCTAATATGCAAATCAACCAAAGGGCAGAACGAATGGTCGTTATGACATGCACTGACCACCAGGGGGCAGATGCTCAACACAGGAGCTGCCCCCTGGTGGTCAGTGTGCTCCCACAGGGGGGGTGTCACTTAGCCAGAAGCTGGGTTCACAGCTGGTGAGTGCAGTGGCGATGGCAGGAGCCTCTCTCACCTCTGTGGCAGTGCTAAGGATGTCCCACTGCTGGTTTAGTTCCGCTCCCCATGGGGAGCAGGCCTAAGGCATCAGTTGGACATCCCCCGAGGGCTCCTGGACTGCAAGAGGGCATAGGCCAAGCTGAGGGACCCCCCACCCCCAGTGCACGAATTTCATGCATGCACCGAGCCTCTAATATATATATGTATATCTACACTAATAAAAGAGAAGGATGCAAATTGACCATACCTTTGTGACACCCACCAGCCAATCAGGCGTGAGTATGCAAATTAACCCAACAAAGCTGGCTGGTTAATTTGCATACGCAGGCGCTGGGCGGCCGGGGGCGGGGCGGGACACTTGCATCGTCTCCATGGCTACAACACAGGTGTTCCGCACTGCCCCAGCTGCTCTGGGCCTCTGGGCAGCGTGGGAAGGCGGAAAGGCAGCTCCGGGCTGGAGCAAAGGCAGTGCCAGCAGCCAGGGGAAGGAAGGCCCATTCTTGCATTTATCTTCATGCATCGGGCCTCTAGTATATATATATTTGGATTGCCAATTTTGCTTGTCTTCAAATAATTTGAATCAATTTCCCCATTAAAAATAGCATAGAGTGAATATACTTAATGCTACTAAACTGTACACTTAAAAATGGTTAAGATGGTAAATTTTTTATGTTTATTTTACACAATTAAAAATTAAAATAAAAAACTAGCACAGGTATAGTAGAGAACACAATGCACCAGTGCATGCGATTTCCAGGAATTTCTATCCATTCGTGGGGTGAGGGAGGGGAGGATAGGGGTTGAAGGTGGAGAAGGGAGAGAGCGAAGTCTATGAGTCACAGCTAGATGAGGGTGAGAAACCCTCCCCACTCCCCCCTGAGGCCTTGTCAGCCCTTGCTCCTGAACTTGGCGCAGGGTCATGGGGTTGGATGCGCTTTGTAAACACAGGCAAATCTAAGGTCTGCAGATCTCCAGGACAGAATATTCATCGGCATTTTTGTCACACGTTTCAGGCCCTGGGCTGGGCACTGGGGCAGACACAGAGTGTGGCCAGGTCCCTGGCCTCAAGGCTCTCAGCTAATGGTGGGAACACAGAGGTGACAAGATAACAGGAACAACCACCGAGTGTGGTAAAGTGCTGGGAGTGTGCAGAGTTCTCAGCACTTTGAGGAGCTTTGCAGAGAGAAGCGCTCCCTCTGTGAAGGGCGTAGGGGTTTGGGAAGGATGTCATCAACAGCAACACTGGAGCTTGGTTGAAAACATTCTCACTAAATAGTGCTTCTCCAACATAAGCACTTATCGCATCACCTGGGGACTTGTTAAACTCAGATTGCTGGTCCCCATGCCCAGTGTTTCTGATTCAGTAGGTCCGAGGGAGGGCCCAAGGATTTGCATTTCGTTTGTGTTTTTTTTAAAATATATTTTTATTGATTTCAGAGAGGAAGGGAGAGGGAGAGAAAGATAGAAACATCAATGATGAGAGAGAACCACTAATTGGCTGCCTCCTGCACACCCCCTACTGGGGATCAAGCCCTCAACCCAGGCATGTGCCCTTGATCAGAATCGAACCTGGGACCCTTCAGTCTGCAGGCCAACACTCTATCCACTGATCCAAACCGGCTAGGACTGCATTTCATTTCTAAATATATTTTAAATTGGTTTCAGAGAGGGAGGGAGAGGGGGAGAGAGATAGAAACATCAATGATAAGAGAGAATCATTGATCAGCTGCCTCTTGCATGCCCTTCACTGGGGATCGAGCCCACAACCTGGGCATGTGCCCTGACCAAGAATTGAACCGTGACCTCCTGGTTCATAGGTGGACGCTCAACCACTGAGCCATGCTGGCAGGGCTGGGATTTGCATTTCTAACAAGCTCCCCAGTGTTGCAGCCGAGGTGGCCCAGGGACCACACTTTGAGAACCACTCAACTAGATCAAGAAGAGAAGGTAGGGCATGCCAGGCGGTGCCGGAAGTGTATACAAAGACCTGAGCGGGGAAGAAGCAACAGGTGTTGAGAGAGCAATGAGCAAATTTGTGAGGCTGGAGCATGGTGGGTTGCCAGGTACAGAT
Organism: Myotis lucifugus; assembly: GCF_000147115.1. Lineage (NCBI taxonomy): Eukaryota > Metazoa > Chordata > Mammalia > Chiroptera > Vespertilionidae > Myotis > Myotis lucifugus. The sequence goes on along the minus strand of NW_005871091.1, from coordinate 3,920,329 downwards.
GAGGATGGACTCGTGTGCCAAGCCTCGGAGTTTGGACTTGATCCTGGAAGGGAAGGGCAGCCAAAGGAGCTTCTTGCGGAGGGAAGAACATGAAGAGATTGGCACTAGAGCAAGAGCACGTTGCAGGGCAGGAGTGGAGAGGCGAGCCTGAGGCAGAGGGACATCAGGAGGCTGCCACGCCAGCCAGACTGCACCAACCTTGGTCTTGGTGGTACCCAGCGTCCCGGCAGTGGGAAGGGATCAGACACCCAGACAGACAGGCTTCCTATAAAAACAGCAACATGACAACCACTCGTCTGGCCTAGGCAGTAAGCACAGGATCGAGCCCTTGATGTGCATCATCTCATCAAATCCTCCAACAGCCGCGCTCAGATGCTGAAATGGAAGCTCGGGGACGTTCGGGAACCTGCCCAAGGTTAGGACAGAGCCAGGCTCAAACCCAAGGGCGGAGCTGTTCTCCTTCCCCACCGCACATTTTCCCACACCGCCTCCTCCAGGGGCTTTTCGGCTGTGTGTGTGGTGAGAGCTCAGTGTGATATGCTGTGATGTACCTGCCCCCCACCCCTTCTGCCCCACAGATCACAAGGTCAGGGGGCTCCTTGGGGGGTCGGTCTTCATGGGGATGGGGAGAGCCGGGGAGGGAGGACTTTGCTGGGCACTCAATTTTCCCCATGGGGCAATAAACCAAGTCAGGGGGAGAAGGACTGACATAACTTGGAAGAACTTTCAGACACTCCCAGGTCGGTGAGAAAGAACATAAAGCCAGCCCTGCTGACATCCCAGGAACCAGGGAGCAGTGAGAAGAGTCAGGCAGAAAGTGAGGTTTTGTTTGTAATGCCCTCAGCCAATCTTTCGGACCTCACGGACCACCAGGGGTCCACGGACCACCGGTTGGCGACTGCTGCACTAGGGAACCAGGCAGAGAGAGAAGTGGAAGAATTAAAGAGGCAGAGAGAGAAGGACTCATTGAGTCAGAAAAGCTGGGCCCTGGAGTCCCAGCAGCCACTGGCCGGCTGTGTGACCCCGGGCAAATCCCTTTCCCTCTCTGAGCTTCATTGTCTGCAACCAGTAAAATCAGATTATCTCTAAGCGCCCTTCCCACTTTGACATTCTACGCTTTTCCTTTTCAATGTACCCAAGTGTGACTTTTCCAGGAAAATGTCAAACATTTCAAAGGGCAAGCGTCTACGTTTGCCAGACATCTTTTGTCACTCTTCAGCGAGTCTGTCTCCGTTCATGTCCAGGGGATTTTCTACAATGTATGCGTTTTCTCATGTCTCCGGCTATATTTCCTTGTTTGCATTGGTTGAATGTTGCAGAAACTGGGCACTGTTTTTTTAAGCAAATACGCAGTTCCATGCCAACAGGAATATCCTGTTTACAAGGGCCTCCTTTTACAAGGTACCAGCTGTTTGAAAACATTTGTGTATTGCCACATCAGAATAATCTCCTGATAAGCAACTTTTTTTTTTCTAGTAACATCGTTTTCTTTAGTGCAGTCATGCACTGGGGTAGATGTTCCTTAAAAAAGTAAATATCCAATCGGATATCATGATCACCTGGTTTCTTCTTCTCCAAAATGCGTTTGTGAGGGCTGCCGGGCAAAAGACCGCAAACGGAGAGGCTTAAACAACAGAAACGGATTGTCTCGTGGTTCTGAAGCTGCAGTACAAGATCAAAGTGTCCGCAAGGCTGGCTCCTTCTGCCGGCTCCGAGGGAAAATCGGTCTGTGCCTCTCCCCTGCCCCTGGTTGGTTTGCTTGCAATCTTTGACATTCCTTGGCTTATAGAAGCATCGCCCCTCTCTGCCTTCATCTTCACATGGCATCGCCCTGTGTGCATGTCTGTGTCCAAATCCCCCTTTTTTATAAGGATGTCAGTCGTGTTGGATTAGGGGCCCACCCTACTCCAGCATGACCTCATGTCACTTAGACTTCCAACTACAGAGAGAGCCACTGACCGCAATTGACCCAGAGCTGCTCTGAAATCCATCGCCGTGTTTGTCCTGGCCACGCTTCCCACGGGCTGTTCCCAGCCATTGACGGAGTGTGGCAGGCACACGGAGGCAGCCCTGTTCCCGGGAGATCCTGGAAGCCTCTGAGGGGTGACATTGCTTCAAGGACGCCCCAGCAACCTTGCTGAGTCTGTCGTTGACTGGGTGGCTTTTTGGGTGCTTCTACTCAAGCCTCCTTCCTTGACTCCTTCACTTGGAGTCAGACTTGTTCTGCCTCTGGAGGTGACTCCATAGACAAGTCTATTCCCTCTCCCACCCCGGGGGCTCCCCCAGCCTCTCACTGCTCCCTCCTGGTTTTCACCATGTGTAACCCCATCTTAGCACCTAATTCATGGAGGACCTGCACCTACCATAGGAGGTGCATTGCATAGTCAAATGATGAGAGTAGTCACACTTATAAGACTTAGTATCTTCAAAGCCACAATGAGATACTGCCTCACACCCACTGGGAGGGCCACGATCAAAACAAAACAGGAGATATTAAGTGTTGGCGAGAATCGAGAAATTGCAACCCTTGTGCACTGTTAGTGGGAAGGTAAAGTGGTGCTGCCAACCATGGTGTTTGTTTAAAACATTAAATGTAGAACTACCACATGACTTAGTAATTCTACTTCTGGGTACATCCCCCCAGGAATTGAAATCAGGCTCTTAACCAGCTATTTCATAGCAGCATTATTTATGGTAGCTAAAGCCTGGTGCAACCCAAATGTCCACCAGTGGATGAATATATAAACAAGATGTGGCCTATGCATACAATGGGATGAATGTTAGCCTTTAAGAGGGAGGAAATTCTGACACATGCTGCAACATGGGTGAACTTGTGGACATTATGCTACGTGAACCAAGCCAGCCACAAAAAGACACTGTGGCTGAGAGGAGAGGGACACGGAGTGTGTGATTAGTGTGTGATTCCACCTATATGAAGTACCTACACAAGTCAAATTCATGGAGACAGAACGCAGAACGGTGGTTATGAGGGGCTGAGAGGAGAGGGACACGGAGAGGTACTGTTCAATGGGTACGATGGCGTTTCTGTAGAAGATGAAGAGTTCTGGAGAGGGGTAGTGTTGATGGCTACATAACACTGTGAACGCACTTAGCGCAGTGAAATGTACACGTAAAAATGGTTCTGCCAGCAAATTGTCTGTTATGTGTATTTTGTCACAATTAAAAGTAAAAGACAACGATCCTTGCCTCTTGGAGAGTGCAAAGTTGGAAGAACACCAAAGCGCATTGACGAAAGCTTGTGGTGCCCGGATGAAAAGGCCAGGGAGGCATAGGGAAGGGTGTTTATTCTTGAAAAGGCTTAAGTGGTCCGAGGCTCTGGTTACCAGTTTACCACTTTAAAACCTAAAGTCTATGCTTTTCCCCGTGGAGATGAGCCTCATTCCTACCTCATTTCAGGGAGCTTTATGATTCACCAGACAGCTGGTAGTGAATTGGAAAACATGTTTATAGTGTTGGCTTATTACTTCATAAACTTGTGTTTTTTAAAAAATATTATTTAGGTGAGAGAAAGACAGAGAGAGGCAAGGGCTCCTGGCAAGGAGATCCCCCCCAGATGAACTATTTTGATCATTTGCGTGCATCCTTCTGCCCCAGCGATACCAGGAAGGTACCAGATGCAAAAATGGCCAGGCTTTTCCCTCTGAAAGCTCTTACTTTCGAAGAGAGAAAATACAGGCACAAGTCAAAGGGCTTTGGCCAAATATCCAGCAGGCTGAAAAGGAGAAAGTACTTTCTGATGCTAATACTTTCATTTTAGCCTCTTATCGTCAAACTTCTGTTACAGGAAGCAGTTAGGGGCTTGGGCTTGTTAAGGCTCCTAGCCTAACTCGGCTACATATCTTGGGCAAGCTATAAATCTCTGTGCCTCAGTGTCCGTATCTGTAAGTTGGGGAGAGAAACAGCGACTCCTTCATAAAGGCATGAGTATTAACAACAGCTAGAAATGACTGCACATTTTCCATGGGCCAGGCATTGTCTCAGTCTTTTATATACTTGACTCATTTACTCCTCAAGCCCAGGATGATCTAACTCCAAAGCGAATGATCCTACCATCACGTGGCAGCACAGTGTATTAATTGAGGAATGCATGTAAAAAACGTAAGCCCGGCCTCAGTAAACATGCAGTAGTTGTCGCCTTTTCCCTCTGTTTGAGGGATGCAGATCTGAGACTCAGATGAAAAAACTCTCTATGATCACTACAGCGGGAGGCTGTAGAGCTGGGGCTTAGCCCTGGTCATTTCCTCCCTCACCCCAAACACAGCATGCAGAGGTCAGAGGAGACCAGCCATCAGCAGGGGGGTGGGGCTCTGAGCTGGACTTGGGGAGAAGAGGGATGGGGAAGGAGTGGAAAAAGCATTCCGGGCGTGGTCAAAGTCCTAGAGAGGAGGACGCGCAGGGCAAATCCGAGTTCTGGGAATGGCGCACAGAGGGGTGGGCTGGGCAAGGGCCATGGGAGCAAGGCTGAGAGTCCTGTGGGCCTGGCCACAGACAGCTCTGAATTCTAGGCTCCTGAACATTCACAAGCCTTACAACCCAGTAATGTAGCTCTCAGTATACAGTGGGGCCTTGACTTACGAGTTTAATTCGTTCCAAGACCGAGCTCGTTAACTCAAATTACTCTGTCAACTCAATGCAAAAAATCGGCGGAGAGACAGCTGGTATCTCAAAAAACTCGTTAGTCGGGACACTCGTAAGTCAAGGCCCCACTGTATATCCTAGATCAGCGGTTCTCAACCTTGGCTGCACATTAGAATCACCTGGGAATATTTTTTAAATCCTGATTTCTGGGCCTTATCCTCTGGAAATTCTGTTTCTTTGTTACTAATGTTGTGGCCCCACCCCATAACAAAGAAACAGAATTTCCGGAGAATGAGGCCCAGAAATCAGGATTTTAAAAAGATCCCTAGGTGATTCTAATGTGCAGCCAAGGTTGAGAACCACTGCTCTAGATGAAGCCCTACCTATACACATGGAATGTCCACAGCAGCATTGCAAGTAATGGAAACCCACTGGAAACACACGTGATGCCCATCGGCAGGTGAATGGAACACAATGATGGTGCATTCACACAGTGGAGAGCACGAATGAATCACGGCCACAAGCAATAATAGAGAATTAATGAGGAAAGAAAGCAAACTGCATAAGGTGTGATAGAGGAGGACACTTTATTAGGAAGCACTAAATAACTAAATGAAGTAATGGGTTGTTTTCTTATATATATAACCTGGAATGAAACCTATAAAAAATAAAGCGAGTAATGAACCGAGAATGCTGGAGAGTGGCCGTGAGGGATGGTCTGACACCAGAGTCTGCTAGGGGATGAGCTGGAAAGGTTCACCCAGCTGGCATGGCAGTACTAGAAAGGTTCTGGTTGCTGAATTGGGTGGGGCTTATGGGTATTCATTTCTTAAATTATATTTCAAATTTTGTATGTGTAGTATATATATATTTTTTCTATGCCTTATATATTGCCTCTTAATACTAATAATAATTTTAACAAGAAAATGCAGAGGTGCCTAATGGAAATGCTCAAATATATTAAATGTTTTATTTATTTTAGAGAGAGGAAGGGAGAGGGAAAGAGAAATAGAATCATCAATGAAAGAGGAACATGATCCGCTACCTGCTGTATGTCCCCCACTGGGGGAATTGAGCCCACAACCCTGCATGTGCCCTGACTGGGAATTGAACCGGTGACCTCTTGGTTCATGGGCTGATGCTCAACCACTGAGCCACACCACCAGGTTGTTGTTTTTTAAACATGTTTTCGTTTGCTCAGATCCATTAAATGAGTGAGATCTAAATTAGAGCCGGGTGTCCCTGCTGAGGAGGCCAGGTTTGGGGGCCTGTATTGTTGTCCCCGACAGCTCTTCTCTAGACATGCAATTCCGTTCCAATCTTCCATTCATTCGACACTCGTCTGAGTCCCTGCACTGTGCCAGGGACTTGGAGGGAGAGCATGGGTCCTTGGTCTAGAGGAGCTCCAAGAGTTGGGAGGATGTGAACACAGGGAGTCGAGGAATCAGGGCTTGGTCTTCTAAGACCCAGACGGTGGCCCCAAGCATGTGCTACAGAGGCCTGGTTGGCAGAGCAGGGCTGGTTTCATCTCTGGCGTCGATGTCCTCCTCTGTGCAGGAGCCCCTCCTCAACCTCCTCCCAGGGAGAGGCCAGTCCTGCCTGGGCCTCACCCCCCACCCGCCCCCAACCCGTTCCTCTTTGCAGTCTGCCTGACTCTCAGCAGCGTGCACCCTCCCTCCTCCTCCGACCCCCAGGCCCTGCACTGGACTTGGTCAGGCAGCCTTTGCTGGTTGCCCAGCTGTGCTGATGTTGACCTTGCATCTGTCAGCACCTTTGATCCCTGTGCAGAGCTCTGCTCCACGCCGGGTGACGCTGGGGAGCACTAGACACAACCCCCGCCCTCAGGAGGGCCCACGACTTAGCTACACTTCTCAGTGCCAAGTTGTTGCTCTTCCCAAACACTTCGGCGATGTTCAACCACCTCTGGGAAATCAAGACGTTATGTTTTACTTGTGAATCAGGTATGAGGTGATTCGTAGGGTAATATTTCATTTCTTTCATCTTAAAACAACCTCTTTCTCATTGGCCTTGTAGTGAGCTGAGCTCTGGATCCCCAGGATCGGGGCTGCCTCTGGGAATGCCTGTGGTCCCCTCGTTGCTTGGCTGGTTCACACGGCCGTCTTCCCGGCCAGAATAGATGCTTGCTGAGGCCAGGGACAGAGCCTTTATCCCCGCGCTGGCAGGGCCTGGCTCAGAGGAGCAAGTGGTGTTTAGGTGTGAAGGGGAGAAACTTTCTGGCATGTGATCGCAGTATCCCTCCTCTCAGGCTCTGCCCTTCTCAGCTGTAGGGCCCTCACTGTCCTCTTCAAGTGACGTGCGTGTCCTGGCTCCCAAAGAGGCCTCACTGCCACATGCTGCAACGAGGGCGTGTGCGCCCCTGTCTGCGTAGATGCCTAAACGTGCGATCCGGTTATTCTAGTTACACGGCATCACACTGAAAACCCAGAGCACCCGCTGGCCTCATTTAGGAGCTTAAAAATAACAACCCCTTCATCTGTTCCAAAGTGATTTATGGTTTTACAAAGTGCTTCCACAGCCGTTCACCTGGGTCAAGACTCACAGCCACCTCGGGAGGTGGGGGTGCTCTCCCCTCCCATTTTACAGATGGGAACCTGAAGCTCAGAGAGGAAGACTGGCCCCACGCAAACAGGCTGAGGTCTCCCAGCCCCGAGCTCAGAGGCTTTGGAGTACATGGCAACCACCCGCACAGACGAGGCTGGGTCCTGCGCCACAGGGCGGGTGTTGCCTGTCCAGGGTGAACGCAGACATGGTGGGCCATTGGTCTGCAGCCCCGGCTGATTGCTGATGTTCTGTTCCAGTCAGGAGCCCATTTCTCAGGACAGGCTGAACTGGTGCCCGGAACCTCACAGAGAAAAGCGGCACCTTGTGCCCGCTCTTCAACAACGAGCTCCTCAGTTGTTGAGCCTCTACTTGGTCGGTGCGAGGCAGCTCTACTCAGAGTTCAGTGAGCTGTGTGTCCTGCCTCCTGGAATCCACCGAGGGCAAATCTCCATCGAGGGCTGGAAGGGCGGGGGGTGGGAGCCAGAGCAGCTTCTGCAGGACAAGAGCTTGAGCTGGGTCTCCGAGCAGGAGCAGGCACTAGCTAGGCAAGGGTGTGAGGATGCGGAGGCCGGGAGCCCAGCAGAGAAAAGCAGTAAGACAGGGGAAGATGCCCATTTATAGACAATTGGATAAGAAAGCTGTGGTACATGTACACACTGGAATACTACTCGGCCATAAAAAAAGAATGAAATCTTATCCTTTGCGACAGCAAAGATGGACCTAGAGGGTCATATGCTAAGTGAAATAACTCAGGGAAAGACAAATACCATATTTCACTTATATGTGGAATCTGAAGAACAAAATAGCCCAGCTGGTGTGCCTCAGTGGTTGAGCATCGATAATAACTATGTATGGGGCCAGGTGGGTACTGGAAATATCAGGAGGACCACTCTTTAAAGTCCATGATTTCCTACCCCTGCGCTGTACACTTGAAACTAATACAAAATGATACTGAATGTAAACTGGAATTAAAAAATAAATAAAACAAAGACAGGAAAAGAGCTTAAAGACACACCTCAGCTCTGTGTACACCACCGTCATTAGTTTTACTACGTCTGACTATCACCTGTAACCGGACTATTTCTAAAACTTACATGCATCCATTTTCAAAAGACACACTAAATCATGAGGGTTGCTTGCTAGTTTCTTTTTTTCCTTTTATCCCCTTAAAAAAATGGTCTGATATAATCATCCGGTAAACTGAGTACTACATTTGGCAAACAGTGAACAAAGGTGTGGCTATGAGTAAGAACGTGGGGTGTGGAGGAAATGCTGAGAGCAAGCGTGAGGCGGGAGGGAGTAGTGATGTGAAGTCGGAGACCTGAGTGGGGCCTGAACTTGAAAGGACTTGCGTGCCTGGCTAAGGAGCCCGCTGTGTCATGTCAGAGTCGAGACTGGGGAAGCACTGGAGCAACTCATAAGACCCGAAAACCACCACCTCCTTCTTGTGGCTCAAGTGGTCCATTGAAGGTCTTATTTTAAAAGGTGGCCAGGTAGCTCAGTTGCTTAGAGCATTATCTCCATACGACAAGGTTGCGGGTTCCATCTCTAGTCGAGGCACATACAAGGATCAACCAATGAATGCATAAATAATTGGAACAACAAATAGATGCTTCTCTCTTCCTCCTTCCCTCCCTTCCCCTTTCTCTAAAATCAATATTAATAAGTAAAATAAAGGGTTACCATAAACTTCATTTATCAGGAAAGCTAATGAGCCTTCGAGTCAAAAAACCGTCTCGCTGACAGCTCAGTAACTTTGGGCAAGTCCTGTAACCTCTCATAGCCTCAAGCATTCTGTCTGTAAACAGGGTGCCTGCCAAGGCGCCTGGGGCAGGACCTAGAGGTCTCTGGTCACAAGCCTCCTTGTCTGCTTCCCTCTAGGTCAAGATTTCTCAACCTTGGCACTATGGGCATTTGGGCCTGATAATCCTTTGCCGTGAGGCGCTCTCCCATATGCTGTAGCATCCCTCGTCTCTGCCCACCGGATGCCACTAGTATCTTCCCAGTTATGACAACCAAAAAAGGCTCCAGACATTACCAAATGTCCCTGGAGGAGAAGGATGTCACCCAGACTCGTCTTTCGAGAGATGGAGTATCAAATAGGCCCTAGTGGCCTCAGTGTGTTGGCTGAAGATGGACCCAGGGGAGCAAAAGGCTTTCTACAGATCTCACCTCTCAAGTCCAGAACCCCAGATGGGGAAGGAACAGTCGATGAAGGGGTTTTTTCTCATTGACTTTATCACTGAAAGGGTGACTCATTGGTTCCTTATGTAATGTCCCCAGGGAAGGACACTCCAAAAGAGGATCACATGCTCCCAGCACACAAAGGTATGACCCAACGCTTCCCTGCTCAGACCTGTCCTCCAGGATAAGGCAGACAGCGGGAGGAGAAAAGACCACTGGGCTTAGAGCAACTTGTGGGAACGATCAGAATGACTACCCACCATGGTGGCGGACTCACACACCTTCCAGGTCCTAGAACCTGGCCAACCTGTTCTTTGACTCATGAAAATAATTATAGCAATACCATCACTTGAGCATCTACTGTATACCATTGCACAAGCTTACCTAATCCTTCCAACAATACATTTTCCCTATTTGATACATGAGGAAATCGAATCTCTGCAAGACTGAGGAGTTTGCACAACATCGCACGGCTGTTAAGAAGAAGGCAACAAGTAAAAAGTGTGGACAGCAGGCTTTAGCCTAGGTCTATCTCATTCTAAAGCCTTTGTTCTTTCTCTCGTGTCGGGCTGCAAGTTCTCCTTCCTGACAGTGCCGTGAGAAAAGAAGACAGCTGCAACATGATTAGGTTTGGAAGAATAACAGCCACGGACTCCCTAACTGTTGCTTTGGTTGACGGAGCTTAAAGCCACATGCACATAAAACTGGAGAATGCTGCCTCTGATATTTTCAACCTTGCAAAAGAAAGCTCAGATACAGAAACCCCACACAAATGTATAGTTTTGTGAATTATTATAAGGCACACATTTTTTAAAAAACTGTGCATACTTTCCTCTTTCTAACTGCACATATAGGCTTACAAATAAATATAAATATAAATAAAAAATAAATAGCATAAGTACAAATATAAATCCGGGTATGTAATGGGGAGGGAGCACTAACATTTTTCATTGGTTGGAGAGCAATGAGAAGAGGAAGGAGATGGCTGCTTTGAGTCACAGTCATCACCGTGCGAACCTTGTTTTCAGAAAGGTGCTTGTTACTTCTTCAAATTGCTCATCTGAAGATGTCATGGGCAACGTAGGATCCTATAGAGGTTACTCTGTACAGGCCTACCTTGTTTTATTGCACTTCGCTTTATTGCATTTTGCAGATATTGAACCTTTTTTTTTTTTTTACAAATTGAAGATAAAAAGATGACTCACTGATGGCTCAGATGATGGTTAGTATTTTAAAAATATATATATTTGTATTGATTTCAGAGAGGAAGGGAAAGGGAGAGAGAGAGAGATATAAACATCAATGATGAGAATCATTGATTGGCTGCCTCCTGTACACCCCCTACTGGGAATTGAGTCTGCAACCCAGGCATATGGCCTGACTAGGAATCAAATCGGGATCCCCTGGTTCATAGGTCGACACTCAACCACTGAGTCATACCAGCTGGGCAATGATGGTTAGTATTTTTTTAAAATATATTTTATTGATTTTTTACAGAGAGGAAGGGAGAGAGATAGAGAGTTAGAAACATCGATGAGAGAGAAACATCGATCAGCTGCCTCCTGCACATCTCCCACTGGGGATGCAACCCAGGCATATGGCCTGACTGGGAATCAAATCGGGATCCCCTGGTCCACAGGCCGACGCTCTATCCACTGAGCCAAACCGGTTTCGGCGATGGTTAGTATTTTTAATTGAGTTATTTACATTGCTTTTTTAGACATTGCTATTGTACACTTAATAGATGACAGTAGGGTGTAAACATAACTTTTATATGTACTGAGAAATTTTTAAAAAGTTATGTGTCTCACTTTATTATGACATTCACTTTATTGCAGTAGTCTGGAACCAAACCCACAATATCTCCAAGGTATGACTGCACACAACATGTAATGATAATGGACCCTGGAGTTGTGCAACATGACTCTGGTTAACAACATGCAAGGAATTTGGAGTTGGCGGGTCTTGAGGTCAAGTTCAAGCTCTGTGGAGAACTAACCATGAAACTTTGGGCAGGCACTCAGTCTCCTTGACCCTCAGCTCTCTCATCTGTAAATGAGAGTAATAACATTTCCAGCCTCCAAAGGTTGCTAGGATGGTTGAATGAGCTAAGAGGAACAAACAACTCCACGCTTACTTATAAAGCCCCTGACACTATAACACTAAGTACTTTACATGGGTTACTCAGCAATCCCATGCAGAAGGTACTGTTGTTCTCCTCATTTTACAGATAGGAAACCAAGGTAGAGGTAGATTAAATTCTTTGCTCCAGATTACAGTACGTGACAGGTCCAGGATTGAAACCCAGGCAATTCCAGAAGCCACGTTCAGCCATACCTGTCTATAAAATTTCCTTAACACTATGTGTCAAATGCTCTGCACAGTGCTTGGGTTAAGTGTTGAAGAAATCGTTATCATTGCTGGTACTATTCCTGCTCTCACTGTGGGTATGACTGCCATATGGTTGCTATATTCCAGTGTGTGGCTTCTTTCATGTACATTACCTCATTGAGTATTTGCAAGACGCTGGCCATGTGAATATTAACTCCACCTTATATGTGATGAAACAGGTTCAGAGAAGGGAATTTGCCCATAAGAACATACTTATAGTCTGGCTGGCATGGCTCAATGGTTGAGCGTTGACCTATGAACCAGGAGGTCACAGTTTGATTCCTGGTCAGGGCACATACCTGAGTTGTGGGCTCTATCCCTAGTGTGGGGCATGCAGGAGGCAGCTGATCAGTGCTTCTGTCTCATCATTGATGTTCTCTCTCTCTCTCCCTTCCACTCTTAAATCAATAAAAATATACTTTAAAAATAATAAAAGTAAAAACATATTTAGAAACCTTTGTATTTGCTTTTGTTTCAGAGATTTATTCCTGTGACACTGATTATCCTGTTTAAAAGCTTCTGGTGAGGGGACCTGAGTGGACAGTGTCATTTTTTTCATGGTCTCTAGAAATCAGTTCTACCCTGACCTCAGCTGGATGGTTCTTTCTGAGCCAAAAGAGATTAAGATGGCCTGTCCATCATTTATCAAGAGGAGGTCTGAAGCCTAGGAAAGGGGAACTTGGAATCAATCTTCAGTCAACACTTATTTGAATCATCTAAAAATGCCCAGAGAGGTTGCTAGAAATCCAGGATCAGGCAGAACAATGAGATGTAGCAAGGCAGCAGTGTTTGGCAAGACAAGATATAAAATGGTAAATGTGGTAATAAATGCCAGCATATTTCTTTCCTTGTGTGCATACTGTTTTGAAACACATCACTAATAAAACATATAAGGGGGTCCTTTTAATTGCAGATGTAGTCTGTGGAGTTCCTGCTAACAGCCTGTTCTCTGCCTGAAATGGATTCCATGTTAATCCTTCTGTAATGATGCCATTACTTTTATAGCTGTTTCTACAATCTCATACATGAGTTATATGCAAAATAGTCTCTTTTTTTATTGTCTTTTAAAAATTTATTTTATTTATTTTTTAAATTTTGTTTTATTGCTTAAAGTATTACAAAGAGTATTACATATGTGTGTCCCCCCCCCCCCCCCCGGTCTCTTTTTTAATGTAGGTATATTGCCCCTGGAAACTGTAAATTCCCTTTTTAGTGATAAAGACATTCAACATACTAGGTATGGAAGGAATGTACTTCAACATAATAAAAGCCATATATGACAAGCCTACAGCTAACATCATACTCAATGGTGAAAAACTACAAGCTTTTCCTCTAAGATCAGTAATGAGAAAAGGGTGCCCACTCTTGTCATTTCTATGTGACATCGTCCTGGAAGTCTTAGTCAGAGAGATTATGCAAGAAAAGGGAATAAAATCATCCAAATCTGAAAGAAAAAAGTTAAATGCAGATGACATGGTCTTATAAATAGAAATCTCGAAAGACTCCACCAAAAACTGTTGGAACTAATAAACAAATTCAGTAAAGTAGCAGAATACAAAAATCAACATGCAAAAATCAACCATGTTCCATACAGTAACAATGAAAGAAAAATTAAGGAAACAATTCCAGTCCTAGCCGGTTTGGCTCAGTGGCTAGAGCATCGGCCTGCGGACTAAAGGATCCCAGGTTCGATTCCTGTCAAGGGCACATACCTCGGTTGCAGGCTCCTGGTCCTGGTCAGGGGCATGTAGGAGGCAACCAATCGATGTATCTCTCTCACATCGGTGTTTCTCCCTGTCCTTTCCACTCTCTCTAAAAATCAATGGTAAAAATGTCCTCAGGTGAGGATTAAAAAAAAGAAAAAGAAAAAAACAATTCCATTTACAAAAGCAACAAAAGAAAAAAATACTTAAAAATTAATTCAACAAAGGAAATGAAAGACTTGTACACTGAAAACTATAAAACATCAATGAAAGAAATTAAAGATAAAAAAGACATCCCATGTTCATGGATTAGAAGATTTAATATTGTTAAAATGTCTATACAATCCAAAGTGAACTATAGATACAGTGCTAGCCCCATCAGAATCCCAGTTGCATTTTTATAGGAATAGAAAAACAATTATATTTTAAAAAAAGAAAAAGAAAAAAAAACAACCTTAAAATTCATATGAAACCACAAAAGATTCAAAATAGCCAAAGTGATCTTCAGAAAGAAGAATAAAGCTGGAGACATCATACTTCCTGATTTCAAAATGTATTACAAAGCTATTATAATTAAAACAGTATGTTACTGGCATTAAAGCAGACATATAACCAATAGAATGGAATAGAGAACCCAGAAATAAGTCCATGCATTTACAGTTAACTGATCTTCAAAAAGGATACCAACAATACACAATAGGTAAAGAATAGTCTCTTCAGACCCTCTACCTCTTACCTCACCACCTCCCCCTCGCCCCTCTCCCCTTCCCCGCAGAAAAAAAAGAAAAAAAGAATAGTCTCTTCAAATAGTCTCTTCTGATGTTGAGAAAATCAAATATCCACACACAAAAGAATGAAATGGGACCCCTATCTTACACCATACACAAAAATAAACTCAAAATGAATTAAAGACTTGAATGTTAGACCTGAAATCATAAACCCCTGGAACAAAATACAGGGGGAAATCTTCTAGACATTGGTCTTGGCAATGAGTTGGATATGACCAAAAGCTCAGTCAACAAAATAAACACAGAGGAGGACATCATGACTACATCATAAAAATCTTCTGCACAGTAAAGGAAACAATCCACAAAGTGAAAAGGCGGAAAATCTTTGCAAACCATTTATCTGATAAGGTGTTGATACCTAAAATAGACAAGGAAGTCATACAACTCAATAGCAAAAACAAAACAACAAACCCATCTATCCCAATTTGTTAACAGGCAAAGGAATTGAATAGACATTTCTCCAAAGAAGACATAAAATGGCTGCTAGGTATATGAAAAGGTGTTCAACATCAATACTCATCAGATACAAATCAAAATCACAATAAGATATCACCTCACAAAAGATAACAAGTGTTGGGAAGGATGTGAAGAAATCGAAACCCTCATATACTGTTGATCATAATGTAAAATGGTGCAGCCTCAAAGAAAACAGTATAAAGTTTCTTCAAAAATATTAAAACTAGAGCTATCATAGGATTCAGCAATCCCACTTCTTGAAATACATCCAAAATAATTAAAATCAGACTCTCAAAAAGATATCTTCACTCCCATGTTCACTGCAGCATTATTCACAATAGCCAAGATATAGAAATAGCCCGATGCCCTTCTATGAATGGATAAAGAAAATCTCATACAT
This sequence comes from Myotis lucifugus, assembly GCF_000147115.1. NCBI lineage: Eukaryota > Metazoa > Chordata > Mammalia > Chiroptera > Vespertilionidae > Myotis > Myotis lucifugus. The sequence continues at coordinate 3,905,246 of NW_005871091.1, read as the reverse complement.
ACAATGCAATACTAGTCAATGATTTAAAAAAGAAGGAAATCCTACCTTTATGACAATGTGGATCGACCTGGTGGATACTACGCTAAGTGAAATAAGACAGAAAAACAAATACCATATAATCTCACTATATGTGGGATCTAATGAACAAAATAATTTAACAAACAAAATAGAAACAGAAGCATTAAGCAAAAATTATGTATATATAGTACCCCCTACAGGATCCTACATTGCCCATGACATCTTCAGATGAGCAGTGTTATTGCCTCAGATTTTTTAAATATGTTTTTTTAATTGATTTCAGAGAGAGGAAGGAGAGATTTCAGAGAGGGAGGGAGAGAGGGATAGAAACATCAATGATGAGAGAATCATTGATCAGCTGCCTCCTACACACCCCACACTGGAGATCAAGCCCAAAACCTGGGCATGTGCCCTGACCTGGAATCAAAACCTGGGCATGTGTCCTGACCTGGAATCGAATGGTGACCCCCTGGTTCATGGGTCGATACTCAACCACTGAGCCACACTGGCTGGGCTGCCTCAGTTTTTAAAGAAGAGGTAACTAGCCCTGGCCAGGTAGGGTAGTGTAGTTGGTTAGAGTGTTGTCCTGATACACCAAGGTTGTGGGCTTGATCTCCCGTCAGGGCACATACAAGAAGTAACAAATGAATGCATGAGTAACTGGAACAACAAATCGATGTTTTCTGTTCAACATAGTACTGGAAGTATTAGCCATTGCAATTAGGCAAGAAGAAGAAATAAAAGGCATCCAAATTGGAAAAGAGGAAGTAAAACTGTCCTTATTTGCAGATGACATGATATTATACATACAAAACCCTAGAGACTCCATCAAAAAGCTACTAGACTTAATACATGAATTTGGCAATGTAGCAGGATACAAAATTAACCCCAAGAAATCTGAGGCATTTCTATACTCCAATAGTGAACTTTCAGAAAGAGAGATTAGAAAAACAATCCCATTTACCATCGCACCAAAAAAATTAAGATACCTAGGAATAAACTAAAGAGGTTAAAGACCTATACTCAGAAAACTACAGGACGTTGAAAAAGAGATAGAGGAAGACATAAACAGATGGAAGAACATACCATGTTCTTGGATTGGTAGAATCAACATCATTAAAATGTCTATACTACCCAAAGCAATCTATACATTCAACGCACTCCCCATTAAAATACCAATGGCCTTCTTCAAAGATCTAGAACGAACTCTCCAAAAATTCATCTGGAATAAAAAAAGACCCCGAATAGCTGCAGCGATCCTGAGAAAGAACAAAGTAGGCGGGATCTCAATGCCAGATATCAAGCTGTATTACAAAGCCACTGTTCTCAAAACTGCCTGGTACTGGCACAAGAACAGACATATAGATCAGTGGAATAGAATAGAGAGTCCAGAAATTAGCCCGAACCAATATGCTCAATTAATTTTTGACAAAGGAGGCATGAACATACAATGGAGCCAAGATAGTCTCTTCAATAAATGGTGTTGGGAAAATTGGACAGATATATGCAAGAAAATGAAACTAGACCACCAACTTACACCATACACAAGAATAAACTCAAAATGGATAAAGGACTTAAATGTACGACAGGAAACCATAAAAATTCTAGAAGAATACAAAGGCAACAAAATCTCAGACATATGCCAAAACAATTTCTTCACTGATACAGCTCCTAGGGCAGTTGAAACTAAAGAGAAAATGAACAAATGGGACTACATCAAAATAAAAAGCTTCTGCACAGCAAAAGAAACCATCAACAAAACAACAAGAAAACCCACCTCGTGGGAAAACATATTTGCCAACGTCATATCTGATAAGGGCTTAATCTCCAAAATTTATAGGGAACTCATACAACTTAACAAAAAGAAGATAAACAATCCAATCAAAAAATGGGCAAAGGATCTAAATAGACACCTTTCAAAAGAGGACATTCAGAAAGCCAAGAGACATATGAAAACATGCTCAAAGTCACTAATCATCCGAGAGATGCAAATCAAAACAACAATGAGGTACCATCTCACACCTGTCAGAATGGCCATCATCAACAAATCAACAAACGACAAGTGCTGGAGAGGATGTGGAGAAAAAGGAACACTTGTGCACTGCTGGTGGGAATGCAGACTGGTGCAACCACTATGGAAGGCAGTATGGAGGTTCCTCAAAAAATTGGAAATGGAACTCCCATTTGACCCTGTGATCCCACTTCTAGGAATATATCCCAAGAAACCAGAAACACCAATCAGAAAGGATATATGCACCCAGATGTTCATAGCAGCACAATTCACCATAGCTAAGATCTGGAAACAGCCTAAGTGCCCATCAGTAGATGAATGGATTATAAAACTGTGGTACATCTACACGATGGAATACTATGCTGCTGTAAAAAAGAAGGAACTCTTACCATTTGCAACAGCATGGATGGAACTGCAGAGCATTATGCTAAGTGAAACAAGCCAGTCAATGAAGGGAAAATACCACATGATCTCACTCTTTCGTGGATAATTAAGACCATTACAAACTTTCGAACAATAATAAATACAGTGGCAGAGCTGCCTCAAACTGATTGTCAAACTGCAGTGGGAAGGCCAGGGAGGGTTGGGGGACAGGAGGGAGGGGAGTAAGAGATCAACCGAAGGACTTGTATGCATCCATATAACCATAACTAATGGACATAAGACACTGGGGGGTAAGGGAGGGCAGGGGCTTGTCAAGGGTGGGGGGGGGGGAAAGGACACTTATGTAATACCCTTTGTAATACTTATAGCGAAAAATAAAAAAAATAAAAAAATAAAAAGTAAAAAAACAAAAAACAAAAACAAAAAAAAACAAATCGATGTTTTATCTCTCTCTCAAATCAATCAATCAATAAAAATAAATAAATAAAGAAGAGGTAACTGAAGCTGCAGGATAAAGACACTCAGGAACGGGTAGGGCTGCCCTTGACCGCCAGGTCCTCTGGCTGTACATTCCATTACTCCAGGTTAGGAGTGTGGGTTTACTATTTCTTTTTTTTTTTAATTGAATTTATTGGAGTGACATTGGTTAATAAAATTATATAAGTTTCAGGGGTGCAATTCTATAATACATCAACTGTATATTGTATTGTGTGTTCACCACTCAAAGTTTCCTTCCGTCACTATTTAAAATATATATATATATATATATTTTAATTTCAGAGAGGAAGGGAGAAGGAGAGAGGGATAGAAATATCAATGATGAGAAAGAATCATTGATCAGCTGCCTCCTGCACGCCCCCTACTGGGGATGGAGCCCGCAACCCAGGCATGTGCCCTTGACCGGAATCAAACCCCGGAACCTTCAGTCTGTAGGCTGACGCTCTATCCACTGAGCCAAACCGGCCAGGGCTTTCCATCACTATTTTTTTAAAAATCCTCATTCAAGGATATGTTTATTGATCTAGAGAGAGAGGAAGGGAAAGAGAGAAAGAGAGAGAGAGAGAGAGAGAGAGAGAGAGAGAGAGAGAAACATAGATTGATGGCCTCCCGTGATCAAATCTGCAACCTAGATATGTGCCTAATGCCCTGAACAGGAATGAACTGGCAACCTTTTTGGTGTGTGTGTCGGGTGGGGGTGGGGGGGTGAGGGGGTGAGGCTGGGGGGAGGGGGTGAAAAGGCTCCAACTGACTGAGCCACCGGGCTGGTGCTCCTTCCATTATCATTTATCTCCCATTTCTCTCTCCTACCTCCCCCACCCCCATCTCCCTCTTTTAATGGGCATAGTGTTGTCTATCTATGAGGTTTTTGGTTGTTGTTTTGCTCAATCCCTCATCTTCCTCACCCAGCCCCCTTCTCTCCCCAGCCCCCTTCTCTCCCCACCCCCCCACCCCTTAGTATTTCTAACACTTCTAATTTCCAGACAGGAACTGAGGCATCTGTGAGGGGGTTTCCAGGGGAGATGACAGAGAAGCCTCCTGCAGCCCAAGGAGCACAGGTCAGAGGGGGACAAGGAGCGCCCAGCCAATGGCTACCAAGTGCTGGGGCTGGGCGGGGCTTGTGCTGAGCTCCTACTGTGTGCTATAAGCGAAGGGAACTTGGGCCTGCTGGCTGCCTGTGTGCAGGGACTGGGCCTTGCCCAGCACCTACCCTGTGCTACAGGCACAAGTGTTCCGGCCCCTGCTGGCTGGGGAAGGGGCGAGAGGGTGAGGCTTGCCCTGAGTATACAGCAGCAGCTCTTATCTTACCGCCACTCTGAGTCGGGTATAATTATTCCTATTTTGCATGAGGATGTTAGGTTCAAGCAGGGGGCGGCTGAGTGCACAGGTATAGGTGGAGATGGACGAACAGCGAGGCTGGGTGCTCAGGTCCTCCACTTCAGAGGAGAGGCAGAAGCCAGCCCTCCTCGTCCCCCCACCCTCACCCCTCCACAGAAGAGCAGAGACTTCGGCGAGACCCCCATCCAAGGTGTAGCCAACAAATACTAATAATAGCAATGATAATAATGACGCCCGCCATTTATGGGGTACCTACTCCACACCATGCACTTGCACGCATGCTCTCACTTTATTTCATTCACTCGTCGGGGACATTATCCCCTTTAGCTACGAGAGGAGGCAGCAGTCCCGAGCTCCCAGGAACAGGAGGCCAGGATGCGACAGAAACTGCCCTTGGACCTGATTTAAACTCCGTTAACGCCGGGTCAGCCTCCGCAGAGAGAAAGGGGGCGCTCGTCGCCCGGCAGGGGTGCGCACCGGGACCTACGCCGGGAGCCGTCCTGTGCCCGGCCGTCCGGCGGGGGGCACTGCAGACCGTGGGCCGCCCCGCGGCGCCTCCGCTTCGGGCGCCCGTGGGCCGCCGCTCCTTCGTGCGCCGCTCTCGTCCCCGCCACGGACCCAGCCCCGGCCACCCCCGAGCCCGGAAACAAGACCAACCTCCTCCCCGGTAAGGATTCCGGGAAAGCTGGATCGCATTATGGCAAACTAAAAGACACACCCCGAGTGATAGGTATTTTTTTTTTTTTTTTATTTCTTTTTTTTTTTGTTATTTTTTTTTTTAT
>NW_005871091.1:3883904-3899998 GCF_000147115.1 Myotis lucifugus | reverse complement strand
GGAGTCACGCTTTCTGAAGTTCCTCCCAGGCGAGGTTTGTGGCACCCACTGACCTTGACCCTTCCCTGCGGTCACCTGGGACACAGGCATTTAAGGTGGGCAGTTTAACGAGGTGATAACGAAGTGAAAACGGTCTTAGCCTCTTAAATTTGAATCCGGGATTGAAGGTTTTTAAGAAAGAGAATTTTATGAATAGGTTGCTCTCATGGAATTCTGTTACCAGGAATCACCCCTGCATGTTAATTGGTCATAATTACCTTGTTAAAAGTCTTGTAAGACCCCTCCAAGTTCTGAGAGTAGAAGGGAAAGAGTGTTTCTGAGATTTACAGCTGGGCGGGAAACAGTGTCTTACTCTCTGCATTAGGTTATACATTAGCATACTTGTTGAATTGAACTTTCCGCTTTGGAAAGATTTTAATATCTTTCCAATTCGCAACTAGTCTCTGGAAATTTAGAAAGGGGCGGTGGGAGGACTGGTGATGTGTATGCCACAGATGGAGATGGAAAAGCTGCCCAGAACATGTTGACATTTAAAAAAAAAAAATGTTAACATCCCCCCACACTTTAAAACTATGATATTAGGAACAGAGTATAATGGCAAAAGTTACTCGTAGAACATCTGTTCCTTCCAATGGGAGGATTTCTTCCCTGCCAAGAATTTATGAATTTTATATAGGAGCTTGGTTCTGTGTGGAGAAGGAGGAAGGAAGCCCGCCAAGGCAGCCCCCTCCTCAGCATGGAATGCAAGAAAACTTGGCTCCTGACCGGTACATGGTTCTTGTAGCTGTGGATGGGGCAAAAGTCACCCCTCGGAAGGACACGGTTGAGAACGAAAAATCTCAAGCTGCCACCCTTGGTTTAAAGTGAGTAGAACAATGCAAGGGAAGGTCAAGGCCGTAGGACTTGAGGACAAGACTCCCATTCACAGGAGGCCTAATCCCTTTTTAGAGAAGAAAGGAGAGTTTATTACTAATTCATATCAGTTCATTTCAAATGTTCCTTTCATTGGCACATGAGCCAGATAGGCGGTCATTCATTCATTTCAAAAACTTCAATCCCTTCTTCTGCAGTCCATTGTATTTTGCTGTTGTTCAATTGAGTCTCATGACCGGAAGGTTTATCTTTTGAAAGCCCCCAGGAGGGTGCTCAGAAAAGCCTGCGGGGTGAATAGGACGCTAAATGGATCAGCAGTTGAAACATTAATGAGCCTCTTTGGACTCAAAACAAGTTTATCTAAGTAGATGTCTGCTGGTCTCCTTTCTTGCATCGAAAGAACTTCCTGCTCTTGAGAAGGTGTATGTCCAGCATGAACGAGGTCTACTTTTTGCATTTTCAAGTGGACCATTTTAGATTCTGGATCCTTAAGTGGATATTTTTTAACTCAGAGAATTTCAGATGTAATATTAAAAAAATCCACTCTATTGAAGTAGTGAAAATTTAAATTGTTCCTGTTTGAAAGCATGTGGTGTGTGCGAAAGAGTGTGTGTGTGTGGGGGGGGGGGCGGAGGTGTGACTCAATATTAAGTATTAAGAGTTTGCAGCCTGGCCAGGTAGCTCAGTTGGTTCAAGTGTCCTCTGGATACACCAATCCCTGGTCAGTCAACCAATACATGCATACATAAGTGAAACAACAAATCAATGTTTCTCTCTCTTTTCCCTCTCCCTGCCTCTCTCTCTAGCTCTAAAGTAAAAATTTTTAAAAAGTTTGCTACATTCAAGTCCACAAACGTTTGTTGAGCACCTACTACATATTAGGTGCCTTTTAAGGCATGGCGCTACCCCTCAATCTAGAGATGAGCCAGGCAATAAATGGACACAGTATGCATTGCATCTCAGGTAATGATAAGTGCCACGAGGAAAAATCAAGCACATTTAAAAAACACAGAATAACAGGGGTGGGTGAAGATGGCTCTTTCAGGGTGATCAGGGAAGTCTGCTCCAAGGAATTGACATGGAGTGGTCCTTCTAGAATGTCCCCAGTGCAAATATACCGCCAAACACACAGATACATTTTACCAAGTTGGATCATATTATATAGGCTTTCCTGTTAATGTCCGAAATTCTTCTGTGTGTAAAGAGTATATGGCTCAAGAACACGGCACTGGTGGAATCAGGTTTAAATCCTAGCTTCACCACTCACTGGTTTTGTGACTTAAGGCAGGGTACCTAAACTCTTTGCTTTAGATTTCCCATCCTTAAAATGAAGAGAATCATATTTCCTTCCTCATAGGGTTATTGTGGGGACTAAATGAGAAAAATGCATGTAAAATACTCAGCCTAGGGACAGCAGCAGTAAGCCTTAGTAAACGGCGGCTCTCACTTATTAATGTTCACCAGATCATTTTAATAGAGCATGGCAGCTCATTCTAAGGCCATTCTAGGGCGTACTTAACCAGTGGCCCTATTGCTCGATAGAAAGAACTGGATAAGAACCTAATCCCTGGGTCTTGCTTAGCAAGTTCATCTAGGACCCCATGTGCAGGCTGAGGACGAGGGCCTGCAGTGGCATCCCTGTGGGAGACTGGGGCCTCGGCGTTCTCATTTGCACAAAGGAGCCTTCAGGTGACTGTCCTTTGGAACTCCGAGCTCTGCCATTCATTTGTTTCCTGCGTTCTGACTGGCTCCCAGGCTGTGCTCCCAGGCTCTGAAGAGCCTTCCCCGCTTCTGAGATCTGAGTCATTTGTTCATGCCCCACGGCACATGCCCAGATCTATTTTAGGTTGAGATGCCATTTAAGGGAAAACAGATTCTCTTTAGATATTGAGAGTATTAGGGAGCATGTTGGCAGGGCAGTCTGGAAGATGGCAAAGAGGCAGTGTTTCCCATGGGACGTGGCTGAGAATGTAGGCTCAAAGCGCCACCCTCCAGAAAGAGAAGAGAAAGAAAAAAAGAGGGGAGTTGGGGGGTAGGGGGAGAGGTAAGGCACCACAGTCCAAGGTGCCACTCCTGTTGGCTAACTTCTTCTTCTGTGTTCTCCATTCAAGGGGCCTCAGAGGGTGTGATCTTCAGCAAAAGATACATACTTTGGTAGGCTTCCTTCCAATTGGCCAAACTATCAAAAGGGCTGCTAGTCTTTATTCTAATTGAATACGTGTGTCAAGTGCTTTGGAATCAGTAAATGAAATACCAGGGAGGAAAAGCAAGGGCTTATTTACTCTGGATGATTTTATAGAGGCTCTGGGGGTGCCGTGATGCAGAAACAGAGCATAGAGGAATGCGGCATATTCTTAATAGGGCGACAGAGATTACTTTTGTTTTTATTAGAGAGAGGGGTGGGTTAGGTTAATCTTGTCCAACAGCTTCCTGTATACCAAACAGAAGTCCTGTTTCCTAGTAGAAAAAAAAAGCATTCCAAGGAGGTGAGGAGCAGATAATCCCCCAAATGGAGTTAGCTTCACTTTATCCGGGAGGCAGGGTGATGTGGCAGGAAGAGGCAGAGCTTAGGGAGATCTGGGTTCTGATCACAGCAGTGTGACCTGGGCAAGTGACTTGAGTCCTCCAGGCCTTCGTCTTCTCCACTACAAAATGGGTATGAGAGCAAATTCCCTAACATCTAGCAAAATTCGTGGCAGACCGCAGGTGATCAATGAATGTGGATACTTTCCATCTACCTCCAGCTCACTCACTCAGCACCTCCCTAGTCCAAGTTCCAAGTACACTCATACAGTACACCCTGACCCACAAGAAATAGTTTCCCGTGGTCAATGACAATGACGGTGTGAGCAATTGAAGAGCTAAAAAGAAAACAAACAAACAAATAAACCACGAGTCCTAAACCCACAATCCAAGAAATTGTCCCTCCTCACGCCGTTTCCATTCCAGGTTTTATGCTGCCAACCTGGGAACGCTGTCAAAGCAAATGTTAGTTAAAAATTGTTTACCAAGGGACACGTAGTTAAATAGCAGGTACAGCTGAGAGTATTGTTATCACAAACCTAAAATAAGTTTTCTCAAACCTGTATTTATAAAGGAAGACATTGGACGGAAGTGTTCAAATATGTTCCGAGGCAGCCAGAGGATTTTTTTTCTTTTAGTTAAAAAAAAAATTATATATATATATAATTGATTTCAGAGAGGAAGGGAGAGGGAGAGAGAGATAGAAACAGCACTGATGAGAGAATCATTAATGGGCTGCCTCCCGCACACCCCACCTGGGGGTCAAGCCCGCAGCCTGGGCATGTGCCCTGACTGGGAATTGAACCATGACCTCCTGGTTCATATGGGTCGACGCTTCACCATTGAGCCAGGCTCCAGTTCTTTTTGTAGCTCTTTTTGTCTGATGAGGACACCTCCCCCTCCTTTTTTTAAGTGCCACACATTCCAATTAAGGAAGTAAATGAAATGTGTGTATACCTATACCTTTGTGTTATTTGTCAGTTCACTGGCTCAGTGTTGCTGGAGCGCCCAGGTGGACTCCACCACTGATAGTGAAAACCAATCTATCGCATTTTCGTAATCAGTGCAAACACTGGGCCAAGCCGTGTTATCAAATTTTTAACATACAGTGTCGATTGTATATCAGGACAAGAAAGTGAAAATAAAGGAGAACTCTAAACCTGGAAGAGGTAACCTGCGTGTTTCCCTAATGCAAATTGAGATCCCAACATGAAACAATAGCCATCTTCTAATCCTTTCACAAAGGCACAAATTGCAAATCAGACTCGGAGGCCTGAGTGACTTTGCCTAACAAAGTCTTTAATGAAAAGAATCCCTTAGGCAAAGCCTCCTGTTTCTACAAGCTTGGGCACCCAGAGGTCCTGATGAAATCATCTGCGCTCCCTCGCTATAGAGTTCCCTGTGCCTGGAACAAAACCAGGCTGTGCCCTGGTCTCATGTGCAACCACGAAGTCATAGAAACCTGAGGTGCCTTGGTTTGCAGCTTCAGCTCCCTTTTGCCAGGATCATTCATTCCAACAGAGGTCTGTGATGTTCTGGTGAATAAGGCGAAGCCTTCACGCTAAACCTGAATAACGCGTTGTACGTGCTTTGACATGTACCTGATAACCAAGTTGGATGTATCTAAAATAATGAGCAATCAAGAAAATTGTAGAGAGAAAAAAATATGGTATTTGTGGTTGTAGTTAATGTGGTTGAGCCTCTCCAAGAACTATGCCATCACTTTCCAACAGGTACACAGTTTTTACAAGGGCCGGGATGCTGATTTTCACTGAAGTTATGTCTTATACCCCTTGAGGAGCAAATGTACCAGGAAACACTATCTGTGGACACTCATGTTTATATACATTTATTTATCTTCGGTTCCCCTCACCCCTTTGCACAGAGGCTGGAAAAGCAGGTCCTTGAGCAGATTTTATTTGTTTGAATGGAACTGCATTGAAAAAAGAGAGCAGAACAGCGCCAGGATTATATTTTAACACTTTTAGGGAATGGCTGCTGTGTTCCCTATAGTGACCAGTTCCTGTCTTAGGTGGCTGGTAACACAGCACTACAGAAGCACTAGAGAGAACAATGAAATAAGTTCTTGGACATCAGAGCACAATGTCACATTGAATATAGAATTTTTTTTTAAACTACCTTTTTTTGCATGGTGTTTTTATTTTTAAACAATTGTTTTCATTTACTGATTTTAGAGAGAGAGAGAGAGGAAGGGAAAGATAGAAGTATGAAAAGAGAGAGAGATTTGTTGTTCCATTTATTTATGTATTCATTGGTTGATTATATATATAATTGATTTCAGAGAGGAAGGGCGAGGGAGAGAGAGATAGAAACATCAATGATGAGAGAGAATCATTGATTAGCTGCCTCCTGCATGCCCCACCCTGGGGATCAAGCCCACAACCCAGGCATGTGCCCTGACCAGGAATTGAACTGTGACCTTCTGGTTCATGAGTCGATACTCAACCACTGAGCCACACGGGCCGTGCCATTGGTCCATTCTTGTATATGCCCTGACTAAGGATTAAACCAGAAACCTTGGCATATCACAGGATGACACTTTAATCAATTGAGCTGCCTGGCCAGGGCCTACATGGTGTTTTAAAAAAGTTTTTATTCCGTTCTAAGCTTCCCTTGAGTTCTCAGGAGAGAACCACCAACAGTGAGCACTAGGCACTGGTTGGTGTTCAGATCCTGATGCAACCTTGGGCCAACTAGATGTGACTGATGGGCCTCATTTGGGCAGACTGGCCCATCCAGGAGCCTAGAGTGGAAAATGCCTCCTTTAAGCTTTCAAAGTGTGTTTTTTTTTTAACAAAAAGTTTAATTGTCATATATTCACAGTACAGCAGAGACCAACACCTGCAAGCAAAAGCTCAAAGGCTGAAATAGGCAAGGTGTGTTGGGAGCCAAGAGTCGTTTAGCGTGGCCCATCCATTTAAGGAATGGTTGGCTACTTAAGCAGAACATAGGGACACCTAGCTGGAGGCCACAATTGGAGGAGGTTAAATCCATTCATTCACTCCACGCTGGGGACCATGGGGAAGTAGGGGCGGGGCTTGACCTGATGTGTTTGACCTGGAGAACTGTGTGCTCAGCCAGAGGCAGGACAGAAACAGGAGCTTTTTTCCCCCATCAAACTAAAAGTGTAAACCAGTGCATGACATAGTGACCAGCGCAAGAAGGAGCTGAAGGAAACCTGGGATTCCGGGTCAGTCTGCCTGGACAAGGGAAAGAACACTCTCACTGGAACAGAAAGTCTGGGTCTTCTGACTCTTAAGCAGGTTTACTGGGAGAACCTGGATGTTAGCAAAGCCTTTTGAATTGGGGTGTATTTATTTTACCTGTAGGCCTGCCTACCCAGCACACTGAAGAGCCCTGGCCGGTGTGGCTCAATTGGTTGAGCATGGTCCCATGCACTGAGAGGTCACCAGTTTGATTGCTGGTCAGGGCACATGCCTTGCAGGCTCCATCCGCAGTAGGGGGCGTGCAGTAGGTAATCCATAGAGGTTTCTCTCCCTCTCTCCCTCTAAAAGATCAATAAAAGACAACAACAAAAACAAACAAAGTACTAAAAGAGAAACACTTTTGTGTGTGTCAACAAGATGAGAAACAAAAGCAAAATGCTAACCTATAAAGGGAACCTCAGTTAGGTCATCTGTAAAATGGGGATGGGAGAGGGAAAGTCCACCCTTACCTTTTTAAAAAAAATATATATATGTTTTTATTGATTTCAGAGAGGAAGGGAGAGGGAGAGAGAGATAGAAATATCAATGATGAGAGAGAATCATCTATCGGCTGCCTCCTGCACACCCCCTACTGGGGATCAAGCCCACACCCCAGGCATGTACCCTTGACCAGAATCGAATCCAGTATGTCTAGGGTTCCTGCAACTTTTCTGTGAAGTTATTTACCCACTTTATCTTTTAAGTGAGCATGTGAGTATAGCATCTGAATGCATTGGCTTGGTGTCATGGCGATCTGGCGGCCATTTAGTAATATGTTGATTCAGTGCCAGTTACTATAGGGTCAAATATTATAGGTGAGATACATAGTATAACCCCGCTCAACCTCCCAGCCCCAGATGCCCTGGACTGGACAGATTTGATGGTTCGTCCTAATTGATTTTAGATTGTCAAACCTCTACCTGAGGCTTGCTCTCTCTCTCTCTCAATAAAGAGCTACTTCTCTGGTCTCTTACTCAGTGGTTCTCAACCTTCTGGCCCTTTAAATACAGTTCCTCATGTTGTGACCCAACCCTAAAATTATTTTCGTTGCTACTTCATAACTGTAATGTTGCTACTGTTATGAATCGTCATGTAAATATCTGATCCGCAGGATGGTCTTAGGCGACCCCTGTGAAAGGGTCGTTCGACCGCCAAAGGGCTCGCGACCCACAGGTTGAGAACCGCTGGATTCGATAACAACATGCAACATAGACATGAAGAGACACATACAATGATGACAACTGGTTCTCACCGTCTTGGGTATCATTATAATTATTGTGTGGCATCAGTAAAAAATGTTCTGGTAGTTGTAAGCGAACAGATCCTGGATCCTGGGATATGAATTTACTTTTGTAGTTGTTGTTAAGTTAGATTTCTATTTATTTCCACCTTTTCCTTTAAGAACAAGTGGAGAAGGACGCTTGGGAGGACCGGTTGTAACATGCTGACTCATCCGGGGTGCCGAGAACACCGAAGCGATTTGAAAAAGTGATTATATCAAAGACATCGTGGAAAACAATTAAAAAGATAAACTCTCGACATGCATGAGTCCAGAGAAGCAACTGGGTGGATGCTCCTACCCCACGGGCCCTCCTATCCCTAACTCAGTTGTCTGGCTCTGGCAGCCCTGATACCAGCCCGAAAGAAAGATTTCTGTGTTTACGCTATTTTAACAGTTGATTGTCCCTGTGTTTTGACTGTGATCGGGGCATTGAAGCTCTAGGCACTTCATAAGGATTTAAGAATTTATTAGTTTTTCAGGAGATGGTGAGGAATGTACACTTCTCTCTCCTGCTTAAGGCAAAAGCTTCCAAAAGGTGTTTGCTTTCAACGTTCATTTTAGTTTCACTTAATGTGAAGAAGAAAAAAGAGATCCGTGTTCCACAGCATTCATTATGTAGAGGGCTTGGTGGTTTTACATGAAATATTATTGAACGACTCTGCAGTGAACAATGAGAGTTTTATAAACTTTAGGAAGTGGACATAGATTGAGTTAGCACTAGAAAAGCATGTCACTCTACAAGAGCCTCTAGAAGGTGCTAAAAATTATGAGGAAATAAAAATAACTACATAAAATAAAATACATAATAAATAAGATGATAAAATAATGCATAAAATTTAAAAACAGGTTTGTGTAGGTCTGGATGATGACTATGGGTGTACGAGAGAGAGAGAGAAGGGGGAGGGAGTAGAAAGAGAGAGAATATGGACTGTAAATTCACTTATGGATGTGCAGTGCTGTGCTGAATGAAGCGTCAGAAGTCAGACATATAACAGAAAAGGTGGCTGACATAGGCTGCTAAATGTAGGTACTCCCATATATCCAGGTACAACAGGTAACATCACTGCCTGTTTTAATATTTTCTCTGTGGACTTGCTTTCATAGCATAAGGACTCTCTCACCTGGGCTATCTAATATGTAAGGACATTATATATATAAATGGTTACTCTCCAAATGTGAAATAACATTGCATGTTTCTGAAAATTGGAACAATTTTTATTTTTATTTCATTTATTGGGGTGACAATGGTTATTTAATATACAGGTCTTGTAACAGGGAACAGTTTTTGAAAGGAATGATTCCCCGACTTGAGATGGTGACAGTTCCTGTGTCACCCAACCATAACAGGGTTGTAAGAGTCAAGCACTTTTTCAGGTAGAAGGAATATTTTGCTGGAAAAGAGATAGACTGAAAATGTGTTGGTGCGTAGGAAAACAGTGTTAATCCTTTGTGTGCACAAGTTAAAATCGAGGACATATAAAATTAAATCTCATAAGAAAAATGTGACAAGCAGGCGTCGAAAATATTAATACTCTTCATTATACAGTATGAGCGGCTCTGTAATGCAGTAATGACAGTATCCCCAGGAGCTCAGGACTGACAAGACACTAGTTTTAGCTATCTGTGCATGTTGAATAGTTTTGTCATATTACATTGAAAAATCTTCCTCACTTATTTTATTTTGAACCCAAAACCTTTTGGTGCAGGGGACAATGCTCCATCCAACTGAGCCACTCAGCCAGGGCAGTATTCATATTTTGACATTTCAGCCTAGTCTTTCCCCTTTTCTTCTTCTTTTTTAAAAAAAATATATTTCTATTGATTTCAGAGAGGAAGAGAGAGAGAGAGAGAGAAACATCAGTGATGAGAATCATTGATTGGCTGCCTCCTGTATGACCCACACTGTGAGCCCTGGACCAGTATCGAACCTGGGACCCTTCAGTCTGCAGGCAGACGCTCTTGCCACTGAGTCAAAGCAGCTAGGGCAACTCTTTTCTATTATTTCTCTCTCTTCTTCAATGCACACGCATTTAAACTTATCCAATTGGAATCATACTGTTTATAGTCTTATATCCTGCTTTTTCCACTTAACATACCATGAGCATTTTTCCATGTCATTAAGTATGCTTTGAATATGTTCTTGGCCACATAAAATTCCATCCTGTTGGTGCACCTGTTTTCTTTTAAGCTAAGACATATGCCATGTTCCCCTATTATGCCGGACTCTTAAAAAGCCAAGAGAAATACTTTGTGTTGGTCCACCATGAGCCTCTTATGAATTGCTATTTTTGATTCGCTTTATAAAATGCACACACTACTGGACACTGGATATAGTGGATGGTTAATAAGCAGTTGAAAGGAAATGCCAGCAGCTTCCATCCACTGGACGATGTGAGTCAGTCACCCACATCACCCTTACAAATATATGGTGCCAACAAGTGTCACAAATGCTTTTTCCTTTTCTGTGACTGCCACAAATGAACTTCAGACTCATAGGGACCCACCTCAAAACAGTCTCAGTGCAGTTCTAGGCTTTAATCACTTCAGAAATAAGCTTACCAAAACATTTCTTAAAAATTTACTTAATTTTACTTTACACTTAGTTTTGTGACTTTGGAAAATTTGTAATTCTCTGGTCTCGGTCTGTTCAAACAAAAGGGCTAGCCATCTTCAGAGGACTGATGACGTTTTAAAACAATCTGCTGGAAACTTTGATGCTGACTTCTTTAGGGTTATAACTAGAAGTAATATCTGCAACACGCACTAAGCATAAATGAGCCCTTTAATCCTCAGGAGGGCACTGTGGAACTATGTTCTTAGGGTTCTCCGCTGTGGGAAGTTTCTTTTGTTACAAATTGTTCTGAATGCAAGGCCAGGCCTCGAAGAGACAGATTTTTATATGTTCATTTCATTTTTAATGAAAAACCATAAGGATCTCTTAAAATGTGAACCTGGAATGTGTGTTTATATTATGAATACTTTCATATTAAACTGAGCAAATTGAAGAATGATTGCTTGAGCTCTTTCTACCGGGAAATTCATACTCAGGTAAGGGAACTGCTTTTCATGTACTTTTATGTACATTGAAAAAAGCAACCTGAAAAGGTAAATTTAATTCCACGAGCTCCATTACTCAGAGTGTTTTCAGCCCTACCACATAGATTGCATTTATTGCCAAACTAAGCAGTCTTTTAAAGTCTTCTTTTAAATCTGTTGTTGAGATAAAATTTGGCTTTTTAGTGTGCTTTTCTCATGTCCTACCCACTGTGTTTAAACTGACATTTCTGTTACCTACCTCTTCAGGGAGGAAAACAAAACAAAAAGCAATGTTCAGATAAAATATTATAGGTTTATTTAAAACTTAATTCTCACCTTGAGTATGCAAAATACAAACTCCACAAAATGTTCATTTTACTTTGTAGTTTACAAATATACAAAATAGAAGTTTGCTTAAATTTATATTACATATTTATTAAGGCAAGGAACTATATAGAAAAACACATTTGTTCTGCTTAAGGCATACTTGGGAATAAACCATTGTACAAATTATTGCACATCTGAAACCACAGTGCATAACAGACTGTCTGCATAAAAATGTTAAAGTAAACCAGGTGTATTTACCTGACTTAGGTCATACATGTAGATCGGAAGACAAAAATAGATTTTCCTTGTCAAAGTATGCAGCAGTTTGAGAACTTTGGCTTCCTCATTTGGTACCTTTAGAACCAAGACTCACCAAGCACCATCGTTTAGGCTATTAAAACACATTTTCTGTACCTGAATTTTCTTCCTCTTCTTCTAATATCATAATAATGGCTTTTAGAAGGCAAAGAGAATACAAGGTGATCTTTATATGTATATTGCATCGAAACACAATTCCAGGGAATACTGGTCTTCCCTCCCCCCCACCCCCCTCCCAACTCACGGATCTAATTTATACCCTGATATCCACAGCTTCCAGTCACCCCCTTGGCGTTTTGTAAGTCCAGGAATATTCAAGTTGGGTTTAGAATTGGAATGTAGAAGATCCAGTCACAGACCCCATCTGTTCTTTGATTAGTCTTTGGGCTTCCTCCCGTCTCCTGATTATCCATTCACAAGTTGACTTGCTGGGAACTTGACCATGATTGTAGTGCTTTCCAGCTGGGCTCCTCCCGTCATCGGGAAGACCGTGTAAAGGGAAAAAAAATACTGAATTCTCTTCTGGCAGTGTGGGTCACGTCCACTGTTTGGGGATTTAAAAGTGCCTCTTCATGTGTAAGGCGAGGTGGTCCGACCTAGAGAATGCCCGGTCGCACTTCTGGCACTGGAAGGGGCGGTGCCCAGTGTGTTTTCGGTAGTGCCTGGTCAGTTCATCTGAGCGGGCAAACTTCCACCCACAGCCTTCCCAGTCACAGTGGTAAGGTTTCTCACCTGTAACAGGAAGATAAAGCCGTCAAAGCCATTGCTGAAGGATGAAAAACAGACAGATGATGGGTACACCTGAAACCTATATAACTGTGTTAACCAATGTCACCCCAATAAATTCAATTTAAAAAAATGGAGATTTCTAAAAACAAACAAACAAACAAAAAAAACACCAAAAAACAAAAGGGTTGAAGAAACATATACCATGCTAACAGTAGTTAAAGCTGGAGTAGCTATAGTAATTTCAGAGAAAGCAGACTTCAGAACAAGGGTAATTATCAGGGATAAAGAGGGGTGTTGCATAATGATAAGGGGGTCAATTATCCAAGAAGACATAGCAATCCAGGATAAGTCCACTGAAACAGAAAGCAGATTGAATTTGACCTCAGTAATAAAAACAGAGATGCCATAAAAACAATGACGAGGAAGAATTGGCCGTTTGGAAAACTGGAGCCCAAATACTAAAACCAACTCCCCAAGTACCCAACTCTCAAAGGACCCAGGAATGTCTGTATATCACTTAAGACCATATTAACTTTCAGATTATAAGAATGCGTTATGTATATTCTTTTTTTGCTTCTTATTTTATTTAAGGAGGCATTAGCTAGAATAGTTGAGCAGTGAAAACACACAAATCCACCTCAACCTACACTTCTAGAGGGCTAACATTTTCATTCTTTTGGAGTCAAGATATCACAGTGGTAGAAATGAATTTGGAAATTATGCCTGCTAGTGTGTCTCCCCTAGCCCAAGCCAAGTTATAATAGCCTATCCCACTAAATTGGGTGTAAAAAGCCACAGGAGGCTACTTTTTCTGTACCCACATTTCTGTAATTTTCCTGAATAGCACAACTACACACAACCTTGTGGACCTATTTACGCTGACATGGAAGTTCATCCTAAACCAGGATCCCAGCAATCAGACCCATTACATTCTTGAAATGTACATAAAACCTAATTATTAAGACTAGAACTAAAAATAGAAAGGGGGAATCTAGGAAGGGAACAGCTAATGAAAATTGTCTAGAAAGTAAAAAAAAAAAAAAGGATTAAAAGAATCCCATCCACTGCAAAGTATAATTTCTTGATTACAAGGGCAATGCTTTGCTAGGAGAGGCCCATGTTCAGCCTGGAGTCTCCCTGCCTTTCAAAGGCCTGACAAAACTGCACATTCAAGCACTGATACCATCCATCAAGCAAAAGGCTCCTGGGCAAAAAAGTAGGCGCCCGTTCGCTGCTCTCCCGGGATCCAGGAGATGGAGGAGATAGACTGTACCCCACATCCCAAGGGAGACCATAGTTATCGGGTGGGGCTGGACACCCCCCCTCCTTTCCACCACGTCTGTCCGTCCTCCTACCTGTGTGGGTTCGCAGGTGTGCTTTGAGATGAGAACTCTTCGTGTAGGTTTTGCCGCAACCCGCATAATCACAAGTGTGAGTGGCTGTCCTTTTCCGGGGCCACGACCTTCTCCCCCTCTTAGGTTTGGGCTCCTCTGGCATGCAGGACCCGGGTGGCATGAGCTCTAGGGGCGAAGAAGTGGGGGCGGTCAGCCTCATCCCGTGGGCCCCGGCACACGCAGTGCTCCCCAGCCCGAACAAGGAATCCCCAGGACTGACCTTGGTAATGGAGCGGCGGCACCTGCGGCTGCATCTGGTCTGGCAGGAAGGGTGGGTAGTTGGGCCCCGGGTGGGGGTGGAAGCCCGGGGGCAGCGGCAGGGCAGGATGACAGTCCCTGCTGCTCAGCAGTTCCTCGGCTCCCAGGGTCGGGGTAGTCCTGTTGGGGAGCTGCCGCCCCAGGGGGAAGTCGTGCGCCGTCGGCCGGTGGCCGTTGCTGAGAGGAGGTCCCGTGCCCAAGTGGGCCTCCAGGGGCCGGCCGACCGTGCACGAAGAGACCGCCTCCTGCTTGATCTTGGGGCACATGCGTGGCGGCCCGCCGCTGTAGGGCGCCACCACCACCGGGTGGCTGCCGTTCGGGCTGCCTTTGCTAACACTGATGACCGACGGGCTGCCGTACTCACTGCCGGGGGCGCTCAGCGACGCCTTCAACACAAACTTGCCCATCAGCCCGCCACCTGGCGGCTGTTGCTGTTGCGGCGGAATGTACACTGGGTCCAACTCGGGCCGAAGGAGTTCGGCCACGAAGCCGCCCGAGGGGCTCACGTCGTTGATGTCCGCCAGGTTGAAAGGAGCCGTGGGAGGGGGCGCAGACTCGCGGCCATACAGGAGGCCGCCGCTGGTGCTGCCGGGGGCCACGCCCGGGCCCCCCTCGGGCCGGATCGGGTAGCTGAAGCTGCAGGTGGAGGGCGCACTGGCAGGGCCGCTGCTCGACGGGGAGGACGACGAGGAGGCCGAGGCAGACGAGGACACGGTGGCAGCCACGGACTCCTGATGGGACAGCGAGTTGGAGAGGATAAAGTCCAGGTCCAGGAGATCGTTGAACTCCTCCGTCTCTCTCCGGGGAAGGAGCGCCGGGTTGCTGCCGCCGCAAGCCGACCCGACTCCGCCGCTCTCCAGGTCGGTGGCCACGGTCGCCGCTGCCAGGTCGTACGGGCGGCCGGGAAGTAGAGGAGGAAGTCGCTTCATGTGGGAGAGCTCCTCCCGCCAGCGCTGCGGGGACAGGGCGGGAGAGGGACCGTCAGTGGTGGTCTCCAGCCGCCACCCGACATACTGGCAGACCCGGCGCGCCTACGTCGCCCAGGCGTGGGGAACGAGCAGGCAGGCAGCGCCCGGGGGCTCCAGTGCCAGGGCTGCAATCTCGACCCACACCCGGGTCCGAGGAGAGGCTGTGCGTCCATACGGAGGGTGTTAGGTTGTGTCTGCCCGATTGCGTGTGAGCAAGCGCCTCGGCTCGCCAGCCCGAGTCCCTCCCCCGCCAGATCCCTGGGACGCTCCCGCCGTCCCAGAAATTGGGACACCGAGGCTCTCCCGGTGTGTCCTAGCCACGGGGACGCCTACGCGCCGAGCTCTCAGGCCCAGCCAGTGTCTGTGGACACAACCACCTCCCGCCCGGTGGCCCGCGCGCCCGCCCTGCCGCCTGCACCCCAGAGGACGTGTGCGGACCGGGTGCGCGCCTCCGGCGGCTCCGCCGCGTCCAGACCACACGCACGTACGGCTGAGCCCCGGGCGCGGAAGCCGTCCCGGGAAGGCTGAGGTGCCCGTGCAGTGTCCACCTCCTCCCCTGACTCCGAGGTGGTCCTCGGTGACCCAGGGCTCCGCCCGTCCCCACCCTACCCACAGAAGTCCCCCCCCCCGCCCCGGCTTACCCCCATGGCCAAGGGCAACACTCACGTTATTCGGGGCACCTGCTGGACGCAGTGTCTTCTCCCTTCCCGCGGGGCCGGACGCGAACGTGGAGAAGGACGGGAGCAGTGCGTCGCTGACAGCCATGTCAGACTCGCCAGGTGGCTGCCTGTGGGCCGGGTGGGGCGCACACGGAGGGAGAAGTCAGGGGCCCACTCTCGATCACCACTCCGGCGTGTCCCACCCCGACCCGCACCCCTCCCTTTCGCCCCGCGCTGCACCTACCTCATTAATGTGGGGGCCCAGAAGGTCCTCGGCAGGCCGAAGCGGTGGGGATACCCCGAACCCCAAAGTCAACGAAGAGGGGAAAAAAAGACTTAGAAACGAAGTCAAAACCAAAACCCCAAATTGCCCGAGATCCTTCTTCTTTGGATTAAATATAAATGGTAGATGCCCGTGTTTTTTTTTTTTTTTTAAAGTTCCTTTGTATACAAAAGTTCTTAAAAAGTCGTAAACTCGTATAAAAATGGACAATCAGCAA
>NW_005871091.1:3882673-3883322 GCF_000147115.1 Myotis lucifugus | reverse complement strand
GCTAGCGGCGGGCGGGGAGCCACGCTGTAGCCGACGGCGGGCCTGACGTGGCGCTCCGCGTTCCGGGAGCCGGTCCGGTCGCCGGTCTGGTCGCCGCGAGGCCTGGGAAGTCCCCCGGGTTCGAAGCACGCGGCTGAGAAGGCCGGTGGGGGCCGAGGGGGTGGGTTACGCGCTCGCCGCTGTCTGCGCCCTAAAAGCGCGATTATCCGCCTGACTCATCCAGCCCTGGGTCCCTCCAGTACGCACGCGGGAGCCGGGCTCCGGTCCCGAGCGCCGGTGCGGGCGCTCGGCCTGGCCTCGTACGGCTCGTCGTGGGCTCTTCTGCCGGGTGGGGGCTGTGGGGTGTCGAGAGGAGGCGGGTGCCCAGCACCGTGCAACGAAGACAGGGGGCCCGAGAGAACCGGGGTGGTGGTGGTGGTGGTCGTGGTGGTCGTGGTGGTGGTGGAGGGGGTGTTCCTCTCCTGGGAAGGGCGTGAAGAGACCGGAGTGGGGAAAGGAGCAAAGGTTTTGACATTTAAAGGAGCGAGGAAGGCTCACGGTTTGCTTTGGCGTGGGGACGGACAGAGGGGCTGTGAGTGAGACACCTTTCAACCAGGGAATCTCAAAGCACTTTACAAGCCACGCACTCTCCTTTCCGCTTTATGGCTTT
>NW_005871091.1:3878088-3882501 GCF_000147115.1 Myotis lucifugus | reverse complement strand
CGGAGCCTGGCGGCTGCCGCCTCCGTCCGCCGGGAAGAGAAGAGGAAACGGCGATCGTTATTTCGGGCTTACAACTCTGCCTTCCCACCCCGAGTCCCCCCTTAGTTTGTGATCAGTAGTTTTCCAGCCGGGAAATGTTTTCGCCCTCATCTTCTCGGCAAAGAGTGCCTTTTTTTTTTTTTTTTTTTAAACGTGAGTGTGGTGTTCGGTATCGCTTGCTGAACGTCCGCCTGCGAGGTGTTTAGCTTGGATTCAGGCGCGCCGAGGGCTCCGCCCGCCCTTTCCACCGACAGCCCCCACTGGGAACGCTGCCGCTCAGGCCGCCTGGTGTAGGCCCAGCAAACAAAAGGGAGGAGGGGGCCTTGGAAACGCGTGGAAGCCCCATCCCTGGGCAGAGTGTGCACCCACCTCCATTGAGCTCTAGCTGCCGACTACTGTAAGTCCTTGTCACCTGTTTGAGTCCTGAGACTATGCTCCCTATTAGGTCTCCTCAGGGTAGGTGTGATCCCTGGTGTTCCCACTCCTTACCGACCTCAGAAGCATTCTTGGAATGCGTCTCTCCCCGAATTCACCGGGCCCTTTCCGCCAAGGCTAGGTCCTAGGTCCTAGGTCCGGAGAATCGGACTCCCTGGAAGATGACTTCCATCTCCTAACTGGGCTCTGGCTAAGGGCTGTGAAGGCCTGAAGGTGGCGAGAGGGGCGGGCGGGCCTGGCTTTGACAGGAAAATCCTGCCCCTCCCTCCCATGGCCTTAGAGGGGTTCAACCCCACCCCATAGGAGCAGGCCAGTTACTTTAACTCTGAAGATACTGCCCCTTCAAAAGGAGGACTCAAGAAAGGAAACACACCTGTGACCCCCTCCCCCCTCTTTGTGATGACAAAACATTTCTGGGGATGCTAGGACTTCAGGGTAGCCTGGAAAAGTTATCTCCTTTTCCATGAAGGCCAAGGTTCCTAAACCCCAGTGAACTTGGATGAGCCCTTGATTGGCAGCCATCACCCTCAGGAGGTAAAGTGTAAGTCAGGACTTGGGGTTTCCAACTTAGGTGGCCAGTTCCTATGGTTTTTCTCTGCTTTGTTTTAATTTTTCTAAGTAAGGCAGTAGCCCTTGCCCTTTAACAAAAGTAACCACCACAATGAAAAAAACAATATTACACAGATGAATTGGAGAGCCACTATTATTATGTCATATAATCAAGACAAGATTCTGTAACTCAATTTAAAAAGACAAACTTGAATTTCCCAATAGGTCTTTTGGAGGAAGAAAGCCAGTCCTCCTTTGTGGCAGGCAACTATCTGGTGAGTCCTCTGATTGCATCATAAAGGGAAATCTCTAGATTCACCTCGGATTTCTAAAAGAGGTAAGGAACTTCGAGTTCACAAATCATCGCCTTTCAAGGCAAGTGCCTGGTGTGACAGCAGGGTTATGACCCTCCCTCTCTCCAGAACAGGTAGGTCCAGAAGAGTTAAGTTCCTGCCCTATATAATTTATAAACATGAGGATGAGTAAACCTTTGATGACTAAATTGTACTCTAAAATAATAATAATAGAAGACACCCTGTAAAGAAGAATTAAATACTTACTGGTGACTTTATTTCAGCAAACCGATATTACAAGTTTTGTGGTATGGAAGTTAATTATTAACGTCCTTGGAATTATAGATTTTTTTTTCAGTATAAACTGCATTAGTAGGCAGAAGGTGTGATGGAAACCCTTAGTGCTGGGGGATTAATACGGAGCCATGCAGGGGTGTGATAAAGATCTCAGTGAGGGTTGCACCAGAACTGGGCGCTGGATCTGGGCACCTGGCTACACAGGATTTAGGAAGAACTGCTTTTATTTTATTTTATTTTGGGGCTGGGGAGGGGGCAAAGAGATGCTTTTAATGAGGAGAAAACAAGAGATAATTTTAACTATCCTAATTGTGTTTGAAATGAAATACCTCCTGATGAATAACTGTTAGAGGGGCTTCCCTCAGCCTCCACTTGCATCCCCTTGTAAACTCCAGCTCCTTAAACCCCAGTCTTGTGTGGAGGTTAAGGCAGCACTAGATGTCCTGGGTTTGTGCCCTGGCTCGGCTGCTTTCTAGCTGGGCACGTTGCTTAACCTCGCCCTGCCTGTCTGTCCTTCCATGAAATGGGGGTGTTAATAGTACCTGCGTCTTAAAGTGATGAGGAGGGTAGGTGGGATCTTCCAAGTCAAGTATGGAGCACAGGACCTGACCCTCAGCATGTGGTCTCCGGGGGACCGTAAGCTTCATGAGGACAGGTGCTATTTTCTCCACTACTGTATCCCCAGGTCCCAGTCCAGAGCCTGCCCAGCACAGGGTCATGCTCTGTGTTTGTTGAATGAATGAAGCATGTGCTTGTCCTTTTTGAACAGTCCGTCAGCAGGAAGCCTGTCTTTCCTTTCAGTTCTCATCAATCCCCATTCTTTTTTTCTTTTTTTAATATATTTTATTGATTTTTTTTTACAGAGAGAAAGGGAGAGGGATAGAGAATTAGAAACATTGATGAGAGAGAGAGAAACATCAATCAGCTGCCTCCTGCACACCCCCCACTGGGGATGTTGCCCGCAACCAAGGTACATGCCCTTGACTGGAATCGAACCTGGGACCCTTCAGTCCGCAGGCCGACGCTCTATCCACTGAGCCAAAACCGGTCAGGGCAATCCCCATTTCTTGTCAGGAACCTCCTGTCACCCAGACTCTTCTCATAGTTTTCCCCAGGTTATTTCCTCATTCTTCCTCAGCTTCCCAAGCTAGAAACCCAGATTTCATTGATTCCTCCCTCACTTTCTTTGAACTGGGCACCAGGCGTCCAGGAAGTTCAACAGTTTCCATTTCTAAGTCTGTCTGTCTGTCTGTCTGTCTGTCTCTCTCTCTCTCTCTCTTTCTCTTTCTCTTTCCTACTGCAAGTTGGGCTGCCTTGTTTCAGACACTCCTTATGTGTAGCTTTTAATTATTGCTGTAACCTCCAAACTGTTGCCTCTCCTTGTTCACCGCCCCAATAGTCCCACTGGAATTTCCCTGCTAGATCCAATCCACTTGGCGCACCAATCACCAAGCTCCTTTCTGCTCACCTCCCCGCTACCAGCTCCCCTCGGGCTGAGGGAGCAGGACCCAACTCCTGAGCCTGACGTACCAATCTCTTCCTACTCGGGCGCTAACAGACTTTACAGGATCATCTCTGGGGACTGACCCCACCTTCCCTAACCGTTAACGGGAAGTTCTCTCAAGTCTCTGAATACACGCTGTGCATTTTCACTGGCTGTTTTTCCTGTCTGAAATGCCTCTTCTCCCCTCGGGGGCCCTCCTCATTCTCACACCCCAGAGCCCTGCTCTGAATTGTCCCGTGGTCTGTTAGTCCCCATCCAGGTTCGATCGGTTTCCTCTGAGCTCTACTAAAGCCGTGCGGTGACTCGGCCATGCCACTTGCCCAGTGCACTGCTATTGTCTGATTATTTGTTTGTGGCCTGTGTCCCACTGTGGCATCTTCAGGACCAGTGCCCAGGAAGTATTCAGTGTAGGATGAAGGAAGTGAGCAAAACTGCCTGGGTGAAACGATTCATCTGGGAGCCCAGCTTGTCCGTAATGTTTCTCTCTGGTTGCGAGTTCACTGGCTTGGTACTGTTTTCCATTCTTTTTCTTTCTCCCTCCGATTCTTTTCCTTCTTTGAAAAGCTCTGTGGAGGAGACCGAAAATAAAGCCCTTCATAACTCTGGCCTCTCCAAACAGTTGGACAAAAAGAGAGAGAACGGCCTGGCCAAGGCATTGTAATAAAACCAACTCGAAAACACAAACAAAAATAACCAAAAGGCAAACCAAAACCAAATGGAGAAAGAGTCCACTCTTTTCTGTAGCCAAATCCATTGCCTTTAAAACCCAAACATTGGGCATTGAAGTTTTTAGAGCAGAAAATGAATCACAGACATTAAAAAGCTGATTCTCAGAAACGTAATTTTAAAATCTTTTTCATGAACCTTTAGGTATGATCATTTAAGTTATGTACTTAATTCCCGCCCCCCCCCCCCAAATTTAGGCCCAATGCATTCTCGAAGCTATTTTAAAAAAATAAGCTCTAAACGTAATGGGATTATCTTAAAAACTTTTGAACTATTCTGACAGTAGTGTGTTAGATTCAACTTTCCAGTGTCCTCAGCTTGTATGTTAAGAAGATACAAACAACAACAATAAAAAACCCAGAAACAAACAACAAAACCCTCTTTTCAGGTTGTTTACTTTTAAATGTAATATAGTACATAGTGATATGTTTTAAAAGTATAATATGTAGTAATATTTCTCTTAAAAGAAATTAGGGTCTGGCATTTACCATTTTTTAAAAACTCATTTTAATTAGCATTTTCTTTTCTTTTTAAATTTTGTTTGATTGATTTTTAGAGAGAGAATAAGGG
>NW_005871091.1:3848273-3877657 GCF_000147115.1 Myotis lucifugus | reverse complement strand
CCGGGGCAGTATTTTCTCAAAGATACTATTTTCTTAATTTAACAGCCTTCCTCCCTCAGAATTGTAGATTAGGACAATGTGGCCCTTCTGGGAAAAGCTTCAATCAGAACGGAGAGTGAACGGAGGTGAAATTTTGCAGTAGTAGGGATTTTGAGGGTTGTTGAGGTTTGAAAATGAATCCCCTGAGAAAGCAAACAAAGAAACAAGAAACAAACAATTCTGTGTTTAATTTTCTTCTCAGTCTGTGGGCAGCACAAGAAGATAGGGTATTTTTGCCAATTTGACATTATGTACTTTGAGCTAGGGAAATGATTTTTTAAAAAATAACAATGCATTTGATTACCCTGCGGTTGCCTCTTCTTCACAAACATTGTGTTTGTTAATCATTTTAATGTACCAACTGGTGGGGAGTGCTGGGAGGGATGGCCAGTGTTAATGTGGGAAAAAAAAAAAGACCAAAATAAGTTTCTGCAACACTCAAATATCTCCTATTGTGCTTGATGCACTTTTCAAAGTTGATCATTCAAATGTAATGCAATAGATTATCAGAAACATCTTCAGAGAGGAAGCCCTGGAATAGTTACCTAATCTTAGTGGCAGTCCCAGAATTATAATAGGGATTCAAGAAGGTAATCTACTCGAAGACAGTACTCAGTCTGTGTTGTCAGTTACTGATGAATTTTTCTGGTTGCCGCTTTCACCCAGCAAAGCGCTCAAAGTGATGTGTTTATGGGAAATACAGAACGGTTGGATTTCAGTGTTCTGTGTTTCATTCAACAAACTCGGTTTTCCACGGAAATAGAAACTCTTTTGGGCTTCTTTAAAGCCAAGACACTATCTTTGGGCTGAGTGCAGATTACAGTGTCATTATCTGAGTTGAATTCTTTGCACCCTTTAGCTATAGCTCAGTGAAGGGAGGCTATTGGCAGAATTCACTGGGTTAAGGAAGAAGAAGGAATGGCTAGGATGAAAGTAGTGTAGAGATAGAGAGCAACCAAAGGACTTGTATGCATGCATATTAGCATAACCAATGGACACAGACACGAGGCGGTGGGGAGTGGGTCAATGGGGGAGGGGTCGGGGAGGGAAGGAGACATGTAATACTTTAAACAAACAAACAAAAAAAGTAGTGAAAAGACAACCATGTTTGTTCCATTTGTTGTTTGGTGTAAAAAAGAAAAATATAAACTTAAAAAAAAAAAGTAGTGTAGAGACTCTGGGGGAGATGGCTGGGACAGCCACCCCTAAATTTGGATTCCAGGCCCTGTTACCTGTTACTAGCTGGATGACCTTGGGCAAGTTATGTCATCTAGCTGCTCTCTACTTTCCCTGTCTGTAAATTGGGGTTATGAATGTCTTCCCTCACAAAGCTGTTTTGAGGATTAAGTGAGATAAAAGATGTGAAAGCTGCCATTGTTAGTTTCTCCCCTCCAGCAAGGAAACCTGACTGGGTTATCCCAGTTTGAACCATTCTGCAGTACCACACGTTGGGAGCTGATTCAGTTCTGGATCTGAAGACTAACACGCTTTCTCACAGTGTTTTCTTTGCCCCTTCACACCCCAACGTCCCTACAGATGCAACAACCAAGGACCAGGCTCAGCTAAAACCTCGCAGAGATACTGTTAAGTAGCGCCAGGTGTAAATTTACGTGGGAACCACACTTCCTGGGTTCGTGCCAGGACTTGCCAAGGCCTTTTCTTTTGGTTGTGTCAAATCTAGAACAACGGCGAGCGACCTGATCCCTTCCTCAGCCAGTCAAGAGTTAGGTTGAACAGAGGGGCGTTTCGAAGTCAAGATCACCATTGAAGAATTATATGCTGGTTGACTCTGTCGGCCATGTTCTAACCTCGTCCTTCCTGGGAGAGTCCTGGAAGGACTCCTTGTGTTCTCTTTTCAGGAAGCGGAGGAAGCATGGACATTTGGATTAATAATTAACATCATGACTGTCAGACGCTGAACCTAGCAGTGTGCTAAGCACTTCATAGGCACTAACTCCTTTCCCCTCTGAGGTGGGTGCTGCCAGTGGTGCACTAGAAGGCAGGCTTCAAGGGGCAAAGACCCTGCCTGCCTCACTCTTATTCCAGAACATACTGTGGTTTGCCAGTACATAAGAGGTATGCAATAGATATTTGTTTAATAAGTGCACCCGACTCTCTCTCTCTCTCTCTCTCTCTCTCTCTCTCTCTCTCTCTCACTGGGTTCCTGGCTCCTATGGCAGGGGATATACTCCCCTGTGCCCTGGTGGCTTATGGCCATGTGGGCCTCCACACATGGAATAATAGGCTTTAATGAGCTTGAATGCTGAACTACACCCGGCTACAGCATGGAACGGAAGTTCTGGACACTGGACTGTTTTTGGAACCCCAGCTGCACCTTTTCCAGGACTGGATTCTCTCAATAAGCTTTGCTTCCACTAAAAAATAAAAATAAAATAAAACAAGTGAACCCCATGTTCCAGTTAAAAGCTACAGTGTAGAGTGGTTCAGTGGCAGGCCCAGGGTTGTGCAGCTCAGTCAGTGAGGCAGCCAGTGTTCCTGGAGCCCGCACAGGGAAGGCGGCATCACCACGCTCTGTGCAGCCTTCAGGGGTCCTTGTTTGCCCCTGTCCTCAGCTGTGCAGGCTCTGCTGCCCCCAGAGTTCTTCCATCAAGTTCTCCAGAGAGTAAACCTGTGATGTTCTGCCCAAGTTGAGGGGAAAAGCAGTCACCCAGCTGCATCAGGCTGGGGAGGAATCTTAGGGCCTAACTGGATGGATGGATGGATGGATGGATGGATGGATGGATGGATTTTTCCAGCTGTTGCTTATAAAGACTTTCAATCGATAATCTTGTTTTCATTGCCACACGTACCTTACTTTTAGGGTAATGTGGTGTCTCCACTTCCTGGGACTTCCAAGGGTCCGGCACTTTAAAATCAGTCGCTTCATTTCCCACTTTCTCTGACCTGAGTTTATAGACAGTTTGTCCATCTGCTTCCCAGCTCCCACTCTGTCCTGGTCAGTTTTGTCTTTTCAGTTTCCTTATGATCACTTGGATGGGGTTTCAAAGGAGCATCAGAAAACACATTTGTGCCTTTGCTGGGTAGCTCAGTTGGTTAGAGCATCGTCCCATTATGCAAAGGTTGTGGGTTTGATCCCTGGTCAGGGCACATACAAGAAACAACTAATGAATGCATGAGTAAATGGAAGAGCAAATCAATGTTTCTCTCCCTCCTCCCTCCCTCCCTTTCTTTCTCTCTAAAATCAATTTTAAAAAAACCCCACACAAACACATTTGTTTAGTACATCATGCTTAAACTAAATCCTGTGATCCTTTTATTGTGTTACTTTTTAAAGTTAAGTTTCTGATTTCAAAAATTAATGCTTGCTTATTTTCCAAATCCTACCAATCCAGATATAAATTTTCAGAATTTTTATGCACATATAAAAATATTAAAATTTGTTTTGAAAATACCAATTACCATTTCACACAGTTTTGTAAATTTTATTTTCACTTAGCAATGTACCACAGACATCCATGTTAATAGATATACCTTATATTTTTATCATTTATTTATTTCATTATTATTATTATTGTTATTTTTTTTTTTACTGATTTCAGAGAGGAAGAGAGAGGGAGAGAGAGATAGAAATATCAATGATAAGAGAGAATTATTGATTGGCTGCCTCCTGCACAGCCCACACTGGGGATCGAGCCCACAACCCTGGTATGTGTCCTGACCCGGAATTGAACCGTGACCACGTGGTTCATAGGTTGACACTCAACCACTGAGCCATGTTGGTTGGGCTGATAGGCCTTTTATTTTATTTTTATTTTTAATGTATATTTTATTGATTTTTTACAGAGAGGAGGGGAGAGGGATAGGGAGTTAGAAACATCGATGAGAGAGAAACATCGATCAGCTGCCTCTTGCACGCCCCCTACTGGGGATGTGCCCGCAACCAAGGTACATGCCCTTGACTGGAATCGAACCTGGGACCCTTGAGTCCACAAGCCGATGCTCTATCCGCTGAGCCAAACCGGTTAGGGCTGATAGGCCTTTTAAATACTGGCATCTGCATACATCAGCTTTGGGGCTAAGCAGTGTTTGGACTTCCTCCTGACTCAATGTTGAAATGTTACTGGAGGCTTCCACTTCGCACACATGGAAACAGAGGCCTCAGGAGCGGGGGTGACTTCCCCATGCCACACGCGGGCAGAGCTGGGGCTATGAAATACGTGTCCTGGGCCCCAGCCAAGTCCAAGCCTCCTTCCTGCATGGAACTGACACAGGAACCCCTCCAACCTGCCCTTACTAATGCCCCTTTCCTTCTTGAAGCCAGAGTCATGGACCTCAGGAGGGGAGGAGGAACCGCGTGTTCAGGACTCTCTAAGACCTTCCTCCTGCTCTAGGTTGTTTGCATATGTTATGCCTACAAGGATCCTGCGAGGTCCGTATTAGTAAGTCTATTATACAGAGGAGGAAGTGGAAGAGCTGGGACTCAGCTCATCAAATTAGTGATCTGTGCCCAGTGCTAAGATTTAGCACCAGGGACTCGAGGAGATCTGTTTTAGAATGAAGACTGTGGCTGTGTGTGAGTTGGATTTAAAGGAAGAGAGTGGTGTCAGCATAACCCATCTGCCCTGTGTGGTGAAAGAAGATGTTTCCTGGGAAAACTGAAGACACTGACGCCGCCTCCCCACTAACACGCACCAATTCAGGCGTCAGAGTAAAACCTAGCAGCACAAATAACTTCCCAAGGCTCTGTCTAGCTCTTCCAGGATCCGTGCTGCTGGGGTCGAGCGCAGGCAGAACACAATGCTTGCTGGCCGAGCCGCGTTCTGGAATGACTGAGCTGTCCAGCACGGCCAGTGGGTAAATGTCAAGTAAACACCAAATTCAAGTGCAATCTAACTATTGTGCTGGGACTGTTTGCTTTAGATATAATAGTCGGCAGGAAGGGAGAAGGAGCCTGAGGAGGAAAAATATATGTAACTTCAGAAGGCAAATCGTGAGCGTTGGGAGCCCTCCCTGGGCCAGCTGGAATGTCGCAGAGACCAACGTCAAATAAATAAAGAGCCTCCACTCCATGTTGCAAAAATAAGCATGTCCATTTGCTTGAAAAAAGTTTTTCAGATGAGGGAACATTTTCCAGTCAATCACCCCGCAGCAAAGTCATCCTGTTGAATTTGTGACTCACAGGCTCTCTGTGTCAATAGACAGGGAGCTGGCCCAGCGTTATGACTTCACTGGGAGATGAAGCAGAAGTTGGGATGAGGCTGGGCTGGCGTTGAAACAGGGCTCTGAGCTCTGACAAGAAATAGCAAAGGAAAGTCTGACTGCTCGCTCGCAGGATGGGTAATCACATTTGTTCGTCCCTTTTCTTGCTTGCTTGCTTGTCTCCCAGAAAAGGACCAACTTAAACTTTGACTGACTTTATCCTTTCCTTGCATCAGCTTTGATGGAGGACCTGGCCATTGTGAGGGCTACGATGGATGGGGCATCACGTGGGCCTGGTGCGCTATGCACATTGTTACCACATTCCATCCTCATAGCTATTCTATAAGGTGGTGGGTGTTCATGGTATTCTATAGGTGAGGATATTGACGCCCACAGAGCTTAGGCATCTTTGTAAGCTCTAGGCCAAAGATGATTATTATTATTTTTAAAAAATATATATTTTTATTGATTTCAGAGAGGAATGGAGAGAAAGAGAGAGATAGAAACATCAACGATGAGAGAGAATCATTGATTGGCTGCCTCCTGCATGCCCCCTACTGGAGATCAAGCCCACAACCTGGGCATGTGCCCTTGACTGGAATCGAACCTGGGACCCTTCAGTCCGCAGACCGATGCTCTCTCCACTGAGCCAAATCAGCTAGGGCGATTATTATTTTTTAAATCCTCACCCAAGGGTATGTTTTTATTGATTTTTAGAGGGAAAGGTGACGGAGGGAGAGAGATCAATGTGAGAGAGCATTAATTGGCTGTGGTTGCCTCCCAGACGTGCCCTGACTGGGGATTGAACCCACAACCGAGGTATGTGCCCTGGTTGGGTAGTTCAGTTGGTTGGAGCATCGTCCCACACGCCACCAGGTTTCTGTATGATAGTTGAACAGCCTCCCCTTTTGCTGTCCTACTATAAACCAGACGCAAATCTTGGCACTGGGACCCCACAGATAAGTGAAAAGTGGTTCCTGTCCTGACCGGTTTGGCTCAGTGGGTAGAACATCAGACCACAGACTGAAGGGTTGCGGGTTTGATTCCTGGTCAAGGGCACATATCTCAGTTGTGGGTTCGCACCCTGCCCCTGGTTGGAACGTGTGCAGGAGGCAACCAGTCGATGTGTCTCTCTCACATTGATCTCTCTCTCTCTTGCCTCCTCCTCCCTCCCTTTCACTCTCTCTAAAAATCAATGGGAAAAAATGTCCTCAGGTGAGGATTAAAACAGAAAAGTGGTCCCTGCCTTTGAGGAGCCCAGGGACCAGCCAGCGACTCTTATCTGGTGTATGTAACTGGCATGAGCAGTGTAGGTTGCCTGGAACCAGGAGATGTTTCAACAAAGTACCAAGAGGCTCACTGCTTATTTTCCAAGTTGGCACCATTTGCGAATGCCTCAGGAATGCATGAGGGATAGAAAACCACTGAGAGATAATAGACCATAGATGAGCTAAAACGTGATGCCAAACAACTGATCTGAAGGCAAAGCTCGCTGCCAATGGACTTTGTTTGGTATGCCGGTTGGGGGAGGCTTGCTGTTTGGTCTTGTGTAGCCACATAACAAGGATGGGCAGGGAGGCGAGCCCTTCCACGCAGCTGGAAGGCTCGGCCTGCAGACTGGGCGCTCCTGTAACACAATAGAGGGCTTGGGTTCATCATTTGCTGCATCTGCTTGTCAGGCTCTTTAGCCCTAATGTGAAGGAGGGGATGGAGCAAGTCCCCGGTGGTTCAGCAGTATCGGGATGAATCTGGATGGTTGGATCTGTTCTTGACTTTGTCCACATGGCCTCAGCCTAGATAGTCTCAACCTGAGGAAGAAAAAAAGCAGTGGACCTGCTAGCTCTCAAAGCTGAGCCTTTTCTTCTTCATTCTCCCTGCAACTCTGCTACACATTGAGCTCATAAAGTAGGTTTGATCCTTTTAGGAAATCTGTTGTCTGGCTAGACAAAAGCAGCTCTTAGGGTGGCTTTGCCTTCATTTTAATATTACATTGATTCTTCTTCTTTCTTCCTGTGGTCTGGTGTTCTCCCAGCTCTGAGCTGTCAGTGTATGTAATATATTCTCTGGTCGCCTCAGTTCTCTTAAAGTTCTAGTCCTTAAAGTTCTAGTCCTCTTGATGGCTGGGAAAATCCTTGAAAGGACTCGGTCAATACTCTTGTTGTTGTTGTTAATCCTCACCTGAAGGTATTTTCCCATTGAGTTTTAGAGAGAGTGGAAGCGAGGAGGAGACACACATACAGAGAAACATTGATGTGAGAGAGACACATCGATTGGTTGCCTCCGGCACAGGCCCTGACCAGGGCTGGAGATCAAGTCTACAACCAAGGTACATGCCCTTGCCCGGGGTCAAACCTGGGACCCTTCAGTCCACAGGTTGACGCTCTATTCATTGAGCCAAACTGGCTAGGGAAATACTCTTTTGCTGGAGTATACTTTAAAAAAATTATTTTGTCTCTGTGTTGTTTGAGCCCTGTGAGTGAGAATGCTCCTTTCACCATTTTGAATCTCTCCTCTTCTGGTTGGCAAGTATCGTGTTCTGCTGTAATCTGCCTGGAAAACAAACAAGAGAGTTTACACTGGTCTCTGTGTCAACCATCTGCCCCCTCAATGATCTATACAACAATGTAAGTGCTAGAAGGCCAACTGTGTGCGTGTGCATGTGTGTGTGTAGGGAGAGAAATTCATTCCTTCATTTACTAGTACATGGCTGATATTTAGGGAGCGCCAGACCAGCTGTGTGTCTGTCTTGGTGCTAAGCATTGGGAACACCAATGGTGAACAAAGATAGATGTGATCCTACCCACAGGGAGCTGACAGTCTATTGCCAGTAGAAAGACATTAATTAAATAATCGTAAAAATAATCGCAGGCTAAGAAAGAGGATGCAGAGTCCAGGAAAGCTTATGCCAGGTAGAGCTGGCCTCGTTGGAGTATACCAGGAGTGCAGTGGAGAGAGAAAAGCCATGCTTTCTTTGTGACCTCTGATCTGCAGTGATTAAAACAAGTATTTATGCCCTTGGGTTAGCATGACCTCAATGGTATTTTAAAGTTATTTCACTTTTTAAAAGTTATTTAATGCCCTAGCCTAGGGGCTCAGGGCACAGAGATAAATAAGGTATTGCCTAGGAGACACTCCCCTAAAAATTGCAGTGTAAGGTGCCAAGGGTCATCATAGCAAGTGGGGTGCACAAGGAGCCCCAAAGGGAGAAGGGTTGATTCTGCTCGAGGGAGGGCAGAGGAGGGGTATCCAGGCAGATCAAGGCATGAGGTGGGAGAATGCAAGCTGTGGTGGTGGACTGGATGAAACCCAGTGGGGCCAGAGTGGAATGTGTAGGTGGGATTGGTGAACCTTTGGAAAAGTCATTTAGGGACCAACCTTGAGGGGCCCAGTGTCACGACTCCCCTTACGACAAATAGTTCTCAAGACCCACATGTTAAAGTTGTATTTCGCACACTTCCGGTGATTCAAGAACCGCATTCCCTTTTTTTGACATGGATGTGTTCTACCAGTCCTAAAATGATTGATATTTTTCTTTAAATCTACTCATTTTCAAGACATTTTAAGATATACTTAACAATACTGTGCAATATCACAATCTGGATGTGCTAGCTCAAACCATAATTCAGTAAATGCATAACAATGAAAATAATACCTGTTTCACAGTCCCAGGGTACTCACATTCCATTTTGATAAAACCATTCTACTGTAGCTCTCGGGCGGGTTAGATGTGGACCAGCGTCCTTCCTTCTTCCATCACTCCGGTGTTACAGTCAGTGACCCAGCCCACTCTCTCCACCTGGATGGCTAAGATTCTATGACCAGGTTAGGGTTACTGCATCCCTTGGAAGAGAACTTTGGGCTTGGATTTTCTTTTTTATCTATTTTCTCCCATTTCTGTGGTTCTGAAGCGCATATGCTGTGCTCCCTAGCAGTGCAGCTTCCGGTGGTCAGTTACCTCTTTAAAACATAGTGTTTTTGTTGTTGTTGTTGTTGTTGTTTGTTTGCTTGTTTGTTTTCTGTTTGTTTGTTTGTTTTCTGTCCAGGAATATTCATATAAAAAAAAGGGAATTTGTAATACTAAGCATCTTGTCTCTGAGTTAATCCTCAAAACAACCCTGAAACAGTCCCATTTTACAGGGGAAGAAACTGAAGCTCTGATGGATCCAAGTAACCGGATCTCAGGACTGTGTGGCCAGCCAGAGCTGGGCTTTGAATTCAAAATTGTCTCAAGATCCAAAGCCAGCGGCTCTGTCTTTGGCTTCTCAATTCACTTGGGCCTGTTTCTCATCTACTTAACAGACACTTGTGAATTCCAGTTATGTACAAAGGGCTCTGCTCTGAGAAGGGAGATTCAGGGAAGAATATGAATGACAGAGGCTGTGTTCCTGGGGCAGTCAGAATTAGAAATAATAATTATTTTTTAAAAACAATTAAGTGTAATTAACTAATTTTTAAGTTTAAAAATTAATTAATTTCATATTAACTAATACATGTACATGGGGAAAGATTCAAATAGTTTATGAAATATCTAAGATTAAAAGCAACACTTTTCCCCGTTACTCCTAACTACTTGGTCTGTTCTACAGATGAAACTATCATGAGTAGCTTCTTTCTGATTATTTTTAATTTGCTCTGTTCTACAGAGACTTTGAAGCGACTGACAGTGAAGGATGGGTTTTCTTCTCCCTTATAACATTAATAATATAAAAATAGAAAACCAAGTCCCTGAAAAAGAAAAAAGAAGGAAGCTAGCTTGCAATACAGTTGCTATGACTGGACATCAACTGCTTCTTAGCTTCCTGGCAGCCAAGATGAAAAGGGAACAGGCTGTGTTCCATAGCACTCATCCACACAGAGGAAGAAGTCCTTTGTCATTCTGCGTCCTCAAGCCTCAAGTTCACTTATCATCTGGAAGCCCACGTAGGGACATCGATAGGCATGATAATTAACGTGTTGGGCAACAGCTTTCCCACAAATGCCAATTTTTGTCTGTCATTTCTTGTCAAGACCTTTAATTAAGGTCCAGGGCTTACCATGAAAGCAGACATCAGTGAGGGCTTGGCTAACCTGGCTCAACAGAGGACTGCGACACAGAGCAGAATGGAATAAAGGCTGGTGAGGGCTACAGGTGAAGTCTAGCAGGAGCTCAGAGGACCGTGGGGTCACAGAAGTCCCCCCTTATCTACGGGGGATACCTCCCGAGACCCCCCGTGACTGCCTGAAAACACGGATAGTACCAAGCCCTAACCAACTTCTTCAACTCTTCTGGGAATACGACGGCAGCTTCTTCATCGCCAGACGCAGCCTCTCCAGTGATTTTTGTATCTTTCAGTCCAAACCTACTCCCAAGTCTGTATAACCACCGCTCACTGGGAGTAAGTAGCTTGGTGTCTTGGTGTCACTCGTTTCAGGGGATCCCTTGCTGAAGTCTCCGTAAAGGC
Organism: Myotis lucifugus; assembly: GCF_000147115.1. Classification (NCBI taxonomy): domain Eukaryota; kingdom Metazoa; phylum Chordata; class Mammalia; order Chiroptera; family Vespertilionidae; genus Myotis; species Myotis lucifugus. The sequence continues at coordinate 3,867,017 of NW_005871091.1, read as the reverse complement.
TCAATGCTTTTTGGTGCCACAAGTTTCTGCCAATCAGAACACATGTTCTGTTCACATCCTCCACCCACGAATGTAGTAATGCCTTTTCCATCGTAACTAAGCACTCATCACACACTGTGGCTGTAACTTTCGCAGATGGATGTGTGACAGCAAAACTAGTAGAAATTCTTTTCCTTCCTTACAATTTCATTCTGACCATAGATCTTAGCAACCTCAGCATGCCATTCCCCCCTGTCCTTATCAACTTGGCACTTTCACCTTTTCACTTAAAGGAAGTACTTTACCGCTTCTCGTTGGTATATCCGGATTGCTGGCATCACTACCCATGACCATTGGGACCATTAATAAGCAAAATAAGGGTGATTTGAAGACAAGCATGGAGATACCACGGTAGTGGATCTGATAACCTCCATGGCTACTAGCTATTAACTAACAGGCGGGGAGCGTGTACAGTGTGGAGACGTTGGAGAAAGGGATGAGTCAGGTCTCGGTGTGAAAAGCACAACATCACGAGATTTCATCACACTATTCAGAACGTGTGCAATTTAAAACTTAGGAAGCGCTTATACCTGGAATTTTTCTTTCAACGTTCTTGGACAGCAGTTGACTGTAGGTATGAACTGTGGGTAAGGGGGGATGACCATATTTGCAGTTAGGCCATGGAGAAAAGGAGTCAAAAGGCAGAGAAAAGGGTCAGAGTGAGACATAAGACATTCAGAATGGTCAAAGGCAACAAAGAAAATGCTTGGCCTGTATGGAGATGGTCAAACTGGCCTGTATGGAGATGGTCAAACTGTCGGGGGGTGAGAGGAAGATTCTGAGAAGGCTTCCATGAAAGAGACCGGATTTGCTGCTTGGATATTTTCTAGCTCTTCCGAGACAACTTTTTTTGTTGAGTTAAGCGAAAATGAATGAGAATCAGATGGACCACATTTCTCTCGAATACACATGGGCTTAAAAAACGAAGGGGAACAAGAACTTGACAGAATGTGTCTCGGCTTCTGCCAAACCCAAAGTATTTGAAAAATCACACAAGACACATCTCGAACCCAAACACATGCCTGGATTCTCCCACTCCTAATTGCAGCTGCAGCCGTTTAATGAAATGAATTGTGTACAAGAAAATGGGGTCTGAATGGAGGGGCCTCATTAAGGAGAATGACTGATGCGGGGCGGTTAGCCAGGCTGCCCTTGAGGTTGCGCACATCTCAGTGCCCTGCGGAGCGAGGGAGAGGGCCATTGTGGAGTTGCTCACCGAGCCATTGCTCTTGCTCCCTTGCAGAACAATTAAAACCCCATATTATTCAGCTTTATTGTATCATGTGTAGAAAGAATTCGGCATCTCTGATTTCTCCCCCTCTCTGTCTCTCAGATTTACATTTCAGACTGTAAAAATGAACAGCAATATGTTTTGCATCAGTCTGTATTCACATGAGTGGAGACCAAATGAGAGATGGTGGAAATAGAAGAATGAGATCGTTAGCGGACTGTTTATTATAATGCTAAACTCTTGGCTTAGGGATCATGGATGTGAAAAGTGGAAGAAATCAGGCCTGGAGAGGTTGACTGACTTGTCCGTGGTCCACGGTTGGTTGTGGAATTCAGACACAAGCAAGCCTGGGTTTCTGATTCCCGTTCTTTCAGATCTAACATAATTTTGTCAGGCTCAGGAGCTGAGATAAAAGTGAATTATCTGAGGTATCCTCCCTCCCTCCCTCCCTCCCTCCCTCCCTCCTTCCCTCCCTTTCTTCCTTCCTTCTTCCCTCCCCCCCTTCCTTCTTCCCTCCCTCCCTTCCTTTCTTTCTTCTCTCCCTTCCTTCCTTTCTTCTCTCCCTCCCTCTTTCCTTCCTTCCTTCCTTCCTTCCTTCCTTCCTTCCTTCCTTCCTTCCTTCCTTCCTTCCTTCCTTCCTTCCAGACAATTTTGAGTGCTCAATAATGGCAATCAGCTCCAAAGATAGTTAAGACTCAAGCGCAGTCTGGAGAAGCTGCCATGTAACTGTGCTGTTACAGAGTTTAGAAATAAAAAAAAAGCAGCCTCTGAAATGGGGTGCACTAGAGATGGGAGGTAAGAGAGTCACTGAGGAGGGCTCCACAGAAGAGGAAGCCCAAGAGACCATTTGCAGGGTGGGCCTGCGAGCAAGTGGGGAAAGGCGTGAGGAGCGCCGTGGGTTTGGATGGGTGGGTGAGCAGTGGGCATCTGGGAGACTGAGGCTCCCTGAGGCCGGGGCTGACTTTGGGAAGGGGATGGTGGTGGTGGCGGCATTGGATGAGGGAGGAAAAGTGGGCAGGCGTCAATCTCAAAGGGTCTTGTATTCCATGTAAAGTAGGGTGGTTGGGTTTCATGGCGTTGTCAAATCCATGACTGCTCAAAATCTATCCTTCTGAAATGAAAGTTCTTAAAGAGGATTCTGAGAGATTTTTACATGTTTTATGATTATTATTTATGTGTGTGGACCATGCTTGTTGAGCTGTACACTTAGGACTTAAAACCCACTTTATGTTTTCAATTTATTCTACTGATTTATATTTTGCCACATTATTATTTGCCTGGATTAGTGCAGTGGCTCCCTACGTGGCCCTGCATCCTCTCTTAGCCCCGGGAAACCATTATCCATGTGCTGCTGGAGTGATTATTTTAGTGCGGAAATAACTTGCCACTGCCCACCCTTCACTGTCCTTCGGAGCAGTTTCAACTCTCACAAGAGTGGCCAGCACTTGGGCTTCCACGAGCCCTATCTCTCTCTTTTTTAAAATTTTTTATATTTTTATTTTTTATTGATTTCAGAGAGGGAAAGGGAGAAAGAGATAGAAACATCAATGATGAGAGAGAATCATTGATCAGCTGCCTTCTGCATGCCCCCTACTGGGGATCGAGCCCACAACCTGGGCATGTGCCCTTGACTGGAATCAAACCCAGGACCCTTCAGTCCGCAGGCCAATGCTCTATCCACTGAGCCAAACCGGCTAGGGCATGAGCCCCATCTCTTGCTGCTTCCAGCCTCTCACTTTGCACTGACCACAGCAAGCTCCAGAACAAGGGAGGCTTCTTTCTGTTGGCTTGCTTGCTTGTGTTCTTTTGTTTGCTTGCTTGCTTTTGCTTTCTTTTGTTTTTGCCTCTGCACCTTTGCTCGTACTGTTCCCTCCACTGGGGACGCCCTTCCCGCCCATCACTTATTACCCCAAGGGGGACTCTTTGAAGAAGGAAGGGTTCCTTCTGAATCAGCCTTCCATCCTTAGCACCTGACATAAAAACGGGCACATTTTAGATGTCTTATAAATATTTACTGGATGAAAAACAAAAACAAAAAAGAAAGAAAAAAATATTTACTGGATGAGAGTATCCATGACTCATAAACAATGAATTTGACAATGCCATTCATTCATTCATTCATCGGATCGGATATATGATCTCATTTAATCTTTGCAGAAGCTCATGGGCATTTATATGGTTTATACTGGATGAAGTCAAATTGGTTGTTATAATACTGTATCAATATTGTAGAGGTTGGTAAATAAATAGCAACTGTCCTGAGTGAGTCCCCCCCCACCCCACCTCAGCCCACCCCACCCCACCCCACCACACTGGTTCCTCCTTTGGAGTCCCCTGGTGCTCCTTTCAATCCAGCAACCAAAGGGTTAACTCCAAGCACTGCCGGGGGCCCAGGAACTCATATGGTTGTTAAGGGGTGGTGCTCTATCACCCCTGTCCAGGGGCCTGGGGTCATGCAGTCCCATGTCACAGAAGCCCCACTCACCCAGCAGGTATGTGATGCCCCTGCTTCTGAGTCCAGGGCTCCTCCCAGGACACAGTCAGGCCTCCTGCTCCTGCCTCTTCCAGTCTGTGTGTTGTCAAGCATCTGGGCTGGCCGAACCCCTGAGCCCCCTTGAACTTGGACAAATTCCTCTGTGCACAGAGTGAGGCTCAGGGTAACCTACTGTTAGAAGCTTGAGAATGGCCTCCCCAAATTATCTAAGCTTAAAATATAACACTAAGCAATGGTGTGCGTTGCAAATTCAAGATCAGCCACATTAAATTTAGTTCAACTCGTTCAAACAAAATTGCATTCACATGGAGACACCGTGGGGCATTTCTGGGCCTGAACGCGTAATTATTTTCCCTAGTTATAACTGTTTCCCTGTTTCTCACTTTCCAAAAATACAGAGTTCCCTTTTCAGCTCATACCGAGGGACAGTGGGGCAGCTGGAGACAGAGCACAGAGCACAATATTCATGGCTGTTTCTGGACATGGGGTCCAAAAGTTTACACATAAATAAAAACATCCTTCCAAGGCCTAAGGCTTTGTGCTCCGAAGCTCATAGTCTCAGCCCCACGCTGCCGAACATCCCAGAATTTGAAGGACTTCCCATTCACCTCCTACCTGCCCTACAACACCCCATTCCTGGTCCTCCGCCCACCAGGAAGCCAGGACTTCCTCCTAGGTGCCCCCCTCCCCCCCATTGCCCTGCCTCCAGGGGAGCTTCTGAATGAGTCTCTACAGCATGGGCTTGGTGCCAACCTGGCCCTCTGGAAGTCTTGAACCTGTGAGACACCAGGGCAATATAGAAGTGGCCCAGGGCAGGTCATAAACCCATAGCAAGCCTACAGGAACTGATTCAGCATCTTCTGCAGGCCCATCCCTCACTTAGGAGAAAAGGCTCATCTGTGTTTCCTTGAGTTTCAGACACTCCCACCCCCCCCTCTATTTAAACATCTTTAAAACTGGGATAGGCCTAACAATCAATGGCTCTTACAAGTGCTCTTGGGGTTGCTAGTTATGAGATGTTCATGCCTTAATCGATTGATTTCCTATATAAATGTATATAAGATGCACAGAGTGAGAAATGATCTCAAAAGCTGTTTCTAAGTAAGTGCAGAAGAGCCCGCTCACTCAGTACGGAGTGGAAATTCCCGGTGATAAGAAGGCAATGTGTCATGGTGTAATTGGCAGCATTTTTTTTCTTCGTGGTTCATAAAATGATGAAATATGGCATTTGAGAAGATGACCCCCCTTTGTCCTCAAGGAGCTCATGTTTTATTTTATTTTTATTTTTGTTAATCCTTACCTGAGGGTATTTTTTCCATGGATTTTTTTTTAGAGACAGTGTAAGAGAGGGAGGGAGGGGGAGAGAGAAACATTGATGTGAGAGAGCTGCATTGATCGGTTGCCTCCCCCATGTGCCCCAACCAGGGCCGGAGATCAAACCTGCAACCCACGTGCGTGCCTTTGACTGGGAATCAAACCCATGGCTCTCTGGTGTGTGTGGTGATGCTGTAACCATTGAGTGCACTGGCCAGGGCAAGGAGCTCATGTTTTAGTAGGAAAAAAACCACACCCAAGGGGTTAAAGGCAGTGTAGTAACAAGTGCTATGAGAGAAGAAAGCATGGGGTGCTGTGGGCAGACAGGAGGGAGAACTGGCCTGGCAGACAGGACCTGGGAAGGCTTCTAAGGTGAGGAAGCCGTGGCTCTAGAACATGAAGGATGCCTGGCAGTTCATCAGGTGGAGAAGAGGAGTGCATTCTAACCAGAGGCAGGTGCTCACAGGCAAAGGCGAGGCTGCACCGCCCTGGGGAAAGGATGCACGTTCTGTTTCTAGGTCAGGGCTAGAGAGCGAGGGCTCCCAGATGCATGCTCAAGGAGTTTGGTTTTATTCGGGCCAGGGGCATGACCAGGCCTATGCTTCAGAAAGGTATCTGCGTGCAGTGTGCCAAGTGGCTGAGGATGATTGCTGGGAGGCTGGGGAGGCCCTGTTGGGGATGGTCAGACAAAGGAGGAGCGAGGGTCTGTCTCAGGGAAGGAAGGGCGAGACCGGAAACCATACACCTACTAGCTCTCAGATGTTCCCACAGGCACCCTGGGAGGTTGGAAGTATAATGCCCATTTCATAGTTGAGTAAACTGAGGCTGGATGAGGTGCAGTGGTTTGGATCAAAAGTTGAGTGGTGAGATCAGAATATTACCAAGGACTGGGCAGCTGACTGACTGGCTGTTGAGTGGCCTCACATAATGGAAAAGCTGTGGAGAAGACACTGTGGCCTTGGGGCCTAGTCCAGGGGCTGGGCAGGTTTAGGAACTGGCTTAGTCCTCCCACCCAGGGCTGCTTTAGCTCTGGGGGCTGGAGTCACATCATACAAGCTCTGAGGCATGGATGTATATTGTATTATATTATACTAGTGGCCCCGTGCATGGATTTGTGCACGCCACCTTCCCTCCTCTCTGGTTCCGGGGTGCGTCACCCGAGAACTGCCACTGCCAAGTCACTGTAGCGCGGCAGTAAACCAGATTCGGGGCTGACAGTGCCCCAGTAACAACGTAACCCCTGACCAAAGGTAGAATTGTGCGGCTCAGCGAGGAATCGGGCTCCCTCCTTTCTGGTTCTGGGGTGTGTCATCCGAGAACCGCAGCTGCCAAGTCACCGGAGCTCGGCAGCTCCTGCGTCGAGCGTTTGCCGCCTGGTGGTCAGTGCACGTCATATGTACTGGCCGGTGGGACAATCACTTAGCCTTTTATATATATACATTGGTTTATGCCATACCATACCATACCATACCATACCATACCATACCATACCATACCATAACCATACCATACCATATACAGTGGGGCCTTGACTTACGAGTGTCCCGACTAACGAGTTTTTTGAGTTACCAGCTGTCTCTTGGCCAATTTTTTGCATTGAGTTGACAGAGTAATTTGAGTTAACGAGCTCCTTAACGAGCTCGGTCTCGGAATGAATTAAACTTGTAAGTCAAGGCCCCACTGTACTGATTTACAATGAAAAGTAGAAGTGTCACAGTGAGGACAATGCTCGGTTTCCAGCATCCTCTCCCTGTAGCAGACCTGTCTGTGAGAAGCAAGGGTATGACCAGAAGGACTGATTGCCTCCCTTGTGGGCCTGGAATCCAAGCAGGAGGTCAGTCATGGTCCTTTTCTCTTTAAATGATTTAGCCCCTGACAGCCTCGTGCACCCATTCTGCCACTGGGCGGGGATGGAAGGCACACACTCCATTGCTGAGGACCCCGTCCCCCTGAACAGTGCTGGGATTTACCTCTATGTCTCACCACAGCTTTGCGGTGACCTACAAGGCCCTAGACGGCCTAGCTCCCTGCTTCCTTCCTCACTCATCTCCCACTCCCCACTTGCAAACACCCTTCTAGCACCCGGCTTCTTCAACACTCCTGGCACCTCCCACCTCTGGTCTTTGGCATCTGTGATCTCCTCACCACGGGACCCTCCTCCTCAGACATCCAAATGGCAGATCCTCTCATTTCAAGTCTGGGCTCAAGTACCAGCTTCTCGGCATAACCAGCCTTTAAACTATTGCAACCCTCCCTTCCCAAACCTGGAAACCTCTACTCCTCTGGTTGATTTTGTTTTCTTTGAATCACTTGTCACCCATTGAAGTATCATTTATTTTTCAGAGTTATCTTTTTTGTTGTCTGACTTCCTCCCTTGAATATAAGCGAAGCTTACGTTTTGTTCACTCTATGTCCTCATACCTAGAACAGTACCTGGCACACAGCGAAGGTTCAGGAACTATTTGTTGAATGAATGAATGAAAAGTGACTGCTTTTTTTGTACTTCTGGATCCAGACATTTCTTCTCTTCTCGCCTCAGGCCATTTCTGAGGGACACATTCCTTCTTTAGATTCCTCCATCTTAAATCAGGTTTAGCTTTGTTCTGGGAGAGCCATTCACTCTATCTCTTTTCAGTTTTGCATATCTTTGCCCTAGAGCAGGGGTGGGCAAACTTTTTGACTCGAGGGCCACAATGGGTTCTTAAACTGGACCAGAGGGCCGGAACAAAAGCACGGATGGAGTGTTTGTGTGAACTAATATAAATTCAAAGTAAACATCATTACATAAAAGGGTACGGTCTTTTTTTTTTTTTAGTTTTATTCATTTCAAACGGGCCGGATCCGCCCACGGCTGCCCTAGAGCTTTAGGGCATCTCACTGTCACCTCTAACTCAGCCCAGGTGAGTGGATAGCTGCCACATTGGAGTCGGGCCCTCTGACTTTCCACCCATGCAGCCCTCTCTGTGTGGGAAGTGGGTGATGAAGGGGCAAGGTGGATTGGAAAGTTCTGGAAAGAAGGTGGGGGAGGCTGGTGAAAAGAGGAGAACTGAATAACAGGGAGCAGGGGCGTCTGAGATAGCAGTTCAGGGGCCGTGATGGGTCGTGTTTTGCCTATGACATTCATTTCTGTTAAGGTCAAAGCTTACTTAGCAGAATTGAATTCCAGTGGAGCCGCTGAGAACTAACCATGTTTGTGAGGGTAGTAGTGGTAGACCCACAGGCCTGAATGCCATAGTAGAAGAGACCTTCTCCAGTGAGGGTCAAGGGACCCCCTGAGATGGCCATGCCAGGCTACCGGCTCCCCTCCAGAAGGGACGGAAAGAGACTCATTGCCCCCAGAGAACCTTCTACCCTCTGGACTGGAGAAAGGCCAGTCTGAGACAGCCGCCCTCATGATCAAGATCTCTGACCACACGGCTTTGCGATACTGGTTCACCTGTCTGTGTCCTCAACTAGGCAGGGAGATCTCTGGGAGCAGGCGAGCTCCCATTTGCAAACCCTCCCCCACCTCTTTTAAAGACGATTTTTTACGAACAGTTTTAGGTTCACAGCTAAATCGAAAGGAAGGTACAGAGATTTCCCACATAACCCCTGCTCCCCCATTACCAACATCCCCCAGAGTGGTACATTTGTCACAACTGATGAACCTACATTGCCATGTCATTACCACCCAAAGTCCAAAGTTTACATTACATTGGCTTTGTACATTCTTTGGGTTTGGACAAATGTATAAGGACATGTCTCTGTCGTTACGGTATCACACAAAGTATTTTTTAAAAATATATTTTATTTATTTTTTACAGAGAGGAAGGTAGAGAGATAGAGAGCTAGAAACATTGACGAGAGAGAAACATCGATCAGCTGCCTCCTGCACATCTCCTACTGGGGATGTGCCCACAACCCAGGTATATGCCCTTGACCTGAATCGAACCTGGGACCTTTCAGTCCGCAGGCTGACGCTCTATCCACTGAGCCAAACCGGTTTCAGCAACACACAAAGTATTTTCACTGCCCTATAGACCTTTGCACTCTGCTTATGCATCCCTCTCCCCTAACTCCCTGTCCCTGGCAATCACTCGTCCTTTTACTGTCTCCATAGCTTGGCCTTTTTCCGAATATCATGTAGTTGGAGTCACACAGTATGTAGCCTTCTCAGATTGGCTCCTTTCACTTAGTAATAGTAGTTAAGACTCCTCTATGTCTTTTCATAGCTTGATGGCTCTTTTTTTTTTTTAAGCAGTGAGTAATATTTCATTGTCTGGATATACCACAGTTTCTACTAAAGGACATAAAAATATTTTAAAATGTGATAAAAATATACACAACATAAAATGTACCACTGTAACTATGTTTAAGTGCACAGTTCAGGGGCATTAAGTGCATCCACATTGGTGTGCCACCATCCCACCATCCATCTCCAGAACTTTTCCATCTCATCAAACTGAAGCTCCGTACCCATTAAACATAACTCCCCATTTTCCCCTCCCCTCTGCCACGGGTCACCTCTATTCCTATGTGTCCGTGAATCTGACTACTCTCGGTACCTCATGTCAGAGGAGTCCTGCCATATTGTCCTCACTTAGCATGTCTTCACAGTTCATCCGTGTTGTAGCATGTGTCAGAATTTCATTCCTTTTAAAGACTGAATAATATTACATTGCATGTGTGTAGCACATGTTGTTTATCCAGCATCTATGGATGGACCCTTGGGTTGCTTTCCCATTTACCCCTGAGTTATCTCATGTTTAGAATACTGGGTAGGTGTTCGGTGAGCGATGGATGGATGAACAAAGCTTGAATGGCACCGTGGGAAGGTCTGGGGTGAGGAGAGTTGAAGAAAGCTCCCCCCTTGAAGTAGTGGTTCTGTCCAAGGAAGAAGCAGGAGGATGCTGATGAGTGAGTTTACAGACCTTTGTCACCTCCCCTGGTGGTTTCTGTTGTCTCTTGTTTCTAGCAGTGATTGGCAGTAACATTGTCAACACTCAAAGGGCCTGGATCTGTTTTTAGGGAAGACAGGAAGTGAGGACTGGGGTGAGTCTATCCCAGGCTTAGCCTACTCCAAGGAGAAGAGGAACCTCAAGATCAATTGCAAGAATTTAGCATTTATTAAGCACCTATGGGCACCAGGCATTGTCCTGGCTCTCATTCACCTGGTTTCACAGATTCCTCCTAACAAACACATGAGATCAAGATTATCTCCCCCGACCCCAGGTGCTCCCTGAAGTCAGAGCTGGGCCAAGGTCTTTGAACTGGACTTGGGCTGTTGGAGCAATCTCCGCTCTTACCTCCAAAACCAACTGTCCCCAAGTGGGCTAAGCCATAGCTATGGTTTGCATTTGGAAAATATTTGCTAGATTCTAGGACTGGAGTCCAAGGCTTGGCCCTCCAGAGCCCTGGGGCTGGTATAAGATCGGTCAGGTGGGTTTTTGGACATTGTGGTCCCAGAGTGAGCCAGACCACCTCTGCGGCTCTTGCAGAGGCCAGTGGGTCTGAGTCCCGACCCTCATTACCCGAGTATTTCTTGCCTACCTAGGAGGCCCCAGGTGGCCAGCAAAGGGACTGAAGTCAATTGGAAGTTGACTTGGCCTAGAAAAAGAATCCAGCTCCTTCTCCCTTATATCTTTTTTCCCATTGGGACTGCTGGGTCCTCCCTCAGGCATCAAAAATGCAGGAGCCAGGTCAACTGGCATTCTCATTCTGGAACCTGCCACTTTCCAGCTGTGTGTGTTCTTGGGCAAGTCACTTGTCCATTCTGTGTCTTGATTTCTCATTCTTTGAATTGGGGATAATTATTGTAGCCACCTTAGTGTCGATGTGGGATTTAAAGGAGTTAATACATATACAACATTTAGCGTAGAATCTGCATGTTCCAACTGAATAAATGTTACCTTTGTTAATAACCCCTTCCAGGTGTGCCTTCTTCACCTGAATGTCCTCCCTGTCATTGCTACTGCACACCCACCTCTCCTGCACCTCCTCCAAGCAGTCTTCCCTGACTCTGGCCAGAGGGATGGAGCCCTTCAAAGACCCATTTGCTTTCACCTGTTTATTCATGGTGTTTGTCATTTGTAGGCCTGAATCCTCTCCCTTGCTGATTTGCAAGCTTCCTTGGGCCGGGAGGATGTCTTTTCCACTGTTCAGGCTGTGCAGCACCAAGCATGACTCCCCTCCAACTCTGGGCCTTTGACCTTGGGGCTGGGTGGGGATTACCAGCACTGCCAGGGCGAGGAGACCCAGGACTCAGTGGGGGCTCAGCGTGTAGTTGGCTTGGGCGTGTCTCTTTGTTCTGGGCTCCAGGTTCTCCTTCTGTGCAGTGGAGAAGCCGGGTTAGATGACTTCTGAAGTCCTTCCAGGCTCGACCACGTTACAAATAAACAGAAGGCACGAAATCCTTCAGAAAGTCATTTCTCCCATCTGCCAGGCTGGACTTCCCATCCTTCAAAATACCAACTCAACATCCGTGCGCTCATCGTTGGGTTCAGAGCTCCCATGTTGGAACCTCAGAGATCCCAGGCTGGATCTTGGTCCTAGTCATGGTGGCTGCGTGTGAGTTGCTTCCTCATTTCTGGGGGCCTCTCTTTCCTCATTGGGGGTGATATCACAACCTGAAAGCTATTACAGAGGCTGTATTAAACGGGCTCATTCTTCAAGGGCTTAGCACTGTGCCTATGATGGAGTCAGTCAACTGTAGCCATTACCTCCTTCTCCAAAAACCAGGAGAAGGAAAGAAAGATACCCGTGGCTCCACTTTTGATCAAAACTTTTCCCAAACAAAAAAGACAGTTTAAAAGTAGAGTGGGGTGGAGGGGAATACAGTGCGTCATTGGTTAATATATTAATTTATTTTACTAATGGTGGTTCTTAGCTCTTAGGCTGTATTGCCTAAGTACACCTTGGAGAATAGAGGCTCCTGCCCTAGCTGGTTTGACTCAGTGAATAGAGCGTCGGCCTGCAGACTGAAAGGTCCCGGGTTTGATTCTGGTCAAGGGCATGTACCTCATTTGTAGGCCATGTACCTTGTTGCAGGCTCCTCCCTAGCCTGGGCTCTGGTTGGGGTGCGTGCAGGAGGCAACCAAATACATCAGTATTTCTCTGTCTTTCCCTCTCTCTTCCACTGTTTCTAAAAACCAATGGAAAAATATCAAGTGAGGATTAAAAATAAAAAATAGAGGCTCCCTAAATAAATAATTTTCTAGACCAGTGCCTTCAATCCTGTGACTTGGAATCCTTCCCCATCACTGCCCTTTTTGCTGACTCCTCAATAGGTGCAGGATAAAGACTCATATGAGTTAGTTCCTTAAATTCTCTTTGTTATGCTCTGCCACTATTACTAGTATCTCCACTTCACAGGTAGGAGAACCGAGGACCAGAAATACCAAAACACTTGCTTGAGATCACAAGGCTGATGGTGGGATGGGGGGTTGGGTGGGGGGAGTGGTGTCAGGATATAAATGCAGTGACCAGATTCCAGATTCTCTGGGATGAACACATGGGTGAAGTTCACAGCCTGGGAAAGGCAGCTAGACGAGGTGAGCATAGTGGAGCAGAGGGGAGAGATGAGGGTTGTCTGTCCTCCCTCCTCACCTCCCATGAGCCTGTTGTAATTCAGGCATTCACCTTTCCTCCTACTGTTGCAACAACTGAACCTCCTGTTGGTCCATACCTCCTCTCTGGCCACTCAGGTCAATCTGCCAACCTAGACAGCTAGGGAGATCTTTCTGATACCAAATCTCACTGTTCAACTACACCATCTAAAATACACCAACAAGTAGGGGACATATAGGTTTTTCAATAAATGGTGCTGGAACAACTGACTACCATTCAAGAAAAAAAAATTTACACACACACACACACACACACACACACACACCCCATATACTATTGGAGCCCTACCTCACACCTTATGAAAAATAAACTCCCAACAATTTAAATATTAAAAAATGACAAAGGAAACCATATAGAGAAACATGTATAACCATTTTTGTAAGTTTGAAATTGGAAGAGCTTTCTGAAAAACGTGCAGTAGTTTTAACAGACGAACAGACTCTACTATACAAACATTTAAAATTCTTGTGTGTGTGTGTGTGTGTGTGTGTGTGTGTGTGTGAGAGAGAGAGAGAGAGAGAGAGAGAGAGAGAGAGAGAGAGAGAGAAACCCCACAGTGAAATTAAAGAGGAAAAAACAAATATTGGGGAAAATATTTGCAATGTATGTAACAAGTGAAAACTTAATATCTTTGCCACATAGAGCCTTCTTTCAAAGAAAACTTCAATGCCATTTGGACAAAGTATGTGAACTGCCAATTACAAAAGAAGAAATAAAAATGGCCAACAAATACATTTTACAACTTGAACCTGAATTTTGCAACTTACATTCCTAGAATTCAAGCCTAACCTTGAAATCTAGGAATTCAGTTTGCGAATATATTTAAGAATAGTGAGACAGCCTGGGGTCTTTGGACGAGATAAACATGTCGTTTATAGTATGTGCCTGTTTGTTTCCCTAGGAGCTTGTGAGGCCAGCCTGGCCAGAAATGAGTCTTATTCCCAATGGTGTGCACAGGTGTTAGCCAATGGGCCCAGGGGAGAATATGGCTCAGGGAGTGCTTGATGTGTAGGTGAATGAGTAGAAAGAAGAAAATGAATAAATAGAGGTGTGCACGTGCTTGGTATTAACTGTGGAGGCGTCCCAGCCCCCATCCTCCCACTGCAGTCCATTCCCCTGGGAGGTGGGGAGAGAGAAAAATTGGGGCAGATCCTGTTTAAGAACATTCAGTGGCTGTATCAATATTTACCACCCCCAGCAGCATATGAGGGCTGGTTACTCCACCTTCTTGCCTACACTGGGTGCTACCTGACTCTTTCACTGAAGCCATTCTTTTGCCTGTCCAGGGTAGCTTTAATTGGTATTTCCCTTATGCACCTTTTATATGTGCATAGTGTGTGTGTGTGTGTGTGTGTGTGTGAAGTGCCCATTCAAGTTTCTTCTCCTGCACATTTTTTTCTGTTGGGTTGTTTATCTCTTTGTAACTGTGTGTAGGAGTTTTATATACATTCTGTTTATAAGTCATTTGTTGGATATATTTTTGCAAATATCTTTTCTCAATCTGTGCTCTGTGTTTTCAATCACTTAGCAGTGTCTTTTGAGGAACAGTTCTTATTTTTAAAGTATTAAATATTTATTATTTATATTTTTAAAATATCCAATTTATTGAATTTTTATATTTTTTATTGACTTCAGAGAGGAAGGGAGAGGGAAGAGAAATAGAAACATCAATGATGAGAGAGAATCATTAATCGGCTGCCTCCTGCATGCCCACCAAGTGGGGATCAAGCCTGCAACCTGGGCATGTGCCCTTGACCAGAATCAAACCTGGGACCCTTCAGTCCACAGGCCGACACTCTATCCACTGAGCCAAACCGGCTAGGGAAAATTTTTCTTTTATGGTTACTGTTTTTACTGTACTATTTAAATGAAATTTTTGCGTGCCCTAAATAATATTCATATACATATGTATATGTGTGTGTGTGTGTGTGTGTGTGTGTGTGTGTGTATATATATATATTTTTTTTTTTTACAAAGCCATGCTGTTTTACTTTTAACATTTAAATCTATAATCCATCTGGAATTGATTTTAATGTGGGGTGAATTTTTTTTCATGTGTTTATCCAATTGATCTGGCACCATTTATTGAAAACATCACTCTTTCCCCCTCTGCATTGCAGTTGTCACCAATATCATAAATCAAGTAACTATATTTATGAATAGGTTTCTGAATTCTCTCTTTTAATCCATGGCACTATTTGTGCCCAAACACATGACCTTAATCACTATAGTTTTATAATAGGTAGTCGTGTTAGACCTCCAGCTTTGTGCAAGATTGTCTTGAATATTCTGTGGCCCTTTAAATTTTAGAATCAGCTCGTCAATTTCTACAACCACCTTAAAAACAGTTTGGCGGTATTCACTCAACCTAAAGAATTGTACTCCTGCGTAAATACTTAATAGAAAGAAATATTGACGAATGCCCATTGCAACTCTATTTATAAGAGCCCCCAATTAGAAACAATCCAAATGTCCATCAACAGAACGGATAAATAACTGCACGGTCAGAATGGAATGCTGAGCAGCAAAAGACTGTAAACCAACCAGTGCTACACAAAATGGCATGGTTAAATCTCACAAGAATGATGTTTAGTACAATAAGCAAAACCAAGAGAGTTCATACTGGGATCCCATTTATATAAATTTCAAAAACCAAGCGAAGCTAAGGTACAGCGTGAGAAGTCAGGGGAGGCGGGGTCATGGTGCAGGCCTTTTGAGGTGCTGGATATATGTATTCTCTTTCAATTTGTGAACATTCAAAAACACTTATGATTGTGCACCTGTCTGTATGCATTTTGCACCTGTCTGTATGCATTTTATACTTCAATTAAAACCTTAGAATTAATCCAATGCAATTAGGTATATTGAAGGCTTACTTGGGGGCGGGGTGCTGGTAAGGGATGGAGGAACAGGCCTCTAGAATTTTGCAAAGCATTGTGGAAGCAAAGGGACCCCTTCCATCAGGCTTGCCTGGGCTTTAGGGAAGTTGTGTGGTTTATTGAGTGCTAAGTAGGATTTCAACTATTAGTCAAGAGCTGTTAGTGTTTTTGAGGCCAGGAAATAGAAACATATGAAACTAATGTGGCAAGTTGTATTTTTAATTTGAAACAAGGTTAAAGTTTAATTTAAGGCCTGACTAATTTCCTTGGCACTCCAGGGGGGTAGTAGGTATGTTGTAATCTGGATGGTGAATATAAAACCTCTAAAATTTCTAATATGAGGAGAATTGATTCGTGGGCCCCTTTATCCTCTATTTTTGAGTACACTGAACAAGTTACTAACCAATGTCATCGGTTAGACGTGGCTTCACCAGTGACGTGAACTGTAGTTATATTTGTTAGACAAACAAACAAAAGCCCTTACACTTCTCTGGATAGCGAGGAGTTGCCAAAGTAGCCCAAGAAGAAACTATACTCATAGGTAAGGTCCAGGGGAAACACTGGATACTATGAAGCAACCAGGGAGAGGGAGATGGAATTTTCTGTCTAATGGTTGGCAAGTTGGGGAAATCCCAAAGGACCAAATGTTCTGGAAGAAATTTTGTGGAGTAAGAATGTCCCCAAATTAGACCTCGCAGCTTAATTCAGGCCTTCTGGAACCCGCTGGCTTCAGGAAGGGTAGTGTGATTGCTTCCTTAGAAAATGTAAACCAACTCGACTCCACCGAGAGTGGGTGCAAGCCAGGCAGGGGCGGACTTGGTCCCTTGTACAACGCCGGGCTGGTTCCGCCGAAGCTGGAGCGAACTGTTATTTCACAGCTACTTTGTTGTAAAGTATCTGAGCCCGTGGAAAAAGCGTGTCATGGAAAGGACTCCGGGGGCGGGTGGCTGACGATGCCACCCTTGCTGAGCCATTCTCAGGGCCGGGGACCCTGGGCTGCCGCATCACACCTTCTCCGTGCCTCAGTTTCCTTCCTGAAAAATGGGATAACAGCACACACCTCAAATCACAAGCCCTCGGTGAGAATGAACTCAACCGCAGTGTCTGGCCCGTAACAGGCCTTCAGCCAATAATCATAATGTTATTATTTTCGCAATGCTTTCTGGCTGAGGTCATGTTGGACAATAAACGCAGCATCGAGCATTTCCTTTTTCTGGGTCACTGTGTCCACAGTTAGAGTTCCTGCTCTGAATCCACTTACACAAAGTTCAAAAAACAAGCAAAGCGGACGGACATGTCATGTCAGGAAAGTCATGTCGTTTGGGGAGGAGGGGCCACGGTGCAGGTGTCTGGGTGCATTCTCGTTGGACAGATTCTCTTTGGATGTGTGTGTGTGTGTGTGTGCGTGTGTGTGTGTGTGTGTGTGTGTGTACACACACACGATCACAAGTCCTCAGGCAAACACTGGGAACTTGACAATTAGTCAAGGAGTAGTATGGACATATTGATTGGTCTGTCTCTGCTACTAGCCTTGAAAAATCAACATAGTATGTTTTGAATTTAAAGAAAATAAATAACTAAAAAAAAGTAACCCACAGTGAGCAATACATTTTGTACTGATTTCAGTACGTATGTGTTTATAGATGAAGTAAGTTTCACATGGCCACTGAAACTGCCTATCTATTAACTGGAGTGCATCCAGATATTTTATATTCTAAATTCTTCTATTTCACTTTTTAAAAGTTTTTATTGATTGATTTGAGAGAGAGAGAGAGAGAGAGAGAGAGAGAGAGAGAAACATTGATTTGTTGTTCCACTTATTTATGCATTTACTGGTGGATTCTTGTATGTGCTCTGACCAGGGATGGAACCCACTACCTTGGTGTATCGGGACGATGCTCTAGCCCACCAAGCTACCCGGCCAGGGCCTCCATTTCACTTTGAGAGAATGTTGGTTGCAATCCTTTATTGATTTTATTCCCGACAAATGGATCAAATCTTGCCGTTTTAAAAACATGACTCTTACCCAGCCCCTCAGATGGAAAGAGTCACTTAAGAAAAGTGTTAGATGGCACGTGACTGAGCCAGATGCATGGGCCCCAAAGCTCTGGCTATTTCCTCAAACCTCGGCGTGGAGGTGCGTCCCAGCGTGTAAGCAGCATCGCTCTGGACATGCTGGGGTGGTGGTGGGGGGACATTTCAGAGCCCCACCTGCCCCTGCTGAGCGTGAGCAGCCGCCTCGACTCCTTCCTGGTCAGAGGAGCTGTTCTCGAGGAACCCCGGCATTCAGGATCTTGTCCTGTTTCCCGCAGGCAGCCAGCAGCAGCGCATCAACCTGCCGCAGCCCACGGTGCTGGCACAGCAGGGCGTTTTGTTGTGGATTTCTCTACTGGGTGCACTTTCACCTCCCGGAACCGGGACCTGAGCGTTGGGCCTTCCTTGTAGAAGGAGCTTCTGAACCCGCCCTCTGTGCTCCTGGGTAACTGAGTGCCCTTATTCTGCGTTGCTAGTTATTTCCATTCGTAGTCATGTCTACCCCATGAATCGGCTCAATCTGCTACAGGTCCTGGCCCAGCCAATGTGAGTCGCATCAGAGTTAGCTGTGCTATTTCCCAAGAATTTGTTTCCCTGGAGATACTTTTTTTTTTTTTTTAATTTCAGGAAAGGACACAGACTTTTGGCCTTCTATTCATGGCTGCACCAAAGCCCAGACATCAGATCTCAGTGGCCGTGTCTAACCGGGAGGTTTTCTGCCTAAAGATACACCTGGCTGGTCTTGCTGAGGCCAAGTTCACAGGTTTCTGTGACAGCAGGAGCCTGTGTGCCCATTGCTACCTACACCTTGGCCTTGGCGGCCGTCTGCTCTTTGGCAAAAATGCCTGAACCTCTGCCCAGGTATGTGTGCCTGTCTGCCAGCTGGGAGGTGGGGCACTGCTGATCCGCCCCTTACTCGTCCCCTCAACAGTAGCAATTGGCACGCCTTCATTCGTTTCTTTATTAAATACTTACTGAGTGCCTGTTAGAGTTGCATTGCTGGAGACCTAGTGGCCATGGGAGACAGATAAGGTCCTTGATCCGCTGATGCTTATATTCTAGAGAAAGGCACTTAATAAACAGGTAAACAATGCTAGTAAGTATGTAAACATGGGATAATGTTAGATAGTGTGTAAGTGTTATGAAGA
>NW_005871091.1:3845114-3848135 GCF_000147115.1 Myotis lucifugus | reverse complement strand
GGGCTGGTCTCTGGAAGGAGATACACGGGTCAGAGATCTGAATGACATACTGTTAGTATCTGGCCCAGGTGACAGGAGCCTGGGGGTGGGGGTAAGGGTGGGGGTGGAGGTAGAGTGTGAGTCAAAATGAAGGTCATTGTGTGAGGCCAGAGGAGAGGCAACTGGGGAGAGAGAGGGAGAGTGGAATCCTATGGCGAGTAACTTCTACATTCAAGGAAGGGCCCAGGAAGGAGCATGGGTTTTATTTTCAATGCAATGAGGATGTATCTCTTTAACACCTTTCTGACCCTTCTCTCTGGGTGAACTGCAGATGGCTGTCTGCACCTGCCTACCACTTCTGGTCTTGAGGGCATCCTCAGAGCCAGGGGCTTTTACTTCCCAAGGCATTTAGATAAAAAAAAATTATATATATAACACAAAACTGCATCCCGTCTTTTTGGTGCAAGCAACATTATGACAAGAGACAAAGGAAAAGCAATCACTTCCCCATCTCCACCGTAACTAGCAAGACACTTCTCAGGTTTCCTGTGATGGTCCAGCTCTTGCCAATAGGCACACTTTTTCATACCTTTCATTAGGTGAAAATGACCCCTGGTGTGGAGCGAACGATCGTTTACAGCGAATACTTTCCGCCCCCTCTGTCTTCCTTTCTCCAGCCCACCAACTTGCTGAAACTAACACCGTTAGCCAATGCCGCCCGGCATTGTGGGAATTCTTCTAAGTGCATGGTCTCAAATAATCAACGTAACAACGCTGTGAGGTAAGTGCTATTATTATTCTCACTTTACATAGGACAAAACCAGGAGGCTCTGAGAGATTACACACATTGCCGAAGATCGTGTAAATTGTCGCCAGTAGTGACACAGTCAGGATTCAAATCCAAAGCCACTGTGCCCTGGATCCTCATTTTGACACCCCCCCACCCCCACCCCTGCTGCTCCGTCAATTATAAGGAAACTTCACCAAACCAGGTTCTTTCAAAAAGAGCATGGCTTCTGCCTAGTTGGGCTGAGAAAGGGACTGTCATGGGGTTTCCTTCATCCTTATCTCACACACTGACTGTAAATAATGCTGATCCTTAGCATGCATATAGCTTGGTAAATAGGCACTTAAATGTTTATCAGCGTCTTTCAAATACCTGATCTCACTTGATACTCAGACACTAACCCTGTGGCAAGGGCTCTGAGGAGAGAGGACAGGGAACCGCAGTGACCAGCCCAAGGTCAGCTAGGCCACAGGAGTCTTCTGCTGCCAGACCAGGAAGACCCAAGTGGGTAGTGGCTGGTGTTGTGGGCAGATACTAAAGTTCTCTTTGCCCTGTCAGTGGACTTCCCTGGGCTGGATGTCACCACGGAGACGAGGTGGGGCTGGGTGTTCTCCATTTGCTCCTGCATAAAGGGTTATGTGCTGGGCTCTTGAGTTGCTTCAACACTTGCCCCAGACGCTTGCCTTTTATTTTGATTTGCCATTTCGTGTATCACTGTCTCCCGAGGAGTCCTGTGAAGTAATGCAGGCATCTCATGCCCAAGGTGACCCAGTTGGGTCGAGGCAAAGGTACTAGATTCGCCATTCCAGTTTTCCCTGTCAGCACAAAACATCAATGCTACCGGCAAAAACAACTCTGCTCCCCAATAGTTTAGGGTTCACAAGGGCTTTCACATCTATTATCCCAGTAATTCCCAGGGAGGCAGCCAGGCAGGAAGACTTGCTGTTGTTTGTGCCCATTGTATAGATGAGGAATCTGAGTCTCAGAGAACTAGTAAGTGGTACTGTCAGGACTAGAGTCCAATTTGTCCAAGAGGAATCCAAACTTTGTCCATGCTTTTTCTACTACATGATGCCTTTCTCTTTTTATTTTCTAAAAAATAGACATGAAATGTCCAGCAGCCTTAAAATGGTTTCTTTACTGCCGTCCTCCCCTCCTCCCTCCCAGGATAATGCACCTTATAGATCTGTTCTCCAGGCAGCCTCTGAGCATCTGGCAAATGGTAGGATCTCTCCCCATGGCAGCTGGAAGCCAGCGAGTGAAATATTGACCAAGTTATTGACATAATGGCTCCCCATGTTTGTGTAGGCATCAGGCAGTTACAGATTGCTTTTTAACACTCTCTTTTAAAATGAAAATAAACATGACAATAAGCCCAAAATGGCCTTAATAGAATGTCAAGGACAATCAATACTGGAGCAGGGTTAAGTGTATAGTCCGGGGAGGGGACCCAGGGGGAGACACATTCTGTCTATCTAAACACACGATGGGGCTGAGGGGCCTGCAGGCTAGGCCTTTGGGAACTGGACGAGGGGTTTGGGTAGGGGTGAGGAAGGAGCAGTTAGGGAGCTCGTGGATGGAAAGATCACTGACTCCAGGTGGATGAACTCAGGGGATCCCCGCTGGTGACATCTAGAGCAATAGCCTGTCAATGAGGTCGTCCTCTAAGGGGTGAACTATCACCTAACAAAGCAGATATGCAAATCGAAAGGAGATAGAGCAGCTGACAGAGCCAGGGTATCCAGAACGTTAACATATCTAAAGAAGGATTGTATTTACTGGGTCATTTCTGGAATCTGGGAAAACGGGAACTGCAGAGGCCAATGGGGTCTCAGCACGGAACGTGGAGCCTTTCTCTATCAGGGTCGGTGGAGACCGATGCTCCAGGACACAGGAGCACAGACCTGCCACACTTTCAGTCCCTGTATCTGGGCCCCTCCATGCTTCTTCAGCAGGTCTGTCTGTAAAGAGAACCTCTGCTGAGGCCAGGAACCTCCGAGCACGTGGGGGTTGGGGAAGAAGTGTTAGACACCATGATGAAGTGAGCAATGGCTGTGGGCAAGGAGGGGGTGGGTATTCTGACTAACAATTGGGTTTGGCCAACACAAGATCTCGGTGACCTTGGTTAGAACTGTTTCAGTAGCAGAATGGGCGTGGGGCCAGCTTGTGGGCTGTGCAGGATGGGAGAGGAAGAGAGTTGAGCCAACTGCAGTGAGAGCGAAGGTAATAGCGGGGGGGGGGGGGGGGGGGGGGAA
>NW_005871091.1:3842930-3844403 GCF_000147115.1 Myotis lucifugus | reverse complement strand
TTTCCTTTTTGTCCTCCATCCCCCTCGGCCGCAACTGATGGTGGGTCCAGGGCCCAACCTCGGCTCACAGGCCGGGACCTCACAGCTGCACACAGGTTTCGAGAGGAAATGTAAGTGCCTGCGGACACGAAGCTCCTAGTGACAGAGGTGAGAAACCCAGAAGGATCCCATTTCCAAGAACCCCTATCTTGGAAGTGGGAGCCCAGTGGGTCCTTCTTAAAGCAAACCCATCAGCTATAGATGAGTTCCTCGGGCCAGCTCTTCTTCCTTTGCTTAATAATTGCCAGCAGCTTCTCTAGATACCAAAGTTCCTCCTGATGTGTTACATTAGCATTTTAATGGCAGCAAAGACAATTCCAGGAACACGTGGATGAGCCGCTTCCCTTGGGTGGCAGTGTGAGATTTGAGCGGGGGTGGGGGGATGGTGGAGGTGGGGGCCTAGGCCTGGAGGTATTGGGGAGGCGTTTTCCTGAAGTTGGGTCTCTCTTCTGCAGCAGGGCGACCTGTGCTCTCTCTTCCCCAGGAGTGGAAGGAGACAGATGCCCAGATGGTCCCAGTTTATGAAACGAGACGAACACAGTCCAGGAACGGAGCCTGTTGGTGACAGCAAGTTAGACATGGCAGCCGGAGGCCCTGGCCGTTCTAGTAAGTTGTACGTGTTATCTAGACCGGACTTGTGAGGTGCATGGCAACGTGTGAAAAGTCACACATACATCGTGGACGTGCGAACGCCCCTCAAGGGCCAGCAGTGGGGGTGAGGGAAGGACCGGAGGCCGGGATCCCAGCCCCACCACTTCCCACGGTGTGGCTCTGGGCCGTCGCTGCTCTCTGAGCCTCAGTTTCCTCATCTGAGAACCATCATGATAATGACCAGATCTCAGGGCTGCTCTGAGGACCAGGAGAGGAAATGGAATCTGAAGGCCTCTGCAAATGAAGGTGCTCATTACAAACATTAGTCCTCATGAGTAGAGGCGTCAGATAGGTCCAATCTTGCAGGAATTGAGGCGTGTACCGCATTCACTCACTTTGCAAACTTCTGATGTTGCCCACCCGTGTGAGGACTCTTGCTAGGCCTTTTGGATACGAAAACAATAAGATGTAAATCTCAGACCTGAACAATTGCCCCGCTCAGGGGAGGGGGGACCAGTGGTTTCAGGTGAATCGTGCTGGAGGGCATGGGGAAGGCGGGCTCTGGTGTTGGGGTGTTCTAGTTTTGGGAAGGAATCCCATGTTTGCTGAGCTGACTTTTTAAAAAAATATGTTTTTATTGATTTCAGAGAGGAAAGGAGAGGAAGAGAGAGTCAGAAACATCAATATTGATCGGCTGCCTCCTGCATGCCCCCTACTGGGGCTCCAGCGGGCAACCCAGGCATGTGTCCTGAAGGGGAGTTGAACTGTGACCTCCTGGTTCATGGGTTGACGCTCAACCACTGAGCCACAGCGGCAGGCCAGGCTGAGCCGACGTTTGAGAGG
>NW_005871091.1:3811668-3842830 GCF_000147115.1 Myotis lucifugus | reverse complement strand
GGAACAGCCTAAGGCAGTGGTCGGCAAACTGCGGCTCGGGAGCGCGCATATTAGAGCTCTGTTGGCCCCTTGTTGGTAGATCGTCTACAGGGCCAGGGCCTTGGATGGCCTAAACCCCACAGGGCCCTCCCGCGTTGTGAGGCTGAGTCCTTTCTGTTCCCTGTCACTGTTCAGGCTGTCCTGTCCCGGGTGGTGACTGAGAGGAGTGGGGACAGCCTGTCTGGGGTGGTGACTGAGGAGTGGGGACAGGAGGGCTTGGAGGTATTTTTGAAACAGACCAGGAGCCTGGGAAGGACAGAAGTGTGGCTCCCAAACGCAACTGCTTCAGGTCCGAAATATGAATGAGAGGAGAGGGGAGCGGGCGCGGCTGAGCTCGCCGTGAGAACCCTGTTTTAGCTGACTGAAATGTTAGCTAACAGGTTCGTACTGTATAGACAAAAAGCAGACCCGTGGCTGGAATCCAAACACAGAGGCTGTTTAGGTGGGGCCTTTCCTTCCGCGCATCCTCTGGAGCTCCGCGCTCAGCCCGCGTCCGCCCGTGCTCAGGCCCAGCTGCTTTTGGGTCACCTCCGTTGTGAAATACGCCCGACCTCTGTAAGCCCGAACCCTCTACTTGTACCCAAAGCATGTGTGTAATTACGCACTTGGAATATGCACAGATATTCCCTTCTCACGGCTACAACGCCATCTCATTCGTTCCGATGTCATCGGCTGAGGGTGCATGGAGGTCACGGCTGTGCAGGGAGAGGAGTGGCGCGTGCGCTCTGGAACCAGGGCGCCGGTTGTATCATCTGATCCCCGCGGGCTGGGGTCTCATCTGGAAGGCAGAGGCATTAGAACCTACCTTCCAGGCTTTTAGAGTTCAGTCATATGACAGACAGATGGGATTGTACACTTGCAGGGAGGAGGGATTCATGATTGCAGGAGGACTTCAGTGCTCTATACATGTATATTCATATATATTTTTAAGTGATCATAAGTCATACACATATATATCCTCCCTTCCTTTTTTAAAAAATATGTTTTTATTAATTTCAGAGAGGAAAGGAGAGGGAGAGAGAGATGGAGACATCAATGATCAGAGAGAACCATTGATTGGCTGCCTCCTGCATGCCCCCTACTGGGGATGGAGCCCCCAACCCAGGCATGTGCCCTTGACTGGAATGGAACTTGGGACCTTTCAGTCTGCAGGGCGAGGCTCTATCCACTGAGCCAAACCAGCTAGGGCATATATCCTCTCTTCTGTATTATTTCTCCTCCTCCTATTTTTTCAGTTCCAGATGGAGGAAGCTGTCTGAGGAATCAGCAAGGTGAAAAATAAAAGTCACACTTAAATTTACTTTCCAAGTCTCATGTCCCAAAGGCATGACCAAGTTACAAAGGTAGTATCAAATATTCAGACATATTTAAAGAGATACCGCATGGTGATGACGAACATGAGCTGTAGCATCAGACAGACCAGAGTCCAAATTCCAACGTTTCCCAGCTATGCTTAGCTGCTCTGAGCCTCAGCTTCTTAATCAGTGAGATGGGTATAATAATACAGGCTTTATCGGTTACTAATATGCTGTTTTGCACAATGCCGGTAAGCCTGCAATACACAGGAGCTACTCATCATCATATTTTATAAGCATTTTATTGTTTCACAATTTCTATGAACTGAGGTTTCTTTGATGACCTTGAAGGGCTGATGTTTGTTCATGCCTTCATTTATTCAACAAATATTTATGGAGTTCCTCCTATATGTCAGGCACTGTGCTAAGCTCTGTGAAGTTTTGAATGAAAGAGTATTTGTAGGAGGTCACACTTCAAACATGAGTAAAGCACTTATTCTGCTCCCGGAGCCCTTTGTCAAGTTTCAGGGGCTGTAAATTGGTAATTAATTTTGATTCCTCTATTAATTTTGGAAGGCAAATGTGATTACATTTAAGAAAAGGATTGGATACTGGTATCTTCTTTTATCTCTCACTACATTATTTTTCTTGGCTTTTTTTGTTGTTCCAAACGAGATTTGAGGTGGCTTAAATAAAACCTAAGGAAGACAGATCAAGAGCCATAAAACATAATAACGTAATGGGGACCTTAGTTGAGCCAGATACATAGTATAAGACTATCTATTGCAATAATGCACAAATCTGAGAGCTGAGCTTCCTAGTAATCCAGGGGAAATGGAAAAGGATGAGTTAAAGGTCATATGGAACAATCAATAAAAGTGAACCAACTCATCAAGACTCACTTTCTTTTCCCTTCAGTGGTAAACTCTGAGAGGTTCTGACATAAAACTCTAAGGACCATTGAAATGAAAAGTAGCCCCCAAATAAAACTGTAACCATAGCGACAGGAGTGTTCTTTGTGTGGCTGTCTCCTGCACCAAGAAATGACAAGCGTTGATGCATGTAGATGCGGAAGGAAAGCATCCCAGTCACGTTGGGAGGCTTTCTGGTGCTGTGTGTGAGGGAGGAACTGCTTGAAGAGACTCCAGGGAAATAAAGTGTTTGCGTTGTCTAAGATTGTTTCCTTTCAAGTATCAATTGTTTCAACCAGGCATTTTGCAAGGGCGGGCAAGCAGAAAACTGTAGATCCAGTTATAGATGACATATCTTAATGTTGTTGACATAGGCAAAAACATGGTAGAATAAAAACACTAAAAATAAAAAATAGGCCACCAACTAATCTGTTGATTGAAGAAACTTTCACCTTCTCCACTGTATATGACTTTAATGGTACTTGATAGCAACTAGAAAATCTAAGACTTTCATTTTTTTTATGAGAAAGTGTAGTCAATATTTGCTGTTTTTTAAAAAACATATATTTTTATTGATTTCAGAGAGGAAGGGAGAGGGAGAGAGAGAGAGATAGAAACATCAATGCTGAGAGAGAACCATTGATTGGCTGTCTCCCACATGCCCCCCACAGGGGATCGAGCCCGCAACCTGGGCATATGCCCTTGACCGGAATCAAACCTGGGACCCTTCAGTCTGCAGGCCAATGTTCTACCCACTGAGTCAAACAAGCTAGGGCTTCATTTGTTCTTAATTATGATTATTTTTATGGTTCATTGTGTGTAATGTATCATTACAGTGGCTTTGATAATAAGGGGTAACTCTTAAAAATATCAAGTTGAGCTCTAGCCGGTTTTGCTCAGTGGATAGAGCATGGGTCTGTGGACTGAAGGGTTCCAGGTTCGATTCCAGTCAAGAGCACATGCCCGGGTTGTGGGCTCAATCCCCAGTAGGAGGCAGCCTATCAATGATTCTCATCATTGATGTTTCTCTCTCTCCCTCTCCCTTCCTTTCTGAAGTCAATAAAAAGTATATATATATATAAAAAAATCAAGTTGAAGCTGTAGGCACATGGTCTCCCAGGAGCCTCGAAACGGTGGTTAGATATAATGGATGAGAGCACAGCCCTAACCGATTTGGCTCAGTGGATAGAGCATCGGCCTCCGGACTCAAGGGTCCCAGGTTCGATTCTGGTCAAGGGCATGTACCTTGGTTGCGGGCACATCCCCAGTGGGGAGTGTGCAGGAGGCAGCTGATCGATGTTTTTAACTCTCTATCTCTCTCCCTTCCTCTCTGTATAAAAATCAATAAAATATATATATATTTTTTTTTTTAAAAAAAGGATGAGAGCACAGGAGAGAAATATGGGCTGAGGACAAGGATGTGGGAATTGTTAGTGAGAGGTTGGCCATGGGACCTCAGGGAGTGCCAATAAGAGAAGAGGGTCTGGGGCAAAGTCCTGGGGAACACGGACATGTACTGCTGGCTAGAGGACATCCTGCAAATGGCAGGTCCACCTGTGATGTGACGTCAGGTGAAGGCCTGAACTCTTGGTGGCTTGGTTTCTTATCTGTAAAGGAGATAATTGCAGTAAATATCTGAGTGTTACGTGGGAGATGAAATGAGTTACATATAAAGTGCTTAGCAGAGTGTTTGCCCGTAGTCAGAGATCAGTGTGTGTTAGTAACTGTTTTTCTCATGTGGCCGCGTGAGTCGCAGCAGGAAGAGCACAGGGAGTAATGGGCCTGAGAATCAATGGAGAGTCTGGTTTTGAAATTCACCTCCATAGGCGGTGAGACCTGAGGCTGACTGCTTTCACTTCTCTGGAGGTTCCCAAGCCTTGGCAAGATGGGGACAATACCCTAGTCCCCTCCTTTCCTGGGGTGACGTTGGAATTAACTAGGGCCCACGGATGTTTTAATAGCAAGCTTCACAGTCCTACAGACCCACTCCGTGCCCACATTCCTTAGGTAGCCAGGGCATCAGGAGCGGTACAGACTCCAGGGGATTCTATTGTGCAGCTAAAGGAGCGCGCCTCCTTTAGAAGGACCTTGTGGAGGCCAAGGTGAAAGGGCTTGGCCATGAAACCTCATTGTTTTCCTGTGCTAGCTCTGAATTCTCTCTCCCTTTAACTTTGAAAAAAAAGTAAGTCTTGTACTTAAAAAAAAAAAAAAATCCCCTTTCAGCACAGGCCATCATGCAAAACAGACTCTTGCCGATGCTTTATCTTTGGCTCCAAAGAAAGTCCAGCCACACCCTAATAATAACGGGCCCGCGGGGCTTTTTCTGGGCTAAGCAGCATGGGGCAGGTCATTAGAGAGTTCTCTCCAGCTCTGGAAGCTCTGGAAGCCTGGGATTTGATAAGACGCCGAGCACCCTCTGCGTGGGAGGGACGTGGGGAGGACCTTGACCGGGGCACTAATGCCAAGCTCCAGTTTCCTAGGAAGGAGCAGTGCAACCCTAGGGGGAGCGTGCTGCGGGGTGAGGAGGAGGCAGCTGGTGTAGGACCTGTTGTGTGTACAGAAATTGCACGTTGAAGCTCTGACACTGGGAGGGAGAGGGATTCTACCTCGTTGAGCAGCAGTTCCTGCTTCTCTCCCTCTTCTCCCATCTATTTCTTCATTGTTGTCACTGGAATCACAGAGACATTTTGGTTGGTCCCGTTTTTATGTCTTGAGCTAACCCCAGTGGGCCTCTGTCCCGTGAGGCCCTGTCAGCCAGTCAGTCAGCATGCAGTCCCCAGGGATTCACCTGGAACCACAGGTTGGGGCTTACTGAGGGCTTTGTGCTAATGGTTACTCATCCACAAGCGTATCTCACATTTGCTAGTAGATTCCTGATGTTTTAATAGCAAGCCTCCCAGTCCCAATCTCACCAATTAGATTTCTGCTCTTTCTTACTGCCTTGAGACTGGGTTCCCAAATTCCTTTTATCAAGTTCATGCAAGTCACTCCATCCATCCAACTACCCATTTATGAAGCCACTCACCCACCCATTCACCTGCTCTCACTGACCCATCCTCAGTCCATCCATCCATCCATCCTTCCTTCACTTACTCTTCAACCAAGTTCAAGTTCCTAGTCTCCAAAAGGATTATTTGATATTTCCTCTATTATCCCAGGGAGACAGAATTTACTCACCATATAATTATTTCATTTTGCTGCAAAAAGCTTTATCGTGTCATTTGGTGCCATGCATGGGAGAGGGCTTCATGGTGGTTAAAGAACGGCTAGTGGTTTGGGGAGAGGCTCAGGTCACAGCCAGGCACCAGGGGATGCAGAGGAGCCTCTCAAAGCCTCTGGGCTCCAAAGGCTCCTAGTCGTGCTAGAGGGTGAGCGTTGGAAGAGATACTGGCCCAGCCCAGCCTGGGGGCCGGCAGCCTGTGGAGGTGCCAGGTGTCGCCCATCTTCTTGATGAGTTTTACCTCCTCACCCAGGAAGTGGTTCTCTGGGAAGTCACAGAGATGAGGGTCTGCACGGGGAGAGCCCAGGACTGGCAGCTCCAAAAGGGCCTGGCTCAGGCTCCTCTCCAAGGCCAGGGCGGCCTCCATGGCCCTGAGTTTTGCCCACTCACCTGGAGAGGCTCAGCACGTCCTGGAAGAGAATTCGGCCACCGGGCTGGTTTTGCAACTTTAAGAGACACTCAGCGCCCTCAGCTTCTTCTCCGCCAACTTGTGGAAGAAGCAGCCCACGCCCTCGAGAGCCACATCTCATGGTCAAAATAGAAGCCCAGAGAGAGGTAGGTATGGGAGGCCCGCAGATGCGGATTGGCCAGGCGGTTGACCACAGCCTCCGCCTCGGTGGAATAATTCTGACAAATTTGGGAGCTCATGGCTGTTCGGCAATAAGGAGTTAAGGTAGAAAAAACAAAACAAAACAAAAAAACCGGTGTGTTGGCTGGTCCCTGAGGTGGTTCTGAAGGTGGCGACTGGATAAGATGCAGGAGAGTGGCCAGAGGCTGGAAGAAGGGGCATCCCTGGGTCTGTTCCATCCAAACACTGTTGAAGCAGAAGACAGATTTGGGACCGCCGAGGACACTGCCTAGTTATTTTATTATTGTAATTAATCAATTGAACCATCAATTCCAAAAATTTGGAGGCTTTCTCAGTGATTGTTATTGGTAGTTACTACTGAGGATACAGTAACTAGCCTAACTTGAATCTTGAAGGTTGAGTAAGCATTTTCCAGGTGAAGAAAGTGCAGCGAGGAGTGGAGAAGAGCC
Organism: Myotis lucifugus; assembly: GCF_000147115.1. Classification (NCBI taxonomy): domain Eukaryota; kingdom Metazoa; phylum Chordata; class Mammalia; order Chiroptera; family Vespertilionidae; genus Myotis; species Myotis lucifugus. The sequence goes on along the minus strand of NW_005871091.1, from coordinate 3,836,327 downwards.
TTTCCGGCATAGGGAACAGCTAGTGCAAGGTCTTGTCGGTAAGAGAGGAAGTGTAGCTTATGGGGAGCAATGCCAGGGTAGCGGGGAGATGGGCGGCACAAAACCTCCAGCAGTCAAGCCTGGAGAGATAAGCAAGCGCCAGGTGATGAAGGGTCTTGGTGTCCTGCTATGATTTCTGGAGCTGCTGAAGGGATTTTGCATTTGAAATTGATTCTTTTGACCAAACCCAGAAGCAGTTGTGCTTCCAGGTTTTCCATGTTCAGTCAGTAGACAGTCTCAGAGTCACAACTTATCGACTTAGCCTGGGAGCCGGTGCCATTGCTCTTTGTCCACCACCTTACAGGGCCAGCCACCCCTTCTGCTCTGACTCATTCTCCTCCCCATATCTAATCACTTTTATCTGGCAGTTTCTAACGTAAGTCTGAAAATCTAGTCAGAGTTCAAGTAAATGTTTGTTGAATGAATCACTAATTCCCGTTGAGTGTATTATGTGTGTGTAAATGTAAGGCCTCTGAATTTCTTTCTCTGTCTCTGGCCTACTTTAGGTTACATTGGTAGAAAGGGACTGGATCAGCAATTAAAAAATCAGGCTATAGGCCTGGCCCAGCTCTCTCACTGACCAGCTGCACCTCTTGGCCAAGTCTGCATGCACTTTGGGGCCTCTTTGAGATAGAAGTGGTAGCTTAGCTCTGACTTGCCTGATGCCTGTGAGTTGGGACCAAGTCTATACCTGAGAAAGGACCTTGCTAATTGTAGAGAGTGGCACATTCTTAGGGTAGCATCCTAGCTCCATCCTTAGTTTATGGAAAATCTCCGTCATGTCTACTATATCAGACATGGTCTTTGCAGGATACCGATAGTACAGTTGGGAGTGTTTTATCAAGTAACTTTATAAAGGGGTACATGGGGTTTGGGGACACCAAAAAACATTAGGGCAATACTTTGAGACTATTTCCCCAGACCTGAAGAGTCAAAGGGAAGGAGACAAGGGATCAATATACCAACCTCTCTCCCTGTCTCCTTCCATCTCCTGCTAGTGCCTCCCATAGGCTGAACCCAACCAGAAGCCAGGGTCAAGGCTATCACTGATGTTGTCCATAAAGGTCAGCCTCTTGGGACACAGAACGAAGTGAAGAAGTATGTAGAGTATCTCTGGGGCCCACATGGGAGGAGTCCTGCATGTCTACCCTCCCACCTTTGTTGTCTCTCCCCTCCAAAGCTGTTCCCATTGCTATAACTGTCCTGCCCTCTCGCCCTATATCTGACTCACTCCTGTTTGTCATCCAGCCTTTCACTCAGGCCTCATCTTCCCCAAGAAGCCTTCCTCAGGCCCCTTTCTGTCACGATATGGGTGACACAGTAGGGATTGTTTGCCCTGTGGAGATAGGAATTCTGTCTTCTTTCTCTCCCTTACTGCTCCCCAATCTCAGCGCAGGACTTGTCAGGAGCAAACCGAGGAAGTGTTGGTTGTTCTAAGGTGAGCTTTGTGACCTTGAAGCACATGCTCCATAGGTTTCTCCTCTCCTACAAAACCTTCAGTGGCTCCCATGAGTCAGATACATTCCAAACCCCTTTCTTTGCAATCTGAACTATTCCACCATCTGCTCTCACGCTCACCTGTCTGATCCCCAGCACCCACACCGGCCAGCCTGCTGAGTTTGGGGATTCTTGTCTTCTGTTGCCATGTCTTGGGTTGTTTTGTGATTCATCCCAGTTGGGTTTGTTTTTAGAAGTTGGTATTTATTGGTATACACATGATGTCGATTGCTTCGGTAACTCCGGTAACCTCTGCAAAGTTGTGAGAGAGTTGGAATGCATCACACGGTAGTACTTACATACATTCTCTTTCCCCCAATCCAGACACACTTATCTCTCCTATCTCTGGGCTGATAAGGTACCTGGGGTATTGGGAAGGGCAGGAAAGGTCTGTGGATTTATTGGTTCCTTCTTTCACTAGTTGCGACCTTGAATGAGAAACTTAGTTTTCCACCTTTTTGAGAAGAGAGCCATACTACCCTTTTTCTGGGCAACCCCATGAGCTTTTATATGTGAATGAGGAAGCCTTAAGGCAATGTCGGTAGGTAAAATTCTGCACTGTCCCACACTGCCATTGCTATTTTCATATCAAATGATAGTTGATGCAAATTTCTCAAATATTATGATGCTCAGCACTGATTGGAAATTAGACTCAGCATTAGATCGTATTATTTAATGCATTAATAAAGAAGCCTATATGATTATACCACAAATTTGTTTTTTAATATTCTTATAATTGGGGATTGCACATTGATTTTTTTTGCAATCACATGCATTTTATTATATGCATGTAAACACATTATTTTGAGATGTCCAGAGACTGCCAAATAGGTCCCCAGAGCACTAGTGCAGAGCCCAAACACAAACCCACAACCTCAAAAGAATTCAGATTCAGATTCCAAGAACTATCCTCAGGGGAAACTGCCCCAGCCCCAGGCCACAGATTCCTGTTGTCTCCAGATGCCCCAGGAAAACAGAGGAAGGGGCTTGGAAAGGGAAAGCAGGGGGGTGAAATGTGAAGCAACGCTCAGGGAGGCAGGGAGAGCTTTTGGGCTTCAATCCCAGGTCTGCCTTGGGCGTGATCTATGTCTTTGAACAAATTCCCTCTCCTTTCTGAGCCTCAATCTGTCCACCTGTACCACTGCTGATAACAGTACAGCAGGTCCTCTAATCATGTCTTTTCATTGTAACGTTGATGAGATGCTATAGGGACTTAACCTTGTTTATATCAATTAGTAAAATGGGTTTCCTGATACATGGTTTTGCCTACAGTCGCAGAACTTATTGAGGACGTTAAGTAAGGACTTAGTACCTATCTTGCAGGGTTTAATGGTGTTAATATATACATGTCTTCTACTGAGTTGACACACACAATAGGCACAAAGCCATAAAAAAGAAGGCTGGGGCCCTAGCTGGTTTGGCTCAGTAGATAGAGCGTCGGCCTGCGAACTGAAAGGTCCTAGGTTCGATTCCCATCAAGGGCACATACCCGGGTTGTGGGCTCGATCCTCAGTGGGGGACTTGCAGGAGGCAGCCGATCCATGATTCTCTCTCATCATGGATGTTTCTATCTCTCTCTCCCTCTTCCTTCCTCTCTGAAATCAATAAAAATATATTAAAAAAAAAAAGAAGGCTGGGGAACAAGCTTCCTGTCCTCTAGGGAGGGGGAGGGGGTGAACAGCCTGCAGAGTGGGCCTTCACCTGCCCTTATGCAGGCAGCCTGGAGGCAGTCCCCACACGTCTGATGGATGTTGGACCACCAGGAGTCCTGAGGCTGGCATTCGGGGTCTGAAAACGCAGGAAGTGTTCCTCGCTTGGGTGCCAGGCCTTAGGTTCTTCAAAGGACCGTGGTGCCCTGAGGTGGTCAGACTTTGTGGGGCGTGAGGTTGGAATCAGTCTGCCTTTTCCCCACTTAAGGGAAAACAGGCCGTTAATGGGGCTGCAGTGGTTGGGCCTGGAATGCCTAGGCTGTGAGCACACCTTGTCCTCAACTCACCTGGGTCTGCCTGTGGCCAAGGGCCCCAGCTCCCCATGTGGCCAGCTCGGCCCGGTTTTCATGAGGCGGGCATGGCGGGACACAAGGCAGGGACTGGGTATGGATGAGTGTGCACAGTGGGCCGGAGCTGATTTGCTGGGGTGGTCAACGTCAGAGTAGCACTAGGGTGTGACAAGAGAGACCCCTGGGGACACAGATTTTAGGAGGCCCTCTCTCCCAGACTCCACCCTGCACTTGCACAACCTTGCAAATGAGGGTGTCCTTGAATTTCCCACCAGACCCTGTGTCCTGAAGTGTGCAGGTGAGTCTCGCAGGCCAGGTTTTCAGATTGGACTTCATACTGAAACCATCTGAAAAGCTTGTTAAAATGCAGAATTCCTCCGGAATCTCTGTAGGATTTCTTGGAATCTGTACATATCAATGTCCCTCAGGTCCTGGCCATGGGGCCAGGCAGATCGCCTCAGTAATGTGGGGATGAAACAACCCCCCAGATCTCTATGGTTTACACTTTTCCTTGCACAGAACTTATTGGATTTTCACCATGTCCACTTTTCAAAGAGGAAGAGCACATCAGTGATTATGTGACAGAGCCAGAAGCAACAGTATTCTTTTGTTCATTCATTTTCATTTAGCAAATCTGGATGAAATATCTGCTGAGGCGCCACAGGAAACTGCTACCTATCAGGTATACACATGCACGTGTGCATATAGACGAGTTAACATCCGAGGGCTATGGAGTCAGAGGAAGGAGCAGTGAGGGCATGTGTGTGTGTGTGTGTGTGTGTGTATGCGCACTCGCGTGCGTTGGGAGAAGTCCCAGAAAGCTTCCCAGAGGAGGTCTGGGGCCGGGTTTTTGTTTTTTTAAAAATAAATTTTATTGATTTTTTACAGAGAGGATGGGAGAGGGAGAGAGAGAAACATCGATGAAAAGAGAAATATCAATCAACTGCCTCCTGCACACCCCCCACCCCACCCCCGCACTGAGGATGTGCCCAAGTGACCAAGGTATATGCCCTTGACTGGAATTGAACCTGGGACCCTTCAGTCCACAGGCCAATGATCTACCCACTGAGCCAAACCAGCCAGGGCTGGGGCTGGGTTTGGAAGGTTGAGTGGGATTTCACCATTTATGGAAAGGCATTCTTGCAGAGGGAGGGGTGCATACCAAGTTGTGCTTTGTTGGGCTTGACAATGTTGACTACCTGGGGGTTAACTGAGAAGAGGCTGGGTAGGTAGCCTGGGATGAAATGGCTGAGTTTGGATGGTTTCCTTCAGGCCACAGGGAGCCACCGAAAGTGTCTGGACAGAAGAATGACACTTGTGGTTTAGCCCGGTGCTTCTCAAACATACTATATGAATCGCCCGGGCATCTTGTGGAAATGCAGATTCGGACTCCACAGGTCTGGGGCGGGGCCTGGCATTCTGCATTTCTAACAAGGGTGCTGCCTGGGCTGCTTGGTCCCTGGGTCCCACTCGAAGTAGGAAGATGTTAAGTGGCTGTGTTTAAAACCAGTGTGGGCTGACGAGGGGTGAGACTGGAGGCAGGAAAACATCAAAGCAGGTGCTGGGGAGCAGGAGCTGGTGGCTCCACGAGGCTGTTGCTTCTGCAGTGAGCTTTGGGACTCAGGCCCCATCATCCCTGGGTTATGGCGTTCTCCATGTGGGGTCAGAATCCAGCTTCGCTCAAGTCTCTGAAGATGGTGAGTTTCGGGCAACTGACATCCATGCTCTTGGGGGATCATCCTAATCTATTTTTAAAAAATATTTTTCTTATTGATTTTGGAGAGGAAGGGAGAGGGAGAGAGAGATAGAAACATCAACGATGAGAGAGAATCATTGATCAGCTGCCTCCTGCATGCCCCACACTGGGGATCGAGCCCACAACCTGGGCATGTGCCCTGACCAGGAATTGAACCATGACCTCCTGGTTCATAGGTCGAAGCTCAACCACTGAGCCATGGCGGCCAGGCCATCCTAATCTATTGCTGTTCACTCTAGCACAGGCTTGGAACGGTTTTGCTAGCAGAAAAAGACTCTCTTCCATGCTGGGGAAAATAATACGACCCTAGGGGCAGGACCCATAGACTGTGACCAGCTGTTTCAGTGGTTTCTGTTACTATTTGTGAAGTCTTCATTCTTGTCATCTGCTAGCAGAGGAGTGGTGGCAGTTGCCAGAGGTTTGAGGCAAAAAAAAAAATCATGGGAGAATTTGCATTTGAGAAAATTCCATTCATTGACTTAATTAATTCTGGGAACTCAGAAAAGACCACCATGATCCTTTAGCCGCGAAAATGCTTGGGATGGCCTTGGAAATGCCAGAATTCTGCAGGACCAGCTTTTGGGAAGTCCTGTACTGTGCAGTTTTGTACCCTGAGTATTTTGCCTGTATTTAAAGTTTTTGAAATATTAAATGGTGCTATAGCAACATAAGGTGAACTTAATACAGGGAATGAAAATAATTAAATCCTGAGGGGCGGTGATAAATCTTGAAGTCATCACCCTGCCACACTCATCCTTCCATGTCAATATTTCCTGTTGTTTTTTTTCCAGTCCTCATCATTATGCAGACTTATTATTATTATATTTTTTAATGCAGTGCAATTACATTCGATTCTGTTTTTTGCTTTTTCTGCTTGACATTGCAGCATAACTGTTTTTCCATGTTGTTATGCAGGCCTCATAACCAAGTTCATGGGCTGTATAATTCCCTGGTTAGATGTCTGATAGCTTATTTAAGCCTTGCTATTGGCCATTTAAGTCACATGGTGCTATTAAAAAGGGAATGAGCAACACTGTTAGTGGGAGTGTGAAACGGTACAACCCTTTTGGGAAAGCAATTTGGCAATATGTACCACAGGCCTGAAAAATGTTCATTGCCTTAGAGCTAGTCATTCCACTTCTGGGAATCTCTCATAAGGAAATAATCTAAAGTGCAGAGCCGGATTTATGCATCTAGATCGAAACTTGAGGTAGAAGAGAGACAAACTTGAAGCAACCTAAATGTTCACACATAGGGGAAGCATTATGTACATGATGACACAGCTGCTCAATGGAGTATTATGCACCCATAAAAAATGTTTATGAAGAGTTTATAAATGGAAAATGCTTGCATTATGATTGAAATAAGCAGGATATAAGATTTTATTTATACTATGATCTAGCTGTGTAAAAATAGTTTACTGAGTATGTATAGAAAAAGCAGGCGCTGGGGAGTGGGGAGCTGGAGGGGTATCTACCAAAATGTTAACGGTGGTAGAAATAGGAGTGATTTTGCTTTTCTTTCAACTTTTCATGTCTTAAAAGAAAGTCAGTTTTGTTCTGATAAAACAGTACCCGATGTCCATTGAAGAAAACTGGAAGCATTAAAGAAATATGTAATCTAGAAAGTTAAGCCATGTTCATTGCCCTCTTTGCATATATCTAAAACACATGTTTCCAAAATCAAGTTAGTGTGAGAATGTCAGGCCAAACTATTTTTGGAGCAGTTGTACATATTTCTCTTTGTCTTATAGAATTCTCTTGCTTTTTTAATTAAAAAAAAATACATGTATCCTAAGACAACATAAGTTCTACATAATGTAATTTTTGGGTGGTCAGCATCATAGTATCTGGATTTTTCTTTATAAGAAAGGAGGCTGAGATCAGCTACCAGGGAAAATTAGCACGGGTCCTGCCCATTATCAGACAGGCATCACTGTCGAGTTCTGAATTTCCTGGATGCCTGGATGTGGAGTCGAGTCAGTTTGTTGACCAGGTCCTTGATAGTCTAGATCATTTACATTGTTTCAAAATTATTCTTTATAAGAAAGCTAAAGTAGAAAACCTGTACATTTTGATATTTTCCAAATGTTCTGTCTGACCAAATATTTATAATAATTAGAACAATCTTTAAAACATACAGTACATGATGAGTTCTTCAGGAACGAATGGATTAAATAAATGATGCTAACTACGTTCAGGAGAATACTATAGTTGTTAATGATAAAATAGAGCTCCATGTTTATGGACGTTGAAAACATGTCTGCAACATGTTAGCCACATGATAAAAGTAAACTACAACATGCACACTATGATCCTGATTTGTGACTATCATGTTCAGTATGACACACACACACACACACACACACACACACACACTCTTAAATGATATTCTAGAAAGGAATTCACCAGAATATTAATAATAGTTATCTTTAAGGAATAAGAATGTGGGTGATTTTAACTTTCTTTTTCTTTGATTGAATTTTCTAAATTTGTTAACAGAACACTCACTATTTATGTAATTTAGAAAATAAATGTAAAAATTTGTCCAACTTCATTAAAGAAAAAAAGGAGAGAAGAAGCAAGACTGGCTTTTGTATGGGAGGTGAGAAGCTGTTGAAAGAAATGTAACCAAACGTGTTTTCACTACATGATTTTCCACTCAGGCCCTCAGGGCTCAGATACATGCTCCTGTGAAAACCAAGCTGCTCACTGTTTCTCCCACCCATCCCTTTCTCACCTCACCTGTACTTCACTTCCTCCAGGGAGCCTTCTCAGATCTCCCCACCCCCACCAACATGTAAATAGTATCTTCTGCAGGATTTTTAGAGCCATAGATCTGATCCCTTAAGTGTCTTATCACTCTAATTGTTGCATGATGGGTATGAAAAGACACTAAGATATTATTGTTTAAGATAGGAGGTTATTATTATTAACACTAGAGAGGGTTTCTTCGAATAAGGTAATAGGAGCTTTACATTCCTGCTTCTCCCACATCACACAGAGCTTGGTAAGGAGTAGGTGCACAATAGAACTTTACTGAAGGGCTGAAAGATCGGCACAGGGTCCTTACTTCCCTGGGAGAGAGGGTTGCAGAGAGACGAGCTTCACAAATAAACATGCACTAGCAACATAAGGGAGACATAGAAGAGCCTTCCTGAATGACCCAGTGTGTGCCAGGGATTGCAATGGGCATTTAATTTCTCCCAATCCTTTCAATAATCCGCAAAATAGGTATTAGCCCTAATTTACAGATGAGGGAACTGAGGCTGAAGTTTGCACAGCCAGTGAGCGGGGCAGACAGGGTTTAACCCATGTCTGCCTGACTGCACAACCCCTGACCTTTCCATGAGGCAGGAGAGGCGCCAGAGGAGTGACTCAGGGAATAGGGTCAAAGGTCTCCCTCTTCCGAGGCAAGTGCCTTTCATGCCAGTAGATAATACAGTTGCCAATTTCATCTATGATTGTCTGCGTATCTTCTGTGCTGGATGCCATGTGCCAGTACACAGGTAAAGGGTGTGGCTATTTTTTTTTTTTTATATTAACAGGATGTTTGGAACCTGTCTGTCCAATTAAGAGTTTAATTTCGCCTGGCCGGCGTGGCTCAGTGGCTGAGCATTGACCTATGAACCAGGAGGTCACACTTAGATTTCTGGTCAACCCGGACTTGATTCTCCAATGTGGGGCATGCAGGAGGCAGTTGGTCAATGATTCTCTCTCATCACTGATGTTTCTCTCTCTCCCTCTCCCTTCCTTTCTGAAATCAATAAAAATAAACTTTAAAAAAGTTTAATTTCTCATTTATATTCCTCAGTCCACATGCGGATGCCTGTGCCTGACCAACATAATCCCTCCTCTGAACAATATGAGACAAGTCAGGATGCTTTCCTTCTAATGGGCTTTGAGAAATGATCTGCTCTTCGATCTCTTGTCTTTCCCGAGCATATCTGCTGAACTTCCCCAGGTTATATGTGGTGAGTGGCCATTCAAAAGTAAGTGAGGCAAGCCAGAGGGGATGGTGCATGAAAAAAACAATGTATCAAAAGAGCAGAACTCATTACTCTTCTTTTTTTAATGTTATTTTATTGTTTAAAGTATTACAAATAGTAGTACATATGTCTCCTTTTTTTCCCCATTGACCTTCCCCTGGCGTCCCCTACCACCCCCTCCCCCGCCCCCGCCCCAGTGTCTTGCGTCCATTGGTTATGCTTACATGCATGCATACAAGTCTTTCGGTTGATCTCTTCTTAACAACATTTATAGCCCTGGTCCATGTGGCTCAGGTGGTTGGTCCTGTGCACTGAAAGGTGACCAGTTCTATTCCCAGTCAGGGCACCAAAACAAAAACAACATTTACAATCAACTTTAAAGTATTTTTAAAGTTATGATTGAAATATAATTAATATGTGACATTTTATTAGTTTAAGGTGTACAGCACAATGATTTGATATATGTATATATTGTGAAATGACCCCCACAATACGTTCAGTTAACATCCATCACCACACATAGTTACAATTTTGTTTTCTTGTGATGAGAACTTTTAAGGTTTACCCTCTAAGCAACTTTCAAATGTGCAATGCAGTGTTGTTTAACTTTAGCCATCTTGTTGTACATTACATCTCCTATCTGGACGTTTGTACCTTTTGACTACCTTCATCCAGTTTCCCCTCTGCAACCATCAGTCTCTTCCCTGTTTCCATGAGGTCAGTGTTTTAGAGTCCACATATAAGTGAGATCATATGGTATTTGTCTTTCTCTGACTTATTTCATTAGCATCATGCCTTCAAAGTCTCTCAATGTTGTTGCAAATGGCAAGATTTCCTTCTGTTTTATGGCTGTAATATTCCATGTGCCTGTGTGTGTACACATGCCATATTTTCTTTATCCAGTTATCTGCCCATGGACGCTCAAGGTGCTTCATGTTGTGGCTGTTGTCAAGCAGGCTGCAGGTATCAAGGGGTGCAGGTATCTTTTTGAGGTAGTGATTCTGTTTCCTTCAGGTAAACACCCAGAAATGGAATTGCCGGATGCAGTCTTTTTAATTTATTTTAATAAATAAGTTTTATCGATTTTTAAAGAGAGAGGAAGGGAGAGGGAGAGAGAGAGAGAAACAGCAATGATGAGAGGGAATCATTGATAGGCTGCCCCCTGTACGCCCCCTACTGGGGATCGAGCCTGAAACTTGGGCATGTGCCCTGACCGGGAATGAAACCAGTGACCTGACCTCTTGGTTCCTGGTTTGATGATCATACCAGCTGGGCATCGGTTTTCATCATTTGCTACAGTATGTTCTATAAAGTCACTGTGAAAACGGAGTTAGTATTGTTTCCAAGGTAAATACGGGGTTAGGTGTCCGGGAGCCTCTCTTCACAACGTTTTCATCAACTGATAAACACATAACTTTGTTGTATGCGTGTTTCTGTTTAGAGACACCTTATTTAATGCATATTGTGGATTCATTAACATTGAACTCCCAGCCCATGGCGCTATCACTCAGGCCTGAAGGAAGCTTACCTAACACGTTTTCTCCGTGAGGCATATCACTGCCTACTTGTGCTCAGGAATAATCACACTTCTGCCCTGCGCTTGGGGGCCATTTCAAGCAGTGAAATCAGCAGCGAACAGCACAAAAGTGTGAAAAACATGGCACGAAATAGACTGGGAAAAGGATGCTGGTGTACAGTATGAGAGATGAAGAAGAAGGCTGAGCGTGGCCCGCCCAGCCTTGGCTGGGAACTTGTGTAAATAGTTTGCTCAAACTGCCCTAAAGCACCACAGACGGGGGCGTAAACAACAGAAATGAATTTTCTCCCAGTTCTGGAGGCTGGAAGTCTGAGATCCAGGTGTCAGCAGGGTTGGTTTCTCCTGAGGCCCCTCTCCTTGGTTTGTGGACGCTCACCTTCTCCCTGTGTCCTCAGGTGGTCTTTCCTCCTGTCTCTCTGTGTCCTAATCTCCTCTTCCTGTAAGCACACCTGTTAGCTAAGGGCCCACCCTAGTGGCCTTATTTTAACTTAATCACCCCTTTAAAGGCCCAATCTCCAGAGTCACATTCTGGGGTCCTGGGGTTGGACTTCAACATATGAATTTTTGAGTGGGCACAAATTTGCTCATGTCTGTGAATGCCCTAAAAAAACCCCGCTGTGAGTGTTGATTTTCGGGTTACAAATAAATTGTAGCTAGTTGGAAAATTCATAAATAAGAAATAATGAGGATTGACGGTAATTGCATCAACGACAACTGTGGAATCAGACATCTGGGGGCTGTTGAATTTTTTGATACTTGCAAGGCTGGTCTGAGGTAAACTTCCAACTCTAAGAAGATAACTTTCCTCCCCATTCCCTAGACTTGGACCCGGAGACACAGTCTGGGTCACGAGGAGGAGAGGGGCAGGAGCTTTCTCACTTACCCGCAGTAGCCTCCTCCCCTGCCCTCTTTCTGGGATTCTTCTCTTCAAGTGAAATCCTATTTAGTTTAAAACAAGGAAAGCAATCATGCTTGTAAAGTTTCTGGCCTCACCCAAAACATTATAAAGTGAGCTATAAATCCTGGGAACACAATGTCTGCTCACTCTGGAGCTTTCTAGAAAATCTAAGCCAGATAACCGGAGGGGCTGGGGCCAGGGCTGGGGCAAGGAAGAGAATTTCTCACTCTCCTCCGGTGCGTGGGTGGGCATGGCAGCAATGATTGGAGTTAAGGAGATTGAATTGCACGAAGTTCTCTGGCTGCCAGGGGTCAGCATCAGAACCAGGGACTTCAGACCCCCTCCTCCCCCAACTTGTCCTCCTTTCTCAACTTTTGAGTTGGAACGAACGGAATCAGTCCCAGATGCTGATAGTAATACACCTACTACATTTGAGATGATCAATACATCTTTCTAGGCCTTGAGGCATTTGTGAATTCTTTTACTTTAAAAAAATATACTTTTAAAAAAATTGATTTCAGAGAGAGAAAGGGAGAGGGGGAGAGAAATAGAAACATCAATGATAAGAGAGAATCATTGATCGGCTGCCTCCTGCATGCCCCGAAGTGGGGATTGAGCCTGCAACCTGGGCATGTGCCCTGATCAGGAACTGGTGACCTCCTGGTTCATGGGTCGATGCTCAACCATTGAGCCAACCCGGCCAGGCTCCTTTACTTTTCTATCATTTCTTGAATGTCTACTACAGGTGACTCTTGAACAATGTGGGGGTAAGGGGCACCCCCCCACCCCCATGCAGTTGAAAATCTACCTATAACTTTTTTTAAAGTATATTTTTATTTATTTCAGAGAGGAAGGGAGAGTTAGACACATCAATGATGAGAAGGAATCATTGATTGGCTGCCTCCTGCACGCCCCCTACTGGGGATCGAGCCCGCAACCTGGGCATGTGCCCTTGACCAGAATTGAACCAGGGACCCTTCCGTCAGCAGGCTGTTGCTCTATCCACTGAGCCAAACTGACTAGGGCCCACCTATAACTTTTGACTTCCCTACAACTTAACTACACTTGGCCCTTTGCATCCCTGAATCCGACCAACCAAGGGTCAAAAACAGTATTTTTCATCTTCGGTTGGGAATCTGCAGTTGGGAATGTGAAAATATTGTTTTCAATTCGCGGTTGGTTGAATCTGCCAATGCGAAACCCAGGATAGGAAGCGCTGACTGTATCTATAGAAAAAAAAATCTGAGTTGAAGTGGACCGTGCAGTTCAAGCTCGTGTTGTTCAAGTGTCAGCCGTATATGCAAGAAGGGATTGGGTCCCAAGGTGAGTGAGCCCGGGTCCCCCACGGTGGGGTTCTGACCACCGATAGAGCTGCCCAACACGGCGACAGTGTGAGCCTCACATGCCACTGCACGTGTCTAGCGGTCACAACAGAAGACGGAAACAGGTGAAATTAATTTGACATGTTTGTTTAACCCAATATATGCAAAGTACTGTCCTGTCCACATGTAGTCAGTATGAAAATTACTCACGAGACATTTCACATTCTTTTATTAGTTTTATTAGTACGTACTACATTTTGTAAGACTCCAATGTGGATTTTATGCTTCCAGCATTGCTCAATCTGTATTAGCCCCCTTGGTAGTGCTCCATAGCCATAGGTGGCTAGTGACTACCCTATTGATGGCACATGTCAATGGAAGATACTTCTAAATGAATTCATGCCATGAGGAGATGCTGGCCATAAAGGAAGCCTGTACTCTGTACTCTGGGAGCACTGGGGAGGGAGCAATTTACTTTGTCTGGGAATTGCTTCAGAAGGGTTCCCAGAGGAGGGGACTTTTGAGTTGAGACTTAAATGCACCCAGAAGGAAAAGACATTTTTGGCAAAGGCAGGAGTCTTTATTTGGGGGCTTGTAGAAGGGGGAGGCCTTATTCCCTGAGCCGGTTTGGTCTGGATGTTCTTCAGGCTGGTTTGAGTTTGCAGTGGGCCTGGAGTTCCAGGAGGGACCGTCAATTTTCAGTCCTGATGAGTTTGCTCAGGGCTGTGTGTTTATACCTGAGTCAGCCAATCCCTGCCTTCTGGTTGCTCATCTTTAGACCAATGCTGTAACTATGTTACATGATGGTGCTTAATACAATTTGATGACTGAATGAATGAGATTAATGAACTTAATGGATTAAATCAGGGAAGGTTTCTTGGAGGAGGTCCATCTTCTAGGAGGCTGCAGAGACTTACTGGGCTGTTACTGGGAAGATGATTTTTCCCTTGTCTCTCTTTTTTCCCATCTTTTCTCTTCCTCTTCTCTTTATACATTGCCCACAAAAAGACTTTAAGGGCCCTTGGGTGGAACCCTAGAACTGGCTCTTGGCATCTAGGTAGGTGGGGCCTTACCGAAGGGCTAAAGGACAGGATCTGGGGGGTGGTGGGGCAAGACACAAGGCAAAGCTGGTCACAGCTGGTGGCACGTAGTTCCACACCTGGTTCCCCGACTCTGATACTGGACAGATCGTTCACCTCTCGGCGTCTCAGTCTCAACATGTCCATCAGGGAGAACATACTCCCTGCAGGCCATTATTGCTTTTACTGTTCTCTCACTGCCTCAAGCTCCTAACCTCCTCCCAGGAAATAATTTAGCAACTGCTGAGGCCAGCGAGCGGCTGCGGCCAAATCAGATGAATGCCACGGAACACACTAATCTGAAGGGAAGTCCCTGCCTTCCTAAGGCTGCACGGACCGCGCTCACCTCCACAGAAAGCAGAGACGCGAATGACGCCTGAAGAAGGAAAAACATACTTTCCGAGTTCACTTGGCTGCGGGAGCCTTTCAGGAGACCCAATTACAGTAAATCTAAAAATAAGGCCCGGGGAGGGGCTGTGTGCTTTTCCTTAAATGCACAAAAAGTTTCTCTTTTCTACCTGACTAGGGAACAATATAATCCAACAGGCACATTTTGCTTTATTTTGTTGTGTAGGATCCAGAAAAGCTCAGGGGAGAAAGAGTTCCTGAGATTGTAGCTTGTTTCTAGAAGATCAAACCAGGGAAAGTTATTTTTATACCTAGTGGTTTCTCTCTCCCGCCTCCCCCCCCCCCCCCCATTCCTTCTCCTTTTAACTGCCTGGTATTTATCCTCACAATTGAGGGGTTTGTCTTGTTAAACAAAGTATTTTTTCTTTCCTTCATTATAAAAGAAATACATGTTCATTGTAGAAAATTAGAAACTACTAAAAAAAAAAAAAGGAAGGAAGGAAAAAAAAAAGATCTGTCATTCAAAGATAACCATGGTTAATTCTTTGATACTTTTTCTTTTGGTCTTTTTTTCTCTGCTTCTTTAAAAGTAAAGTCCATATGATACATATAGCTTTTTTTGGGGTGGGGGTTAATTCTCACCTCCGGATATTTTTCCATTGATTTTTAGAGAGAGTGCAAGGGAAGGGGAGAGACACACAGAGAGAAACATTGATGTGAGAGAGACACATTGACTGGTTGCCTCCTGCATGCACCCTGACCAGGGCTGGGGATTGAGTCTGCAACCAAGGTATGTGCCCTTGACTAGAATTGAACCAGGGACCCTTCAGTCTGCAGGCCGACACTCTAGCCACTGAGCCAAACCGGCTAGGGCGATACACATAGCTTTGTATCCCACGGTTGCAATGAAATATTTCTAACACGTGGCAGAATACACTGCATGCCCCTTCCCCATCACATCTTCCTTCTCTTCCAGAAGTAAGTTTTTTAAAATAATTCCACTGCTTCTCCCTCCCCGCCAGTTTTGCACATATTTTGGTATTGCTAAATAATAGATTGTGCAATTTGCATGTTTTTGAGCTTTATATAAATGCCAGCATAGTGTCTAGTTCAGGAGGGCCAAGAAATCTGACGGGAACTTGTTACCAGGTGACTCTGGGTGGATCACCCCAGATTCAAGTGATCCCGGCGTGTTGTGTAGACACTGGAACTAATATCCTTCCCTGTGTGAGTCAAGACATAAAGAAAGGTTGATTCCTCCTAAGTTTGTGATAGTCAATCACGATAATGTGTTTATTTGTAGTTCATTCATTTTACCGCTGTGTAGTATTTCATTATGTGAGTATATCACCAGTTCCGTACGTATCCATTATCCTGTGGATAGACGTTTGGGTTGTTTCTGATGTCTGGCTATTTCAGACGCTGCTTTCATGGGCATTCTTCGGCATGTTTCTGGCTCACGTGTCACAGGGTATGTGCATCCGCAAAGGTGTGAGAAAATGGCAAATTGTGTTCCAAAATGATCACACAAATAATTTAAATTCCTCTGGAAAGTGCATAAGATTTCCTGTTGCTCCAGACCCTGGGCAATGCTGGGTATTGTCAGACTTTTCCAATTTTGCTATTGCCATTCTGGTAGATGAAAAGGATATCACACTGTGATTTTAATAGAATTTTCTTGATTTCTCATCAGGTTGACTGCCCTTAATTTTTTATTTTATTTTAGCCATGCAAGTTTTTTTTTTTTTTTTTTTTTTTTTTGAGAAGTCTATTAATATCCTTTGGTCATTTTTCTGTTAGGTTGTTTGTCTGTTATTTATTTATTTATTTATTTATTTATTCATTGGTGTGTCTTACTTAAGAAATCCTTCCCTACCCGGAAGTCATCAATATATTCTATATTTTTAAAAAATGTAAAGTTTTGCTTTTCATTTCAATTACCAAAATACCTGAAATTGATTTTTTATATGGGTGAAGTAGGAATAAAAGTTTTATTGTATCTTCCATATGAATAGCTGATTGTTCCATTACTATTTATTGAATAGGCTATCTTTATCAACTGACCTGTCACCTGTCACAAAGCTCTTTCCTTTTTGAGGCATCTTTAATGGCGTAGGTATGTTTTTGGGCTCAATTCTCTTCCAATTGGCGTATATGTCTCTCCGCATATCAAAAATACCCTATCTTAATTTTTATAATTTTATATTAAGTTCTGATATTTGGAAAGATAAGTTTTGTTTTATACTATTTGTTATTCATCAAAATTGACTGAATTACTATTGCCCCTTGGCTCTTGCTCATGCATTTCAAATTAGATGTGGGAGCTCCTGTATAACCCAACTGCTAGGTTTTTGTCAATCGTGTTGAATCTGCACATCAATTTGGGACAGTTGGCATCTGCATATTGAAACTTCCTATTCGTGAATGCAGTCCCCTTCCTCCCGTTTAAGTCTTTTAAAGTGTCATCTAAGAAGTTGTATAGCTTTTTTTCTAGAAAGCTCTTGCAAATTTTGTATTTGAATTATTTTTGTTACTATAATGAATTACATTTTAAAATTGTATTTTTTAGTGATAGTTGTTAGGTTATAAAAATGTAATTATGTTTGGTTTACTGATAACAATTTTACTAGTTTTCTTTAATTTTATTTTCTTTTTTAATCAATTTATTGGGGTGACATTATTTAATAAAATTATATAGGTTTGAGGAGTACAAGTCTATCTGAATACTGTATTGTGTGTTCACCACACCAAGTTAATTTTCTTATTCTTATAATTTGTAGTTTCTATTGGTGTTTTTTGGTAGATAATCATGTAATTTAAGAAGAAAGATAATTAGATATATCTCTCTATATATTTGTATTGTCTAATTGCATAAGGTAGGACCTCTAAAAAAAACCCCAAATTTAAACTAGGATAGCAACTTTTATGCTGAATATAAAAGAAATTCTTCAAATGATTTACCATGAAGTATAATATTTACCTTGGATTTTTGTAAATATTCTTTTGTTAAATTGAGGAAATTTCTTTTTATTTCTAGTTTGCTAAGTTTTTTTAAAAGCACTTATTAGTGTTGAAGTTTTTTTTAAAGTATATTTTATTGATTTTTTTACAGAGAGGAAGGGAGAGGGATAGAGAGTTAGAAACATCGATGAGAGAGAAACATTGATCAGCTGCCTCCTGCACACTCCCCACTGGGAATGTGCCCGCAACCAAGGTACATGCCCTTGACCAGAATCGAACCCGGGACCCTTGAGTCCGCAGGCCGATGCTCTATCCACTGAGCCAAACCGGGTAGGGCTAGTGTTGAAGTTTTAAAGAGCTTTTTATATGTCGATGCATACTCTCTAGTGATTTATCTCACTTTAGTTTTTTATTTTTATTTTTTAAAATCTATTTTTATTGATTTCAGAGAGGAAGGGAGAGAGACAGAGAGATAGAAACATAAATGATGAGAGAGAATCCTTGATAGGCTGCCTTCTACATGCCTCACATTGGTGATAGAACCCACAACCTAGGCATGTGCCCTGACTGGGAATCAACCTGTGACCTCCTGGTTCATAGGTTGACGTTCAACCACTGAGTCCACGCTGGCTGGGCTTATCTCACTTTATATGTTACAATGATGAAAGGTGAAAATAAATATCTAATTTAATTCAATGGCATTTCTTGGATAGACCAAATTTGGTCATGTGTGTTATCTTTATAATTTCTGCATTTGACTTGCTAAAATATTTGTTTGGGGACTTTGCATCTAGGTTCATATGGCTAGTGATTTTCCTTCTTTATATGATATTTGGCTCATTTTGATATCAAAGCTGTATTTTCCTCATGAAATGAGTGGGGAGGTTATTCTGGTCTTTCAATTCTTTGCAAGAGTTTGAATGATCTGTTATTACCTGCTCTTAACATTTAGCTAGAACTTGCTTTTGTAATCATTGAGCCTGTGAGTTCTTTATGGGATGGTTTTAAATTATAGATTTAATTTCTTTAATGATTAAAGGGAAAGCCACTTTAAGTCAGTTTTGGTGGATTATACTTTTCTAGGAATCTTTCTATTTTATCTAAGTTTTAAAATGGATTGGCATGAAGTCATTAATAGTATTTCTTATTCCCAATATTATTTATTTGAGCCTTCTGTCATTTTCTTCTTGATCATTCTCCTCAAAAGTGTATCAATTTTCTTAGACTTGTAGAGTACCAACCTTTGAGTTTAAGTTCTCTTTCTTTCTATTTTACTAATTTTTCACTTTTTATTTTACTAGTTTCCACTGTTATTGTTATTTCTTTTAAAATACATATATATATTTTTGCTCAGCCATCATGGGTCAGTGGTTGAGCATCGACCTGTGAACCAGGATATCACTGTTCGATTCCTGGTGAGGGCATATGCCTCGGTTTGCAAACTCGATCCCCAGTGTGGGGTGTGTAGGAGGCAGCCCATCAATAATTCTCTCTCATCATTGATGTATTTATCTCTCTTTCCCCTCATTTCAATTACCAAAATACCTGAAACTGATTTTTTATATGGGTGAAATAGGAATAAAAGTTTTTATTATATCTTTCATATGAATAGCTATTTATTGAATAGTCTGTCTTTATCAACTGACCTGTCACCAGTCACAAAGCTCTTTTCTATCATAGACATCTAAGGAGAGGGAGATAGAAATATCAATGATGAGAGAGAATCATTAATCGGCTGCCAGAGAGAAAGGGAGAGGGAGAGGGAGATAGAAACATCACTGATGAGAGAGAATCAATCATTGATCGGCTGCCATGCCTCCTACTAGGGATCATTGCCCTGACCAGGAATTGAATCATTATCTCCTGGTTCATAGGTTGATGCTCAACCAATGAGCCACACTGGCCGGGCTCATTTTTATTTCTTATGTCTACTCTCCTTCAGTTTATTCTGTGGTTATTTTCCAGTTCCCTAAGTTGGATTTTTAGTTGGTGGTATTTCAATATTTCTCCTTGTCTCATCCAACCATTTAAGGCTACATTCCTCTTCAAGTGTTGACTTAGCTGTGTTTAGTACATTGTGATATGTTGCATTTTCACTGACATTCAGTTCTATGTGTGTTATAATTTACATTTTAATTCTTTCTTTGGTCTTTGACTTATTTTAGAAGTATGCTCATAACTTTCCCAAACCATAAGATTCCTTTTGGTATCTTTTTGTTATTTATTTTCCCACTGCATTGCTTTGTGGTTAGAGCATATAGCATATGTGGCATGCTTCTGAATTTTGTTGGACTTGCTTTATGGTCTAGAAGACAAGGTTTCATGTATGAAGCGCAAACCATATGGGATATACTTTATATACATTATTTTGATTCCCCCCAACAAAGATTCTAAATACAAAATAATGTGTATTTAACAGATGAGGAAACAGGCTCAGAGAAGTTAAGTGGAGGAAGCAGGAGTTAATTCAGATTAGTTGAACTCGAAACAGTTTTTCTACTCATATAATAGCCTACTTTCTCATTTGGAAAATAAGATATAATACTATTCATATTAGCAAAATATGGATTTCAGGGCTATCTGGGTATTTCTCCTTTTGATTTTAGTGTTGGCTCTTCCTTAATTTTCCCAACCATTCACCTATCTTTTGAGGCCGCCCTGGGCCAGGCTCTGGGGTCTGTGTCTGGTTCTTGAGAAGTCCATGTTCAGGTCAGAGAGTGAAGAAAGCTTGAATTGCCTTCCCCTAACATAACACTTAGCGTTGTGAGATCAGTTGTTCTTTCAGTGACATAGAAAAAAAGTCTCTTAGAGAACACTCAGAGGAAAATGTTGAATAAATAGAGTTGCTATTTCTGGGTGGATTGTTGTGGTGACCATGCTGTCATCATTGTTGTGTATTTTAGGACCCTACCCTTTCCAAGTCTCTCCCCCTGCCTCCTGGTCCTAGCCACCCCCTGGTTTCCATCCTCAGCTTACTCTCTGGGAGTCTCACCGAATTCCATCACTGTGGCTTCTGTGCGGTGCTGGCTCCCCCAGACCTGGGTCTCCAGCCCCACCTTGCTTCTATGTCCTGTCTTAACTGGCCTGTGCCTCTGTGCTGAGGACACCATTTGCCCTTGGCCTTTGAGGGTGCAGGCTGTGAAGGTCTCTGAGCCCAGGGCTGGAGGCAGAGGCTCCTTCTCCTGCTCTCATGCCCCTTCAGATCCTTTCGCACCTGCCTCTGTGCAGCCTCCCTCTCTCTCCCTCCCCTTTGCTCTTCATTTCCAAGGCCAGGCAGTGGCTGAGCACTTTCCCATACAGTAGGCGTCTCAAGTCATCTTCCCTAACCACCTTGTAAGAACGTCATTCCTACCTCTACTTTGTAGATGAAGAATCGGGGCCTAGGGAGGTGAACATTTTCTCATGGTCTTGGCTGGGGATGTGAACTCAGGCCCACCTCTCAGTGGGTACTCTTGTCCCCATTCTGCGGTCTTGGAAGACTTAAGATTCTATTCCTGCTGCTACTAAATGGTGACCTTGGGCAAGTCACAGGCCTTCTGTGGGCCATATATGGTTCCTTCATCTTAAAACTGGGCAGACTCATCTCTACCTTCTCTTTTCATAGGATGGTGGGCATTTCAGAGCAAAAGAAAGCTCTTTTTAGGAGACGTGTGAACTTGGAAAGGCTGCCTGGTCAACTCTGAACCTTACACATACTTGCTACTCAAACCGGGGTAACCTCTGAGAGCCAAGTCCCTTTGTGGGCGCCTCTCTGGGTTTGCTGTCTGTGCATGCCTGGGGCCTGGGATGCAGTTCCTGGGAGGCCGAGAAAGCAGCTTGTGCAAAGAGCTGAAGTGGAGAGAAAATAGAGCATTTGGGAGATTGCAAGGACTTTTGTGGCTGGACTAGGGCGGGTGGGGATGTGGTGAGACTTGAGGCTGAGAGGCAAGCAGGGCCCAGGTTTCCTGAGCCATGCTGAAGAGCTTGACTTTTAATTCAAGGACAATGGGAGGGCAGTGAAGGCATGTAAAGCAATGATGGTGATGATGACAATAACAGCCATGCTGCTGCTAATAGCTGATGTTTATTAAGTGCTAGGCACTCTCCGTTAACTCACAATGCACACAACAACTATAAGGGGTAAATGCTATAATGGGTAAGTGCCATTATTATTATTATTATTATTATTATTATTATTTATTTTGTTTCATAGATGAGGAAACTGAGAGATGTTAAGTAACTTTCCCAAGGCCACAAGGTGGTCTGTTCCTGACCCAGACTTCAAACCCAGACATCTGACTCCAGGGGTCACTGTCCTGATTAACCATGACTTTCTCCTCAGTGGTCAGAGGTAAAGAATTACCTTGCTTACTTTTCCAGTTTGCCTTTTAAGAAGGTAATTCTGTGTAGAGGGTGAGAGGAGGAGAGACTGGAGGCCGAGAATAGACCAGTGATGGCGAACCTTTTGAGCTCGGCGTGTCAGCATTTTGAAAAACCCTAACTTAACTCTGGGGCCGTGTCACATATAGAAATTTTTTGATATTTGCAACCATAGTAAAACAAAGATGTATATTTTTGATATTTATTTTATATATTTAAATGCCATTTAACAAAGAAAAATCAACCAAAAAAATGAGTTTGCGTGTCACCTCTGACACACGTGTCATAGGTTCAGGAGGCAGAGAATAGACAGAGGCCCCAGTCTATGCAAGAGATGATGGCGGCCTGAGTCCGAGGGGGTGACTGTGGCGTTCCCCAAATTTGAGAGGCTTTACGACACTGGAATGAATAGCACATGGATTCATTCATTCAGCAGCGGCTGATTGAGAGCCTAAAATGCGTCAGGCCTGGAAGTGGCCAGGCCATGATCGAGGGTCTGTGAGTGAGAGGGGAAAGTCAAGAGTGATTTCACCAGATAAGGCGGGTTCTTCCTGAAAGTGAAAGTGCAGCCCGGAGCAGATTAGATTGAGAGGAGATTACTGGAAGGTTCTGGAACCTTCTAATAGTCTCCCCTCAAGTCCTACTGCTGGTGGGAGTTGTGAGCCATGTGGAGAAGGGCCTCCCTTGGTTCCCACCCTGCTGGGACGGGCTCCCTCCTGGCTGGGGATGAGGTTTGCCTTGGCGTTGATTCCTTGTTAATTACCCTGGAAGGTTAATTCTGTAGGTGCCAGGAATGACCAAGAGTTAATTTCTCTCTCTCTCCTGTCTGCCTCACTTCTTCAATGTTGTTTTTTTTCTTTCTTTAATGGGCCATCCAAGCTTGTTGGAATGTTTACCAAAGCAGGCTAGTTAGAGATGTAAATAAATGAATTTACCTTGTCAAAAGGATCTGGAGATGGGATTCCGGGGAGAGGAGTAATTTACAGGTGAATAATTACTTGGAAACCTTTCTCTAATTACGTATCTTCTCCCAATCTGCTCTTCTTTGAACTGCTAGCAAGGGGTGTACGGGGGTGGCGTGAGGAGTGGGCGATGCTGTTTTGGACTTTCCCTCTCAATTATGAAACACCTTTGGGGGGAGAGCCTCCGCCAGGATGCAGGGTTGGCCAGTCGAGCCCTTTGCCATGTGCACGGAACTTTCATGCTCATGACCTCATCTTCTCGTGTATTCTCCCGGGTGGATGGTGTTGCTGGTCCCACTTATGGATGGGAAAACTGAGGCTCCATGGGTGAGGTTGCTCCCCATGAGCCACATGATGAACAAGCTGGGTGCTGTGGGTCAGACCCAGGCTTCTGGTTCTCCCCCCTCCCCATGCCCACCCCGACCCCCCAGGTGGTTCTTGCCCGCCCCCCAACACCCCAGGCCAGTGGGGATCCTCCGCGTGAAGCCCGACCCACCCGCTCTGGTGCCAACAACCTGCTCCGTCTTCCCTGTGGGCTGGCGGCCGCGCCCCTTCCTTACGCAGCTCATTTTCCATTTTAAGATTTCCTGTTTGAACTAAAGGGCAAAGATCTCCACAGTATCAGCCTGGAGCCGGGCTTCTGTGTGTATAAAGGGGAGCCTCGGCCCCTGCCCTCTGTTTGTCCACTGGCCTTATCGACGCAGCCCAAGTCCCAAGTTCAGAGGTTCCAGTTCCTTCCCGATTTGCTGGGTAAAGTCCGGCCCTTCCGTGAGGGCGGCCAGGGCGGGTGGCCAGCGTGGAGCCAGCAGTCATTTACAGCCGGGCCGTGCTTCCGTCCTGCCTGGCGGGCCGCTGGCTGCAGCCCACACGAGGATGGACCGAAGGACATGGGGACTTCGAGTGCCTTCTCTCTTCCTCTCCCTTCCCTCGCCCTCTGGCAAGGCGTCCCGAGGGCCTGAGCAGCCATGTGTCCCTGTGAACAGGGCCGGCCAGGGAGGAGGAGGTCACGCTCCCCGCAGCCTCCTTGAAAGCACAGATCTTCTTGGGGGGCCACTCTGGCCCTCCAGGCGGGGACATGCACTCATGCGCACACACGCGTGTTCCTGCAAGGGCACACACTCCCAGCGAACACCGGGGATCTCCACAGCCTTTCCCAGAACAGGCACTTAGCTGGTGCCATTTTTATGGGGATAATAAGAACTATCGCTGGGAGAACAGCTTGCTGGTTCCAAGGTCCTTTCATCTCCTGGGCTCATCTGATCTGCAGGACAGTCAGGAGCCGTCCAGATAGTTATCTCGGAGCAATTGGAGCCCAGAATCAATGGCTTCCCTCAATCAGCCCTTTACGCAACAGGGGTTATAGGGAGCGTCTACGTCCCAGGTGTGCTGGGGATTGAGGGGACACACAGATGCAGACCCTCTTCCGGTTGCTCAGAAAGTTGGTGCCTGCAAAGGGCACAGAATGCCAGAAGCACCTCGGGGTGCGGTGGGAGCAGGGAGTCAGGGTGTGGGGTGGAGGTGGGGTCAGGAAATGTAGCCACAGGATTTCTCAAGAACCCTGCGAAGCACAAGGAGGCTCAGAGGAGGGGGTGGCCCTCAATGGTACCTGCAGGGCACCCCCACCTCCCGGAGCCGGGCACAGAGGACACACGAGGGCCCTTCTCCGTAGATCCCCACAGGACTGAGGTCTCTCCACCGAAGGCCAGTCCCCAGGAGGACAGCTTCCCCTGTTCTGTGACCTGCTTTATCTCCAGAGCCTAGCACGGAGCCTGGCTCCAAGCTCTCCACAAATATTTGCTGCTGAGGGAGTAGACACACACATACCCACCGTGCGTGCAGGCACTCTATAGCTCAGGACCATAGAATCCACACGCCGAAGGGAGCTTCTAGAATAGCACAGGTTGCTACCTGGGA
>NW_005871091.1:3769742-3810735 GCF_000147115.1 Myotis lucifugus | reverse complement strand
GGCACTTGAAGTTAGAAAGAACAGGGAGCCTTTAAATCCCAGCCCTGCTACCAACCGGCAGTGTGACTTGAGCCTCAGGTTTTTCATCTAGAAAATAATTATTTCTTCCCAGGCTTGTTAGGAAGATGCTGGGAGATAATGATGGATGTAAACCTCTGGGCAGGTAGTGGCAGCGGATTTGCTCTGTCCAAGGCACTGTTCTGAGCATGTCCAATCCTAGGAGGCAGGTCTGATTGCCTCCCATTTAACAGGCAGGCTAAGTCGTGGCCCCAGGTCAGAGCTGGGGTCGTGCATCCAGCAATCAGAGCCTGCCAGCAACACAGGGGTCTCAGCCTTAGCACCTGTAGGCCTCAGAGGCCAAGCTGGAAGGGACCCGGGAAGCCAGGTTCAGAGATAGGGAAGGGCTGTGCCCATTTCACAGAGAGGAAGGGCGAGGGTCAGGGCCCGAACCCAGCACTTCTGATTCTGACTGGGCGCTTCCTTTGATTCTTTTCTTCCTTTCACATTTTATCTCTATTTTTAAATCTTCAGGCGAGAGAAGGAGGCCCTCAATGGCCCATGATGGCTGCAAATCCCACATTTGAGAATGAAGGCCCTAGAAGGAGGCCCATGGCTTATTCTGAGAAGGAGCCTGGGGCTGGATGAGCTGAGGGGTGCGAGCAGCAGGAAGGGAGATGAAGTGGCTTGTCCAGGGGCACACAGCCTGTGCTGCCTCTAGGAAGGCAGCAGAGTGAGAAGCAGTTGTTCTGGGAACCCAGAGCCTGGGGTTTGCAGCCGGGCTCTCCCTCGGAGTTGCTGTGTGGTCTGCATGGGGCTCTTCCTGTCTGGACTCACAAGTCCCAGCTGCTCTCTCCTGACCACACCCTCCAGCCTAGGACAGGTGGATCCAGGCTCCATCAACCATTCCCATGTCCTTGCATGAGGAATCAGCGTGTGGGGGAAGTTCTGGGCTGGGGGAGAGAAGATCTCTGTTTTCTCGTTCCCAATCACTTAATTCTCCCACCTGTCTTGTAAGGAGGGATGTACAGTTTTTCTCTTCTGACGTGAGAAAGGGAAAGGAACTCAGGGGGCAGGGAGGAGGGCCTTTGCCTAGGACGGAGCTGAGATAAGAAGAGGCAGGGACTTCGGTTCTAAGACACATTCTCACTTCAATACCAGCCTTTACAAGGGGGCAAAGAAAGACACACATCAGTGTGCCCATTCATGCTAAGTTCTACCTGGATGGTCATCAGAAATGACCAAATGTGAAAAAAAAGGTGTGTTTTAGGATGGAGGAAATATGATATTTACTTAGAAATGAAAATTGATTGCCTTTAACTTGTGATAAGATAATTACGCTCCTCTGAGTCATTGTCATGCATTTGCGTTCATAAACCTCCCTCATTAAGTAGTAAGGCTACGCATTTTATCTTAATTCATTTTTTATAGGGCTGTGAATTCCTGCATTTATCTACCTTTGTTTTCCTGTGTAGACATAAGGCTGCCTGGCCTCCCAGAGGTGAGATAACTTATTATCTAGCAACTATTTCCCTGGAACCCAGCCTAGGGCTGAAGTGGGCTCTAATTTCTCTTCTTACTGCCTGACTGTAACCTTGGATGATTCACTTCATCTCTCTGCCTCTGTCTGCACAGTGAAGTTAATGTATTACGTCCTCACAGAACTGCCGCAAGGTTTCAGTGACATACTACTACCGCTCCTCGGTGAGGGAGGAGCTGCATGGTCCAAGCCCACGCGTGGTCCTAGCCATTCCTCCGTACTCTTCTCGTGACTGTGAAGGGCCCTGTGAACATGAACTGGTGTTGGCTTGATGGTGTGGTCTCCTGAGAAGGGGAAGGGAGGGTCTCTGGAGAATGGAACCCATTCAGATGGAGGCTCTGAGATCCCACTGCCTGGATTCAGGTCTTTTCTTGACAACTCACTAGCTGTATGACCTTGAACATGCAACTTTGTAAGTTTTTAAGCCTCAGTTTCCTCACCTGCAAAATGGGGCTGCTAATGACATCTACTTCATAGAGTGGTTGTGGGGATTCAGTGAGAATGTCAAATCTACACTAATAAAAGAGAAACATGTGAATTGGTGTCACTCCGCTACCCTTCCCATCGGCTAATCAGGGCGATATGCAAATTAACTGCCAGCCAAGATGGCGGCCGGCAGCCAGGCAGCTTGAAGCGAACATGAGGCTTGCTTGCTTCAGTGACGGAGGAAGCTAACGTTCCCCGCCTGCCTTGCCGGCCTCTGAGCTTGCAGTTTGAAACATTGTTACAAATATAGAAGCTAAACAAAACCCCAGAAACCTGCTTTCAGCCAGCCGGGATCTCAGAGCTGGAGTTGAAACAGTTTCGATTATAGAACCCAAACAAACCAGATACCTGCTTTCAGCAGTCGAGGCCTCAGAGCTGGAGCCAAGCCTCAGGGCTAAAGCTGGCCCAGAATAAAAAAGAAAAAAAGAAAAAAAGGAGCGGTTGGGAGCTTCAATCACTCGCCAGCCTGAAAACAGCTCTCAGCCCCTCACCCAGACTGGCCAGGCACCCCAGTGGGGACACCCATCCTGAAGGGGGTGTGACCAGCTGCAAACAGCCATCATCCCCTCATCCAGGCTGGCCAGGCACCCCAGTGGGGACCCCCACCCTGATCCAGGACACCCTTCAGGGCAAATCAGCCGGCCCCCACCCATGCCCCAGCCATTCCTTAGAGCTACTGTCAGGCCCCAGCTCCCCTGCAGCTGGCTCTGGGACATTCCCTTGGAAGCTTGAAATCAGCTGTCCTGGCTCTGTCCTGTGGGGGATCCTGGGACAAGATGGAAGCTTCAGTGATGGCTGGAGGTCTCCACAAGGTGTTGTCTGCCTCTCCCTTCGAGCCCAGCTGGTGCAGCTCAGTGGATTGAGCATGGACCCATGGACCAAGAAGTCCTGGGTTCCATTCCCAGCCAGGATGCGTGCCCGGGGTGTAGACTTGATCCCTAATAGGGGGTGTGCAGGAGGCAGCCAATCAATGTGTTTCTCTCATCAATATTTCTATCTCTTCCTCTTTTTTTCTCTCTGAAATCAATTAAAAATATATATATACTAGAGGCCTGGTGCATGAAATTCATGCATCGGGGGTGGGTCCCTTAGCCCAACCTGCACCCTCTCCAATCTGGGAGTCCTCAGGGGAGCCCTCTTCAATCCAGGAGCCCTGACGGTTTAGGCCCACTCCCCGTGGTCCTCTACTCTCTGTGGGGCCTGGCTGCTTTGCTGGCGCCACCACCTTTGTGACGGAGTGACAGTTAATTTGCATATTACCCTTTTATTAGACAGGATATATGTGTGTGTGTGTGTATATATATATATATATGTATATATATATATACACACAAAAAAAAAGAAAAGAAAAAAATCCCCTTCCATCACCACCCCCTACACTCTAGGGCTGTCGAGGTAGTGGGCTAAGCACCATCTGTTGGACACTCTGTATGTTGCCAGCACGAAGATACTTTATGTTCATTAGCTCAGTCAATCTTCATGAAAACCCCACCATGCAGGCATTATTAGTCCATTTTACAGTTGAGGATGTCAAGGAAAAGTATGTAATAGATCATAGGCTCTTGGTTGAAATCTGGGCTCTTTCACCAACTAGCTGTATGGACACTTGACTTCAACTATCTGAGCCTCAGCTTACTCTTCTGTAAAATGGGAATATCTGTAGTGTCCAACTTTATGGGTGATGGTGAGCACCCAATTAGATATTGGGTGGTGCTCCTATAAATGCTAGCAGAAGGCTGATGCTGCTGGAGAAATATGACAGGAAAGGGGAAGTCCCACAGCCCAGGGCACTTGGCCAGGAAGGAGTAGAAGTAGGTCTGTCTGGAATCCAGATATGCTTGAGTCTAAAGCCTCTGCTCTTATCTACAGCATCACGTTTTCTCCTTTCATTAAGCTTCCCGACTCAGACCAGGTCCAGACAGAGCCCAGAGTCAGGTGGGAGGTAGCTAAGGAGTGGAGAGGCAGCAGCAGCAGCCCGGTGGAATCCTGGTCACCATGGACTGACCTATCAAGGACCTATAGGCTAATGCTTGTCCAAGGAAAAACTGTTCACAGACCATCGCAGGCTCATTGTTGAGACTCCCGGAGTTCAGGTGTTCAGGGAAAGTGTGTCCGGCTCCTTCCATTACCAGGAGAATTGTGCAGCCCATTTGCTGCTTTTAGGGAATGTCTATTCTTCCAGAGGGAGAGAAACGAAGACCATGCAATGCTGGCTGGAGGACTGGACCACAGCCAGCACATGAGTTGGGGATGGAGAGGGAGGGGAATATTTAGGTCCTACCCTCTGCCCAGCACAGAGCCAGGCATGAGTGGGCAGGAATACTTTTCTCCCCATCCTACTGGATAATGGCTCAGAGAGCTGAGAACTAAGGTCCACAGGAGTGTTAGAGGGACTGCTCCAACACCCTGGTCTTCTTTCATTGTTTTCAATATACCGAGTCCTTTCCCAACTCATGCCCTTTGCATGTGCCGGCCCTCTGCCTGGAATTTCTCCCATTCCAGGCATGCTTCTATGTTCTAAGGGATTCTTTCTGAAGCTCCACTTTTGGAGCAGGGCATTGTCCATCTTACTCATTGTTGTGGACTTAGCATTCAGAGCCGTTCTTAGTAGGGGCTCAACATTTTCTCAATGACAAATGAGAACTAAGAGTATGACCCAGAGTTCAGGCAAGACCTGCCATTCCACATTGCCCCCCCCCCCCCGCTTTTTTAAAGTTAACAGCTTTATTAAGCTATAATTCACAGAGCATACCGTTCATCTATTGACAGTGTACAATTCAGTGGTTTTTAGTATAGTCACAAGGTTGCACATTTTCATCACCTCAAAAGGAAACCCTACACCCATTAGCAGCCACTCCCCTTTACCCTGTACCCCAGACCCTGGAAACTTTAATTTCTATGGATTTGCCTACTCTGGACATTTTATGTAAATGAAATCGTATCATAAGTGGCCTTTTGTGATAGGCTTCTTGCACTTAGCATAGTGTTTTCAAGTTTCATCCCTGTCGTATCAGAACTTCATTCCTTTTTATTGCCGAATAATATTCCACTGTGTGGATATACCGTATTTGCTTATCCACTCACGAGTTAATGGGCATTTAGGTTGTTCCAACCTTTGGCTCTGATGAATAATGCTGCTATGAACATTCGTGTACATGTTTCTGTGTGGACATGTTTTCATTTCTCTTGGGCATAGACCTTCACCTTGCTGTCTCACTCTCTTTTGCCAGCCAGCTCCAGAGGACTCTCATCTGAATGGGCGGGGCCTGGCCTCCTGGGAGGAGCTAATCTGCCTTCCCTCCCTTTCCACCTGCACCTGCTCAGGCTTGGCCCTGCAAGGACCCCAGGAGTACTGCGGGCTGGGGCAGCTGCAGCCTTTCCATCCAGGTGGCCAGGCAGCCATGCGGTCCTCCCGGCGTGGAGTCACCCCCTTTGGTAGCACCTCACCTTTCATCTTTATAGAGGGAGAACAAAGATCGAAACATCTTGTCCCCAGACAAAAACAGACACAGCATTTTAATGATTAACATCATAATATTGTTATTGGCCTGCGCAGGCCTCCTGCTGTAAATGGGCAGTAACACCCCTGCTGCCGGCTCCCGCATTCTCTAAGCCCCAGGGTGAACAATAATTCCGTGAAGATTCAGTGCTTCCTGGGAAAGTCCTGTACATCCTAGCTGCTTCCATGGAGAGCCTGCCTGGAATGTTCTGGGCAGTTCTAAACTATCTCCCATAAGCATGGCCCTCTTACCTGCCCCAGGTGCTCTGCTGGGCACTTTTCATCAGTTAATTCATTTTTATCCTCTCAGCCACCCAGCAAAGTGGCTCTTACTATTCTGTTTACAGATGGGAAAACTGAAGCCTGTTTACAGATGGGAAAATTGAAAACTGTTTTTTTGTTTTGTTTTTTTTTTAGCATATCAGAACATAGAACTTTATTTTTTTCTCTCTCACGTGAAACCATAACACACAGTTTGGAAAATGCACAAATTAGTAATGCTGTCCTGAATAGCACATGAGAGTCTGTCAGGGAAAGTGACCGACAAAAGTCAGGAGAAAGCCTCAAGTCAGTCTCAGAAATTACTGGAAGTGGATGTCAAGATGGGTAACCAGGTGGGGGTCTACATGAAAAAACCGGCAACCAAGAGGCTGAGCATTGTTGGGCCTTTTATGTTTCCAGGGCTGGACATGGGGTCACCTTGGCTACTGAAGGGGTCTCTTGGGTGGGATCAAGGCCAAAGACCCATAGTGTTCAGAGTGTGGAGACCCTGAAAGGACCTTCATCCTCCCCAGAGAGAAAGAGCCTGGCTCCAAGCAGGGCAGATCCTGAGAGCCGTCACACCGTAGGCACTGGCCACATGCATGGACCCATAACTAAGACTGCCGCAGATGCAGTTGGCCAAGTAGGAATCCCATTCGTGCCACCACCCCTCAGCCGTCATGGGGAGCAGCCATCTCCCCACAGAGCTGTGAAAGGAGGAGACAACAGCCTTGCCTTTGCTGCTGCTTAGAGTGATTCCACGTCCATGAAAATCCATCAAGAGGGCCCTCTGGGCACATAAAGGTGCAGGCTCTGATCAATGGGTTGGAGAGAAAATAGGTTAAAATACTTAAAAGTTGAGAAGGTGTCACCAGAGTTGGGAACTGAAGGCTAGGTAGGAGTTTACTTCTTGTTTGTTGCCGGGCAGTCTGCTTATAGTTTCCTTCACTGAAGCAGGCATTCTTCATATCACATACCTGGCCTTTTCTGGCAACAGCTGTTGAGACCAGGGATTGCCCAGACCTCAGGAAGGCTGATTCTTGGGTAGGCTGGTCACCACTGACTAGTGGCCTGGCTTGCAAAAAATGATCTCAGGGAATCAGATTCCTTTTCCAGGAAGTTAGACTTGGGGACAGACAGATGGATCTAGTTGGTGCCGGTGCTGCATTTGCAGAGTGGCAAGGCAGAGTTGAGGTTGGGAGGTCACGGAGGCTGTGTGTGCGTGAAGGCATAGTAGCAGTGAGGCAGCAAGTAAACAGAGGAAACCTGAGAGGAAAGGAGATTGGGGTAGGTTGACAGAGAGAAGCTGAGCTGTCTCGAGTACAAGAGAGACCACTGAGCAGCCCCATTATACAAATGAGCTTGAATGGGTCTTTCAACCCAGAGTCTTGCCATAATAATCATCTATTCCAAAAATGTTTTTGGGCAGAGCAGAGCTTTTCCCATTGGAGAAGGGGAAGAGGTCATGGTAGAACATCCTAGAAAAGGCCAAGCTCTGAGGAGATGGGATGTTCAGTCTAGTTGGACTTAGAGACAGTGATGGGGCTGGTGAGTTCTAGGGAGGGTTTAAAAAGAAACCTTCACGTTTTGTGGAAGTGAAATTGCAGTAGCAACTAGTAAGTCAGTCGGCAAATCAGGATGCAGAAGACTGGCCCTTGTCAGGAACGAAGCCAACCATTTCCCTTTCATTCCTGGCTTCTCATCAGCAACATCTCTCATTGGAGGTGCTGGTCCCAGCTGAACTTTTGGCAGTGGAGGAGCTAGAGGAAAAGCTTAATTTGCTGCAAGTGCCCACCTTTCCAGCCCCCTCTTGCCAACACTCTCTCTGTTTTCGGGAGCTGAGAGACTTCCTAGCTCTCCTCATTTGTCATTGAACTAGAGTGCTTCCCTTTCCTGCCTCCTACCAGTGGTGTTGACCTTGGGCAAATGACTCAGTGTCTTTGAGTCTCATTCTTTGCACTTGTAAAACGGGAGTAATTATATCCACCCGGCTGAACTCTGGGGTGCTGCTTTTCCAGCTTGCAGTGGGAAAGCAGTAGGGTTTAAAAAAATCAGTTTTCTCAATCTTCAATTTTCCGGTCCACCAGAGACCAATACCAGGACGCAGCTTGTGCCATTTGCAACCCGAGTTCAACAACAACGTCCACACTGGTCTGGACCCTGTTCCACGGACGCGTCCTCTAATCATGTGCTTGAATGTCACAGCGACGCCAAAGTGTTCTGAAGATCCCTCACCACTCACTTTCATTTCTGTATTTATCGTGAACTGGAAACAAGTCGTGTGTGGAGCAGGGGGCTTAGGAAATCTACTCGTTAGGGCAGAAAGAGCTTTCCGTGTATCGTGGTGTGTGTGTGATCTGTGTTTGTGGGGTTGCACTGTGGAGCTGATGTGTTTCCTGAGCATTATTAACTCTTTCTTTAGCTTTTCCCATCCTGTTCCGGCACTGAATAATGTTCTCTGGTGTGTCCCTTTCTCCTGACCGTGGCTTTAGGCGCAGCGTGTGGGCCCTGGACGGTCCCATGTCTGCATACATGTCCGCAGGTTTTAGAGTCAGAGCTTGACTCTTGGTTCTGCCACTTGCCAGCTGTGGATGTTGGGCGAGTTCTCTAATCACGCCTCAGCTTCCTCATTTATAGCAGAGTGCCAGTGATATTTAGCTGGCGATTATTATGAGAATGAAATGATCTAGTGTGTTAAAAAATGCCTTGTGCCTGGCAGGTACCCAATAAAGTGGCTCCCTTTGCCCTTGTCCCCGACGGTTGTATCCTCTGAGATCTGGAAGCCTTGGGAAGTGGCTCAAGCAGGCCATGACCAGTGGTGCCAGCAGGGCCATAAATCATCATGTCAGCACCTCCCCACCTACTTTGCTGAGGCCCTAAGTGCAGCCAGCAGCAAACACCATGGGTGACCCAGTGCCAAAGTTCTTCCCTCCCGTAGCCTCTCTTCTTGAAGGGCCTCTGGATCCCAAACAGACTAGAACCTGAAAGGTCCCTGATGAGTGGACATTTTGCACAGGTGCTGTTGCTGCCTGCCTGTTGCCTACTCTCCCTTTTATCTCTGCTAGCAGAACCTCAGTTTGGTCATGGAAGGTGTCCCCATCTCCAGCTCAAGGGTGAATTGTCATTAGTTTAACTAGGTACAGTGATCCCACTTCCTCTTGTCAACCATGGGTTCTAGGGTAGTCGTATGGTCTACCGTGGTCTAAGACATGTTAAGGGGAGTTGATGAGAGGCATCTAGAAAAAGTTACCTCAACTTTTCAAAATGAAAAACTAGAAGATTCGGTCTCTGTTCTGTCTCTGGATATTTTCATGTCCAGATGTGATGCCTGGAACCATGGCAGCCTTCTTGCCACCATGAGGAAAGCCAGTCTGGAAACAAAGTTGATATATTGAGACGGGGAAAAAAATCTGGGTCCTTGATAAAGTTCTCAAATCAACCTGTAAGTCACTTTACCTCTAACCTTTATGTTGCTTGCATTGGGAGAAGTGGATTTGTAATCGTTACACTACCATTCTGTATCAAAATTCTCAAATAAAATATGAAGAAATGAATTTTCCTGGCATCCTGTAATGCTGGAGGCAGTGATGTTTGGGCAGTCCTGCTCATAGACTCTACTTTCTTCCTGCAGGCCAGGAAATGGACTCACTCATGCTGTGTGTAAATACTGCCTTAAACAGAATCCATAGATGTTAGGGTAACATTTTCTAGCCTCGTGATGTAAACCACAAGTAAGAAAGGGCAGTGACATAGTCCTTTGAATGTCACTGCAAGTTCAGGAGAAGCCTCATTAAGACGTGCTATGAAATATTCCTACCTTGCATGGTCACTCTGAGAACAACATTCTCTACCTTCAGATAATTACACTGGGGACTTACTATAACAGGTGCGCATGTGCAGGAGTGTGCCTGTGGATGGGAGGGGCCTCTTCTGCAGCTCACCTGAAACCCCTGTAGTTGCTTGCAAGAAGAATAAACCACTTTTAATTGGGTGGCTTATTCTTTGTTGTTGAAAACACCCTAATTAATACATCTCCCTTTAACTGGGAGTGCTTAGCCAATGGGTGTAAGGGCAACACTTGAATTAGGGACATAGGAAAGTACATGCTTTCTAAATTTGGCTTTAAGCTTTCACAGTGAATCTGAGAGATAATCAGGCTTGTGTTTGAACGTGATTCAGTCCCCTTCCTCCCTCCCTCCCTCCCTCCCTCCCTCCCTCCCTCCCTCCCTCCCTCCCTCCCTTCCTTCCTTCCTTCCTTCCTTCCTTCCTTCCTTCCTTCCTTCCTTCCTTCCTTCCTTCCTTCCTTCTTTCCTGCATGCATGCTGAGTGCCTTCCATATGCCAGCCACTGGGGATATGATGGAGAAGGGGGCCTGCTTTCGGAAGTCATGTTCTAATTGACAAAACTTCGGTTGTTCTACATGCCAGACTCATTTATAGAATTCTCAGGATCTCAGAGGCCGTGTATACGTTCCTTTAATATTTTTAATTCATTTGAGATGTGTCAGGGAAGGAGAGGTTGTTTCTGCTGTCACTGGAGAATCTAGGTTCGTGTGGCTCTGGTTTCAATATCTGTGTCCACTGAGTTGGCCAGCAAAAGCCTCACACTGGGAACTGTGATAGCTACGTGTTTCCTTTATACAGTTAAAGAATTATAACGGTTCACATTGAGGCATAAAAGGGTTATCCATACATGGTGTATCTGGGTCTCAGCTGTAGAGTGGTTAGTGGATCTCCGTGGGGATCTGCTCACCTTTATGATCCACCCTAGTGGCAGTGGTGACAATCCTCAGTTCTTCTGTGCATGTCCCAGTGTCCTTTCACTGGCTCTTGCGTCTTTATCAAACAAATACTCTTCAGGACAATGTCCTTGAAGGTGGACAGGGCTTTGAGCTTGGAAAGCTTTGAGCTCGTGATCTCTGGCGGAAAACTAAGATGTGAGTTGGGGGAATAAATCTGTTTTTATATACTGAACTAGCAGCTAGCAACACTGTGATAGTGTAATTCCAGGGCCTTCATTCATTCTCATGTCCATGAAAGTTGTGTTTTTACTTCTCCGAGGAGAGCCCCAGATAGGATCTGGTCATTCTTTCTCACCTCCATCCCCGAATGTTGGTTGAACCAGGAGGGAGAGGGGGCATGAGGGGATGGTAATTTTGGCAATGTGTTGGCATGCTGCTTGTTCTGCTTTTCTCAGGGGAGGAAAACCAGCAATGTAGAGAGATGGCATGAGGTGTGGTTGTGCTCACTGCCTGCCTCCCTGCCTCCCCCTTGGCAGCAGACTTGACTCCACCCTTCAGGGTAGAGCTGGGCTTGGTTGCAAGAAGCAGGGCTTAAGTGCAGAGCCCGTGCTCTGGGCCCCTGACAATTGCTCACTCCTGTCTTGTACCTTTTACCAGCATTGTTTCTACCACACAACAAACAGCTTTATTATATTTCCATTCAATTCAACATGTGTTTATTGAATTGGGCTCAGCAAGAGGTACAAGGGACATCAACATGAATCAGACAGTAGTCTGCATGGACTCAGGAACTGGTGAGGGGACTGTCAGACGTACTCTGAAAGCTCAGTAGCTAAGCGTCCCTCTAGTAAGGCGCACAGGGCTGAGGGAGCACAGAGATGGGGCCCTGAGAGCTCATACTGACCTGAGGGAGCAGCTATGAGTTCAGTGTGGCTGGAGCAGAGTGCCCACGTGCTAAGAGTAGCAAGAGGGGAAGCTGGGAGAGAGGCTCAGGTTGTGCCATGGGGAGCCTTGCCTTGCTGTGTCTAGAGGATAGATTTTATTTCATAAAGGAAAGGCATTGATGGGCAGGTTTTATGCTGGGGATGCACATGGTCAAGTTTCCTCCCTCCCTTCCTCCTTTCCTTTCTTTTTTACAACTTCTAATTGGCCTCTGATATCCCCTTGGTCTTTGTAATAATAATAATAATAATAATAATAATAATAATAATAATAATAATAATAGAATATGTACTGTGTCACAGGCCTTGTGCTAAGCACCACCCACAAATCTCATTTAATTTTCATAATCGCCTCATTAGGAAGCAGCCTCAGAGAGTTTAAATAACTTGCTCAAAGTCACACAGCTAGGAAGATGTAGAGCTAGAATTTAAATATAGACACAGTTTGACTGTAAACCTGTTTCCCTAAGCAGGATGGGGATGGGATGTCCAGGGCGCACTCGAAGACGCTTGGGAAGAGGGGATGAAAAGCAGTAGGCAGATGTAAGTGACATGGAGAGGAATGAATCATCAGACACAGGACGGAGAAGATGGTTGTCTGATTCCCCGTTGTTGCATGACAGTGAGGTACTGTGGATCAAGTAAGTCCTCCTGCTCCTTCAATTGTTCCCGACTCCACTCCACTTTGATCCGGAGCTCTAGAACACAGCGGACTTCAGGAGAGAATGGAGATGAACTCGGCTTCCCAAGCAAGTAGCCAGTCAGTGCTTGCAAACCATTTTGCAACCATAAGTGCTCTTTTGATGTGACATAAGAATAATAAAAAAAAATCCCCTCTCTTGAAGGATCCAGTGATTCATTTCTTTCTACACTCCTTTCTCCATTGAAGCCCTTTTCCCTGCACTCACTTAACAACAATGCAGGGAGAGTCAGCACCAACCAGATCAAGGGACAGAGTAATTGGAGGCCTGATTGAAGTTTTGTTCCTCATAATTCTTACTGCTTGGTGATGATGATGATGATGATGATCAATGATGGTGATGATGTTTTCTGAGGGCTACTTTAGTCAAGGAAGTTTTATAAGAACTATGTAAGGTAGATACGCTCATCATCTCCTTTTACATATGGGGAAACTGAGGCATAGAGGCACTAAACATTTTTCCCAAGGTCATATAGGTAGCGGTGGGGCCCATTCTCTTATCCTCAGAACATGATGTCTATCGGCACTTTGCTTTTATTGTAGTTGTAGTGTTGTTACCGTTATTATTACTACATTTTCTGGAACAAAAATTTATTCCAGACCTGGGCCGGCCACTTCTTAAGTCTAGGATCCTGTTGAAATTTCACAACAGCACTGTGCTTGGCATTATTCCTACAGCCCAGCCTTCTACAGCATTCTGTTCCGAGTCTGATCATTTTGTTCAGCTCCATGTTGCCCTTTATTGTTAAATCCACATGTAAGGAAATAAAAAGCACTATTGAAAAACAACCTGGGTTCGTATTCCTTCCACATCACCTGTTTATTTTTGCATCTTTCGTTCCTGTACTTACCAGTGTGTTTAGATTTTGATTACAGGTATATACTCGTTTTTAAATATAGGTGCGATCCATACAATGTTTTATCCTTCCTTTATCACTTGACATTATTTGGGGATGCCTTTCTAAACCTTAATAATTACAATTTTCTCTCTCATTGCAGTAACCACCTTGTGGATATGCCAGTATTTCCTTAAAGACCCCTACTTTTGGATAGTTAGTTTGCAATCACTATCTGTATATTACTTACAAGATTTATTTTGAGTTGCCTTTTTGGAGTAATTATCAGGAAAGGGCCTGGCTTATTGTGTCAAAGGGTAGTCGTCCTGTATTTATTGAGTACCTCGTGTGCTCCAGGCTGTGTTTAGGAGCTAGAGACACAGCTGCGAATAGGACAGACACAGTCCCTATCCTCCTCAAGCGGACACTCATTCCCTGGGGGAGATAGAGACCAAAAGGATAAACAAATGCTGGGACAGCGATGGTCTGTGACCGTGCTGTGAAGGGCTAAGCGAAGTGATGGATAGAAAAAACTTGGGGGGATCCATTTGGGTAGATTGCCTAGAAGCCACTCTGAGAAAGGGTCATGTGAGCTGAGACCTGGAGAATGAGGGTGACCCAGGTAGAAGGAGGGAGCACGTGCAAGGTGAGGTGCCTCCCCCTGTGAGGTGCCTCCCCCTATGAAGTGAGCTGGATAGGTGAAAGGTATACAGTGCATAGATGCCACACATTTCAGTGTATTCACTTGCTTCAGAAATTTGGATCCTGTTTAGTGGGACTCTTCACTCCTGCTCTCCTGACTTCCAGTGGGTTTCTCAGTTTCTACTTTTGTCCCTCCTCAATCAGTTTGCCACTCAGCAGCCAGCGTAATTGTGTGAGTGAGATGGTCGCCAGCAGCTCACACTTGTCTCTTTACCAATGGTTCTGGCGGAAGTCTTGTTTATTGGCCTGGTGGAGTCACATGGTGGCCTGCTGGGGGTGGGGTGGGTGGGTGAGTTGATGGGAATGAGGAGGGGTAGAAGGCAGGGAATGGTCATTCAAGCATGATTGATGTGCCCATTTCTGGGGCTGGGGTATATATCGATACCATTCAAACCTCATGGAGTAAGAATAATGGAAGGCAATTATTCAGAGGAAAATGACATTCTGCTGCCAGGAGAAGGAGGTGGGATGCTGGGCAGGCGACACCAAAATGGTCCACGTCTACGTCTACGTCTACGTCTACGTCTACGTCTACATCTATATTTATGTCTACGGGAAGATTCTTCTTTCTCACTCATTACACCCCAGCCACATTGGCCTTCCGCATCCTGGCACCCGGACTTTTACCACCTCCAACACTTGGCACACGCTTCCCTAAAGACGGGCTCATTCTCATCTGTAGCTCTGAGCTCAAATGATGCTTTCTCAGATGCTTCTCTAGCTTCCCATCCAAGTGGGCTCTCCCAACTATTTTCTATTCTATCACCTTGTTTCTCTCACTCACAGCACTCACCACAGTCTACAAGTACCTTGCTTATGTTTATTTATCCCCGTGGTTTCTATTTCTCCCACCAGTGCGTCAGGTTGCGGAGGATAGGGACTGTGTCTGTCCTGTTTCTTGCTGTGTCTCTAGCTCCTCAAACACAGCCTGTGATATAACAGGTGCCCGTGACATATGTGTTGAGTAAAGGAATGAATGGCTGGGTATTGAAGTTCTCCAGCAACCCTGAATTGTGATGGAGTCACTGACTTGATTAGTATAGACTTAGACCAGGGGTCCCAGTCCATAGACCAGGAGGCGTCAGAGCTTAAGCTTTGATGGAAAAAGTCTCAGTGCTTACTTAGCTTTGCTTCTTTCTACCTTGGATAAGCCGGCAGGCCTTTCTGGGCTTTAGTTTCTTCTGTGCCAAAGACTCCTACCTCTTGGGAGTGGGGTGAGAACCAAAAGTGATGTGGGATGTGGAGGGGCTTTGTAATTTGAAAAGTGTTTGCAAGTGTTCAGTCTTGTTATTGCCAATAGATTTCTGAGCTCTCTGGGTGCAGAATACTAAGCCGCATCTGCTTGGAACTCCTCCCCCTCTCTCTTCCTTGTGTATCTAGTTTCTAGCTTTTATTTATATCCTTATTCATTAATCAGCTTATTTGCCAAATAGTCACTGAGTAACTGTATTATCCTAGCCCCAGTGCTAGGTGCTGTGTTATGGTGGTGAATAAGCCTTGCTTGGGGTATGTCTGTGTGGTGTGTGTATGTGGTGTGTGTGTGCACGTGTGTGTGTGTGTGTGTGTGCATGTGATGTGCGTACTGGGGAGAATGGGACAGGAATGAAAGACCTTCTTCTCACCATCAACCTCCATGTCTTCTCAGATATTGTTCTGCCTGTTTATTTACAAAAAGGTGGGGCCCTCTGACTTTCAATGATACTTGTGAGTGTGAAGAACTGGCAGGTCATCAACAGTAATATATTTCTTTCAATTACAGAAAAAATTAGGCACAGAATTACAAACACCAGGAATGGAAGTCTCTAGGTTTCTAAATTGGTCTGGACACAATGGCTTTCTTCCTCCTTATTTCTCCCCAGAGGCCCGGGGTATTGGGCAACTGCAGGCCAACCCCTTCGGCTCTTCCTCATTTGGCCCGGACACTTGCTGAGCCTGAAGCCTTCTTCCAGAACTCTTCTTGTGAACAAACTGTCCACAGTCCTCGATTTCATCACCGCCTCAGGGGCTCGGGACGCTCCACGTGTGCTTTTTAGCTGGCTGTTCCTTAATCTTCTGTACTCTGTCTGTCCTCCAAGGGTCTGGGCCTGATAATGTGGTTCAAAACTCTAGAGGTTTTGTCATATGTCACCTTAGCTTTCTGGTGAACACACAAGGAATATGTGCCTCTCTGAGACTGGCACAGTCATCCTCATCGATAGTTTGGTAATGGCTTTTGGGGGAAGCGAGCTCTGTACTGGGGCCTCTCTGAAACCTGCATACGTACATAAGACATTGATGGGAAAAATAATACCTTCCCAAAGCAAGCTGAAGGGTGAACAAGAAAGAATGTTTTTACTTACCCTTGACCTGCTCTTCTCAGCCCACTCAGTTCATCCATTCGCCATTTGGCAGCTGCCATTCAAAGCAGATGCTCTGCTTCTTTGGTTCATGAACACTTTTCTGAACATTTACTGCTTTGCTTCTGGTCTACATTTGTTCACTATGGGCCTTTTTAAAAAAAATAATATATTTTATTGATTTTTTACAGAGAGGAAGGGAGAGGGATAGAGAGTTAGAAACATCGATGAGAGAGAAACATAGATCAGCTGCCTCCTGCACACCCCCGGCTGGGGATGTGCCTGCAACCAAGGTACATGCCCTTGACCGGAATCGAACCTGGGACTTTTCAGTCCCCAGGCTGACGCTCTATCCACTGAGCCAAACCGGTTAGGGCTGGGCCTTTGGCTGTAGTTCCTATCTGTGATGGTTAACTTTATGTGTCAATTTGACCGGGCTAAGGGGTGCCCAGATAGCTGGTAAGACATTATTTCTAGGTGTGTCTGTGAGGGTGTCTATGAAAGAGATGCACATTTGATCTCCTTATACCTATCTCTCTACCCATATCCATATCTACAATCTATGTAGCCTATGGGTCCTGTTTCTCTGGAGACCCTGCCTCATACATCTTTGATATTCATCTTGCTCCTGCCCTTTATAATGACCAATTTTTTTAGATGATCCCAGCTTGGTCCTTGGCATTCTCTCAAGGCTTATCTTGAACTCCATCCCCTGGGCCTCTAATAGGATTGCCCAGCTCCAGTAGTGCCCTGCAGGCCTCAATCCTTAGTGGAGGCCAGTTTAGGTGGCTCACACTGAGCTTGGATGTCCACCATGAACCCAGCTCTGGCGAGGCATTTTTTGGTGGCTTCTTTGATCTGGTTGGCTCACAATGGGGATACCTTGCTCTTCTGAGGGTTTCACTTTTCTGAAATTCCAGAGGGCTGGATCTCCCACCTCTCACCCCCAACAGGTGTTCAGCATGATATTGCCCGTGCTGGAGCAGTAAAACAATTTCTCAGTGCCATAAACTCCAGGGCTCATCTGCTGAAGGTCAGTGTGTTCAGAGATATTTTTATAGCCAGTAAACATAGCTGCCACTTACGGTGGAGCACATTGGGCTGTAAATTATTTCACCAATAGTACTAGTCCCTTATTTACAGTAAAATGGGGGAGAAGTTATGCATCCACTCTGCATGGTGAGAAAATGCAGTTCTGTCTTTACCCACGGACTTTCTATCATTCTACTGATGAATTCTTTGTCCTCCCCCCTCCCCCCTGTTCCCCAGCCTGTTACTTAACATTGGAGGGTTGGCCTACAGGCCCAAGCTACATTCGCCCAATCAGTCTTTTTTCTCTGCCATAACTGCAGCCTTGGAGGGGCACTTGTTTGGCACAAGTTGGCTGTGTGAAGGGTAGTTCCTAGACCTGAGGCTACATCAATGACGACTAGTGAATTTTGGAAGTCATAGAGATTTCACGCATCGGTGGGGATGGCGCATGTGCCCTGTTCGTCTATGGGATGACTTCTAGGAGCCCTGGTTAGTTCTACCATAGGCGAAGGCTAGTGTTCCTGCCCCGTAACTGTGCAGAAGGAAAACCCCCATTCGCCTGCCAGCAAGTGTATTCTGCTGCTTGGCACCTTGTGCTTTTTTCCATTTGCTCTTCAAGCTGAGTCTAGGACACCAGGAACTTGGGTGGAGAAGGACTGACACATTACAGATCAGGGAGCTGGTGTCTGGCAGCTCTTGGGGTGTGGAAAGGAAGTCAGCCAGACACTCATTTGAAACCTGGGGTTGCTGTGGTCCAGTTGAGTTCACTTGGGCACTTCACACCTCCCTGGGCCTCAGTTTCTTCATCTATAAAATGGGTTCAGCAGGGTCCACCCCAGGGGAGAGGTGACATGACAGTGCCTGTGAAAGAGCCCAGAATATCGTATGTCGTATGCAGAGAACTGAGCCACACAGACCACACTCAGCAAGCTGTCAGGGGCTCCTCAGGAGTTCCTCCTCCTCTCCCCATTGTGAGAACCCAAGGGGCTGGATAAGATCCCAGACACAGCCTCACAGCCCCTGTGCATATGGGCCTGGGCTCCATGTGAGCTGCCTGGAACTTGGGAGGGCTCACGCATGGGCCGCTGGCCACCACCCATAGAGCTGTGCTTTGGTGGGTCAACAAAAGCCAATCACAGGCCTCCCTGAGCTCTTTTGCTGTTACAGCTCTTCCCAATGCTGGCCTTTCCCATGGTTTGGGTTGAATTGAGTTAGGGGTGTGGGGAGAATCATTCTGGCCAATGATGTCTCTTCCTGAACAGCTGATTCTAACTCCCTCCTGACGGATACCAGGCGGAGAGGAATGGAGAACCACCAAGCTATCAAGAGGACAGCTGCTGGCCCTTCCGGCTGAATCAGCCTCAAAGTCCTGGTGGAAGGCGCCAGAGGGTTATAAAATACCAGGATGTTTCCATAAGCGTTTGCAGTGAAGAGCTTTCCCCACTCCCTGATTTCCATCTAAGACTGGCTTGGGTCTGAGGCTTTCTCACTTCCCCTTCTTCTTGAACAAATGAATCGGATCCATTTGAGCTTCACTAGCTGGATCCCCCGACACACACAGAGGAAGAGAGAAGCTCTGACCCTCTAGCCTTCACCACATCAGTGATACCATCTCACTGAACCCTGACAGCAGCCCCCACCCCAGGCTGGAGTGGCTAACCCTGGAAGCAAAGGGAGTGGAGTCCCCATGAGGTGATCTGACCTGTGGGAGGTCATGCAGCTGGGAAGTGGCAGTCGGGACTGCAATCCAGGACTCTGAGCCCAAATCCCTGAACAACTTTGCCAAAGGCTAGGAAAATAGCCCAAACTGGGGGCTGTGAAGAAGGCAGAGTGAGTGAATGAGGAGGATGGGGAAGGGGAAGAAAGGGGAAATACTTAAAAGTACTCAGTTATTGCCTCATTGAGGCAAATGAAGTGTGCTCATGTGAGAAAATTTTGAAACTTGGCTTTGAAGGCTTTCTATTCTATAGGGCTCTGAGCTGTGCGGTCTGTATGGTGAGAATTTTCTCAGCACACCCCACTTTCCCCAACGTCTAATTATAGATCTGGTTGTTGGGTCATGCTTTCCCACACAACTTGATCAGATTTATTGAAACAACAGCAGGTTTTTTTTATCCAACCACAAACTTATATGCCATCCAGCAACGGGGGACAGGGGGCTTAAGCGAAAGGGGATGCGTGCTTGGCTGGCACCCACCCTCTGCCTGTTGTCTCAGTGCCTCCTTTGGAGCTCCTGGGAGGGCAGTTGTTGCCACCCCCAAATGAGGAAGCAAGTGCAGAGAGTTTATGACAGTTGCCCAAGGTCAGATGGCTGGCCATGGTGAAGCCAGACTTGGAGCTCGGCTCGGCCAGATTTGGGGACCCATTTTTCCACTGTCCCTGTCTGAGGGCCGTGTTCTATGAAAATGTGTTCACATGTATTCTCCAGGTCAACTGTCACCATTACCAGGAATTCAGATGTGTGCTCGTAGGGACCTCTCTTGTAGAGGGGAAACCAAGACTCAAGGTCAAGTGCCTTGATGGAGCTCTCATGGTGATCATCTAGTGCAGTGGTTCTCAACCTGTGGGTCGCGACCCCTTTGGCGGTCGAACGACCCTTTCACAGGGGTCGCCTAAGACCATCCTGCATATCAGATATTTACATTATGATTCATAACAGTAGCAACATTACAGTTATGAAGTAGCAACGAAAATAATTTTATGATTGGGTCACAACATGAGGAACTGTATTTAAAGGACCAGAGGGTTGAGAACCACTGATCTAGTGCATGGTAGAACTTTCACTTGAATTTTTTGGACTCTAACTGCTTGTTTTTTCTTCTTTCCATTTTAGTATGTTTAAAGAACAGAATCCCTCACC
Source organism: Myotis lucifugus (assembly GCF_000147115.1). NCBI lineage: Eukaryota > Metazoa > Chordata > Mammalia > Chiroptera > Vespertilionidae > Myotis > Myotis lucifugus. Next base: position 3,790,804 of record NW_005871091.1, on the reverse strand, counting down.
TTTCCTTCCTTCCTTCCTTCCTTCCTTCCTTCCTTCCTTCCTTCCTTCCTTTCTTCCTTCCTTCCTTTCTATCATCATCTTTTCAGTGCCGACTTTTACCAGGTCCTGTGCTAGGTCTAAGTATAGTACTACAGTAATGAAAACCTTCAGGAGCCTGCGGTGTGATAAAACAAAAAATCAATTCCATGACAAAATGCTGTAATAAGCCTGGCCGGTGTGGCTCAGTGGTTGAGTGTCGACCTATGAACCAGGAGGTCACGGTTCAATTCCCAGTCAGAGCACATGCCCAGGTTTCAGGCTCGATCCCCAGTGTGGGGTGTGCAAGAGGCAGCCCATCAATGATTCGCTCTCATTATTGATGTTTCTTTTTCTCCCTCTCCCTTCCTTTCTGAAATAAATTTTAAAACATATATATTTAAAAATATGCTGCAATAAATGTGGCCAGAGAAACATGTAGGTGGGAGATTAATCTGCCCCGTTGGTTGGGGGAGGCAGGGATACTCTGCCCCTGCATGTTGAATACTTTGTTTTGAAGAGTGTGCTCTGCGTGTACTTCTCAAAATCTCCTCCTAATTGAATGAGGCACCTGCCTCTGTGGCATCCTTGTGGGCAGTGGTTGAGCAGGAAGTCATCCTCCATGTGAATTAGCTTAATTTGGTGAAAATGAAGTGAAAAGCTCTGTAATCCGGGGTGATGGGAAAGCCAGGGAGCACAACGCTGTGCTCGCTGCAGAAGCTGATACTTGAATTGTGCCTCTGGGCTCTGGCTGGTTACATAAGCCACCTCAGGTGAGCACTCACCAGGGCTGGCCCCGCTGACAGGAGCTGGGCTGCCTGTTCGCATTAGGCTCCCAGTGCATCTCTGTAACTGCCCAAACAGGTGGAGACAGGGCTCCTGATCTGGAGTTCACACGGCCGAGGAGGACTCTGGGTGGACGTCCCTGAATCCCTGAAATTGGGTGTAAAACTGTGTGTATATGTACAGGTGAAGTTCTCTGGGAGAAGGGCCGTGGTTTTAATCAGTTTCTCAGAGTGGTCTCTGAGCAAAACACCGGAAAGAACTGGGGATGTGGTTTTGGGTCCCTTCTCAAGCGGAGTTCTGATTCAGTAGGCTGCGGGGAGGCCCAGGACACCGTGCTTTGGTTAGTTTGTTTGGTTTTAGACTTCCAGGTGATTCCAATGCTCAGTCGGTCTTCGGAACCATTGAACTCGAGCTCTACTTGTCAAACCTCAGGGAGCACGAGGCTTCTGTGGGTCCTGAGAGCATGATTCTGATTCAGTAGGACTGGGATGGGGATGGAGATTCTACTTTCAACCGGCTTCAAGGTGCTGCTGCTGCTGCATGAGCCACACCTTGAGTGGTAAGAATCTAAGGGCATGTATTGGTTTGGGTCAGTCATGGACCATTGGTTAGATTCAAACCACATGCAATTCCTCCGCTTGGTATCAAGGTGAATTACTCAAGCCACTTTGCTTTGAGGACCATGATTAGAAGGAAGTTCAGAGATTTCTTAGGGAGTGTTGAGTCCTTCACAGGCAAAAATTCGATTTGCAGTGGCAGCATGGGGAGAGGAAACAATAAGTCAGGGGTTAGATAGACTTAGGAATAAATCCTGGCCCCAATATTGATAATTTCTGAGTGTCATTAGGGATGATATCAGCTTTAAAAAAACAAAACAAAACAGAAAGATGGACAAACAGTGGCTTAAATCAATAGGGGTTTAGCCCTAGCCGGTTTGGCTCAGTGGACAGTGTGTCGGCTCATGGACTGAAGGGTCTCAGGTTTGATTCTGGTCAAGGGTACATACCTCGGTTGCAGGTTTGACCCCTGGCCCTGGTCGGGGCACATGCGGGAGGCAACCAATCGATGTGTCTTGCATTGATATTTCTCTCTCTCCCTCTCTCTCCCCCTCTCTTCCTTCCCCTCTCTCTAAAAATCAATGAAAAATTTCCTTGGGTGAGGATTAACAACAACAACAACAAGGTAAATCAATAGGGGTTTATGATTCCTACATAACGAGAAGACCTGTGGTAATGTTGATTCCGGCCAGCTGCCAGTCATCAAAGATGACCCAGGGTCATTTTGTTCCTCTGTTCAACATCTCCAGCATGTGGCTCTCATGGGGAAGAGAACACATCTCCCAGCGTCTTGTCAGCATTCGTAGCAGGAAGAAGGGGACTCTGGTTGGAATCACGTTGCCTAGCCCTCCCTAGCTGCGAGGAATGCTGGAAAAGGATTATGAACATTTCCAACCTCTCTTCTTGAAAGCGGCAAGAGAAGAGAGCTTTGAGAAATGCTATTGGGTCAGCTCACAATAGTATCTGCCACATCAGGCGATCCCAGGCAATTTATTGACTCTTTTTGAGCTTCCGGTTTTGCATTTGTAAAAGAGAGTAAATGTGGAGTGTGGTTCCCACACCAGCAGCAGCAGTATGGCCTGGAAACATCAGTCCCACCCCAGACCTATGAATCAGAAGCTCTCAGGGTGGAGTCCAGCAATCTGGGTTTGAACAAGCCCTCCAGGTATTTGTGATGCACACTCAAGTTTGAGAACGACTGCCTTCAAGATTTCTGGGAAGACTAAGCGAGATTATTACTTAAGGTATTTGACACAGAGAGTCTTCAGAACTTGTAGCCTGGGAGTTTCACATCTCAGACCAAAACAAACGGATGGAGTCCATTTCTTGGAATGCTGACTTGGAAGAAGAAGTTTAGAAAACATCCAGTAAAGAATTTCTAAGGTTTGTTCTGACGGGTGATGTCAACCCTCTAAATCCCTGGGATCCTTTTGAGGATCTGTTGACTAAGGGCACTAGGGAAAGGCTACTGAGCCGAAAAAAGTTGGAGAGAGTCCGCTATTCCTTTATTTTTTCAAAAACAATAACTTTATTGAGCTATAATTCAAATACCGTGAGAGTTACCCTTTAGAAGTGAACAGTTCAGTGACTTGCAGTGTGTTCACTGAGTTGTGCAACCATCGCCACTATCAAATTTCAGATCATTTTAATCACCCCCTCCCCCAAGAAACCTCGTACCCATTAACAGTCGCTCCCCATCCTCTCCTCCCCTACAGCCTCTCTGCAACCATTGATCTAGTTCCTGTTTCTAAGGACTTCCTTTATCTATATATCTTCCTATTTATTTATTTTTTACTGACTTGTTTACTAGGAAAAAATTCCAAGATGAATGCTGACATCATTGAAGAAAATATCAAAATTCTGAGGCCAAAGTTTCAACATGAGTTCATCCTGTGATATGGCTGCCAGGGGAAACAATAATAACAATGATGATACTGTTTACTGTTGTTGACAAAGGTGACTCTGCTGTTCTACTGGGAATCAGAACAGTTGGGTGAATTACTAAACGTCTATGGCTTCAGTCTCATCTGGAAGGTGGGGGCTGACCTTCCTGAATGATCTCTAAGGACCCCTGGTTCTAAATTGCTGTTCTGTGCTCGAGTCAACCACAAGCTCTGCCCACAGCTCTGGGTCCGGAACTGACCAACTGGTGGAAATCCACTGAAGTGGAAATAGATGGCCAGGTGGGGAGGGGCCTGAAGCCTGGGCAGATGAAACTGGGAAGTTACTTTGAAGGGAGGAAGGGGATGGAGGCATAAGAGTCCTGCCTTGAGGTCTCATATCCTGGGTAAGGAGGCAGATAGATTCTATGGGGCTCAAGGGGCAGAAGCACGATTAATGAAAGAAGTTTCCAATCAACGCAAGGGAAACCCTACAGTAGTCAGAGATATCAAATATGGAATGGGTTCTTTTGACTGGTAGTGAGTCCCCTGTCACAGGAGGTGTGCTTTTAGAATGGCGATTCAAGCATCTAAAGGGGGTTGAACTAGAGGATCTTTCAAGATTTTGCCAAAAATGTGATGTTGCAAATTTCGAAAACTCTGAGATCAAAGTAAAGTAAATGTGCATAAAAAATCCTTCCCTTTTTCCTGCTTTCAGGGACAACACCCTCGGGCAAAAAAAATGCAGGTTTTATTTGTAACTGTTGCTCAACTCCTCTTTAACTGGAGTCTTGCTTTGCATATAGGGGATTTCTCCAGGGATGTGTGAAGAAAACGACTTTTTTGTTGGCATTCTTTCATCACTGAGGCAGAAATGGCGCCTGTCTCAGGGTAATCGGAGAGAAGCATGTAGACAGAACACGCTGTACCGGGACCAGGGGCCTTCATGGTGGCCTCAGGAGGGTGGGGGTCCTCCGCTGGGGTAGCCAAGGAGGTCTTCGCAGCACAGAAGTTTGAGTTGAGCCCTGAAAGAAATGAGGAGTCCCCCTTGAAGGCAAGGGCTGAGCCATGTGGCTGGACCTCCTGTTAGCAGATTCCCTACCAGTTTCCTTGGAATCCAGTTCTGATAAGAAAGATGACAGTGGCTGAATTTATCTAACGCTGAGTCTGGACAGCCCCTGTTTAAGCACTAATTTGTTGTATCTCACTGAATTGTCACATCACCCCTATGAGAAAGGCATCATCATCATTATTATTGTTATTATTTATTGATTGATTGTTAATCCTCACCTGAGGATATTTTTTCCTTTGCTTTTCAGAGAGAGTGGTAGGGAGGGGAGAGAGAGAGAGAGAGAGAGAGAGAGAGAGAGAGAGAGAGAGAGAGAGAGAGATGTGTGAGAGATACAGCAACCCATTGCCTCCTGCATGCACCCCACCAGGCAGCAGGGAGTGAACCCACAACCCAGGCACATGCCTTTGATCAGGAATCAAACCCATGACCCTTTAGTGTGTGGGCCGACGTTCCAACCACTGAGCACATAAGTGAAGGCTATTATTGTTATTAATCTCCAATTCACCTGGGTGGGAACTGAGCCATGAACTGGCTAAATGGTTACATAGGGAAAAACAGCATTGAGCAGAAGGATGGGCCAGAGGACTTAGAGAGGCGTCATGGAGGTGACAGTGGACTGGCCTCCAGGGATGAGTGGATGGTGGTGAGGGGTAGAGCAGACATTGCCAATGGAGGAAGGAGCACGTGCCGCGCCACAGTGTGTGGGGCCCGAGGAGTGGGAGATGTTGGCCTTTCCACATGCCCAGCCCTGGCCCTGAGCAGGCGGTGAGGAGTGGGCGGGAGATGCCCACCGACGGAGGACTTGTGGGTCCTGCTCTAAGCAGCCTGATTTTGCCCCTAACACAGGCACTGAGGACTCACTCAAGTGAGTTAGAAAGTCTCTCTCAGGAAGTGGCTTTCCCATGACCTGCCCTGTCCCCCTGCTCCCCCTAGTGACCCCCCCCCCCCCCACCTTCTCCTAACAAGTGAGTGGCTGTGCCTCTAGCAGCTAGGCCCCTCTCACCCGATCTGTTCTCACCCGATCTGTCCTAAGAAGCTTCCAAGGCAAGGCCTTTAGAATCTTGTGTCTTCTTCCTGCAGGGCTGCCCCACCCTCTCGGGGGGAGATTCGACTCCAACTCAGCTTTCGCAACCACACCCGATGCCAGGACTGGACTGTATAGGAGAGCGGCCTTCCTTTGTGGCCCAACAAGAAGTGTGGTGCTGTAGCTCCTGAAGCTGGTTCATAGGAAGCCCCACTCCCCACTCACTGTCTGTCCCTATGCCTTGGCCTGTAGCCGGTGGAGCAGAGAGAGTTAAGGCTTCGGCGCCAGAGGGACCCAAATCTGGTGGCTGGTGTAGCTCTGTCTAGCTGTGTGGCTTTGGGTGAGAAACCAGGATAAAAGTACTGGCTTTGTGAGGGTAAAGATGACAGAAAGCATAGACAGACGGGAGCTGTTCCGACACTGGGAGCTTTATTCTTCGTGTTGCATTATTACTCTTAGCAGAGCCATCACCAAGGCATCTCAAGGAAGCAGCCCCTTCCCAAGGCCCCAGGGTGTGAGCAGAGCTCATGATGGTCCCCCTGGCGGTTGGGTCCACCCAGTTTTTTTTTCTGCAGACAAATGTTTGGACTGAACTTCACCCTTTGCACAACAAGGAAACGTGTTTTAAAGGCCTCACTTGTCAAAAAAGACTTATAAAATGGATTTAACGAGACTTCTGGACACAGCGGCAGCTATTGGATTGGCTGGTCTGCTGAGTAAGACTGGGACTCAGCCTCCAAGGCTGTCACCAGGCTGCACCCCACACCTGGGCCGCCCCGTCCTGGCCAGGTCACGTGTTCCCTGCCCATGCCTCCTGGCACTTCCCTGGTAAAGTGCTTACCTGGATGTTGCTCTCGGACGATGACTGTTCAGTGCCCTGCAAATATAAACCTGGGCTGCAAAGTCATGCTCAAGAGAAGCCCAGAAAAGCTCTAGCTCCATGTCAGTGTCAGTATCTTCTGAACAGAGGCAAAGCTGCAGAGTCTTTCTAGGCCAACCCTCCACTTTTCACCCGAGGGGACTGAGGCCCGAAAAGGGGAAGGTGCTTGTCTGTTATGCACATCTTACAAGAATAAGAAAGTAAGTGGGTAAGGCATAAGGCAGGGTTTTATGCTGGGTGGGAGCTTTCAGACTCTTTCCGGCTCCTGTTCCTTCATTTTTTCCGTAGAGAGCAGTTTATCCTCCTGGTACCAAATGACATAGGTAGCATTATCCCATTTTACAGAAACATCAAACAAGTCCCCCAGTGTCACGCAGGTTAGTTGGCCGTGTGGCGGCTGAGCCAGGATTCCATCTCAGCTGTGCCTGATCACAGAGCCTGCTCTTAATCACGACACCATTTTTAAGGTGAACACATCAAGGCTTAGAGGTGGAGGGCCTCTCTGCCTTAGGAAGCAGGTGATCTGGGACTCAGCTCACAACTGCTACCTAGGAAACCTCGGGTCTGTTCCCAGTACCACTGACTCCCACCTCCTTGAGCTCAGCTCCTCAAAAGTCAAGTCTGGGTCATAAGCCCTGTGCCCCCTTTCATTGTTGGGGACACTTGGACTTCAGAAGGAGGGAGTTTGGGGGCGTGTGTGCCTTCTTTGGGACCGAGAGGCTGAGGATGGATGTTTTCCTGTTGAATGGGCAACCCTAGGCTGACTTCCCGATTCTCGTCCTTATCAACTTGCTCCTTGGCCCTTTTCCTGGTACAGAGTAGGTGCTCAATAAATAGCTGCCCGATGAATGAATGAATGAACCGCATTGTGTATTGCTCTGTGTGAACCTGTTAGCTCCGCATTTGGACGTTGGCTCCTGGTTCTCAGGGACCAGGCCTTCTCTTTCCCGCCGCCCTGCGGGGCCTGACCCGGTGTCCCATCTGGAGAAGGCATTCCAGGGGTGCCTACTGAACAAGTGCCTAAGTGGGTGTCTTTCCAGGCTGCTGGTGCTGAATCACCCAGCTGGGGCGCTGTGCACAAATTTGGGCCCTGCGTTTGAAAACGTCTTTGTCGTCGTCGTGCCCTTGTAAAGGCATTCCCGTGGTTTTGATCTTGCAGCCCCTGACCCCTGCTGCAGGGCCCCTGTCGTTTATGAATGAACTCAGCACGCTGAGGGCGTCCTCGAGGACTGTGACCTCACTGGCGGAGAACTGGAGGCGGGAGGGGCGGGGGCATGGGAGTCACTGCAGACCAGGGGAGATGGCCCTCCACCAGGAGGAAGGGGTGACACGGCCTGTGGGCAGTGCTCGCCACACAAGAGCTCATGGGCCCCAAGAACACGGGGTGCTCGGCCGGCTGCATCTGTTTTGCTGATAGGAATGAAAATTGGTTAGTGGTAACTGGATTCAGTTGGAAGGACTTGCAGCATCCCCCTTCCCCCAAACCTTTAGCAAGTGTAACATTAGCAAGAGAGAAGTTTCTGATTTTGTTCTCCATGTAAGAAGTCAGAGTTAGTCCAGTCTGGGGTTGGCATGTGACATGGTCGGGGATACAGGCCTCCGTCTTGTTGCTATTCTCAAGATCACGTACTGGCCCAAGATGCCAGCTGGCACTCCAGCCGTCGCATCTGCACCCGGAAAGTAGGAAGGAAGAAAGGACAAGCACACTTCCTGGACATTGCGGACGCCTTTCCAATTATATCTCGTTGATCAGATCTTAGTCACTGGGCCCCTTGTAGCAGGAGGAGAGGCTGTCACTTATCCCGGGTGGCCGTGTCCTCAGCTACTAGAAAGGGGTTCTATCACTGCGAGAGAAGAGAGTTGGCATCGGAGGGGAACTAGAGTTGGTAGCACAAACGTGAGCTTCCCTACCTTCTATTCCACCTTCCAAGCCTCTGGGCCGGAGCGGGTAGATTTGATTGCCAATTAATTGTAAGGAACAAGAGACTCAGAGAAGCGAGTGGCTTGCTCAGGCCGCAGCACTGGATATCGGAGGAGCTGGGGTTTGCATCCAGACCTGTCTGGAGTATAAAACCCGAGTTGCTCACGGGTCCTGCCTTTTGACTGAAGTGATGTTTTGCTCTGAGCAGGAAGTGTGTCAGTGCCCAAAGAACACAGGAAAACGGCCATTCATCTGCGCGCTCACTCAGCCATTATTTACCTGTGAGCCCACTATGTGCCATTCATCCTCTGCCAGGTGGGCGTCTGTTAGCTTCCTGACTCCTCTTCATTACTCACCCCCGTGTGCCCTGCATTCCTGCAGGGAACGGCACAGAGGGGATGCCCCTACATTCCTGCTGAGTGAATTTGTTTGTTAACCAGTGAAGCGAATTCACACGGCTAGCCCATTCTACTCTCATCAGGCACCCAGAGGCTGTCCAGACCTCACCCAGCCCCGCGGCGCCAGCTGCCCTGCTAGACCCTGGCGGTCTAAGAGGGGGAAGGTGGGGATAGTTTTGAGAGCGACCGTGAACCCTGTGCTTTTCTAAGTTCGTAGTTACTCCAAGTCTGCTTAATCCCCAAACAACTTTCTTAGGTCACGGTATTCCCATTTTACAGGTGGGGAGACTGAGGCTCAGCACGTGAATGCGATGTTCCAAAGATCACACGGCTCAGTGGTGAAGATGGGAAGCCAACCTGGCTTGTTGAACTCCAAGTCTTTTATTTGTGCATCATTCGTACTATTTATTTACTCACCTTTCAGGTCTTTACAGATTTGACAGGTCAGTCATTGGAACAGGTGCTTAGCATTACCCATGGCATCAAAGAACCGGGAGCTGCACACATGTGGTTAGAAAGCTCTGGCCACATGTTACCCAGGCACCCCTCTCTTTGGCTCCTACCCCCCAATGCCCTCCCCCCATTTTCTGTTCAGCTTCCTGAACTCCTGCTCAGGTTTTTTTCAGCAGGCAATGCTCTATCACTCTCTCCAGCGAAGGTCCCAGGCTTTCACACCGGGTCCTCACGCTCCCCTCTCCACCAGCGCCTTTCCTTTTGCAGACCTTCCCCATTTGCCAGGGCTTGTGTGAAAGGGAGGCCCCGGGCCTGGGAGCATGTGCGAGGCTGCAGTGAACCTGCCAGGCTGGGAAGGGAGGCTTCCCTGGCCCCAGCCTAAGGCCAGATCTCATGGGGCCTGGGAAGTCATGGGTCATGAACCGCCCAGCACACTTCAGACCTCAGCACACACGTCAGGGGCAGCCGTCAAGCCACGGGGCTGCCCTGCGTGGTTGCACAGGGCTTTTCCGTCACATCTTTGATTGCTTCTGGCCCCTGCCAGTCCCAGAAGGGCGGGTCATAGTGAACTCATTTCACAGCCCAGGGAGCGGAGGCCCGGCCAGGTCCAAGGCAGGCTCTGGACCGGGAAAGCCAGCTCCGGTCCGGCAGGGGTTTCAGGTCTCCTCCGGGCCTGCTCAGCTCTCCTGTTCACACGTTCTCAGAAGTCCTTCCTGCCAGACCCCTTTCTACCCACGCACCCTCCTCCCGTCTCCTGGGCTGGGGCGTGCTGCTTTCTTTTTCCCCTTGGCGATCACCGTGCTTACTCACCTGTAGGGCCTTTGCCGCTGCTACTTCCCTGCCCAGAAGGCTCTTCTCCCCTCTCCCGGTACCTGGTTCCTTGTCACTCAGATCTTAGCCTAATGACCTTTTCCCTGAAGCCTCCCTGGGGGACCCAGTATAGCAGTGGTTCTCAACCTTCTGGCCCTTTAAATACAGTTCCTCATGTTGTGACCCAACCATAAAATTATTTTCGTTGCTACTTCATAACTGTAATGTTGCTACTGTTATGAATCATAATGTAAATATCTGATATGCAGGATGGTCTTAGGCAACCCCTGTGAAAGGGTGGTTCGACCGCCAAAGGGGTCGCGACCCACAGGTTGAGAACCGCTGCAGTATAGGAACTAGCTAGGCCCTCTCTACCATAGCATGCGTCTTTTCAGTGTTTTTGTTTTGTTTTGTTTTATTGTCTGCCCCTCTCTTCCTTCCCCCTGTATAATGTGAGAACAAGGTCTCAGGACAGCAGGATGCTAGAACAGTGGCTCAGAGCAGGGGCTGGCAAACCTGTTCTGTAGAAGGCTAGATGGTAAAGAGGTTAGGCGTCGAGAGGCCACACTGTCTATGCTGCAAGCACTCGGCTCTGCCATCATCGTGTGAAAGCCGCCACAGACAGTATAAATGGATGGGCGTGGCTATGTGCCAATAAAACTTTATTCATAAAAACCGGTGGTGGGCCGTAGACCATAGTTCGCAGACCCCTGGTTCAGAACATTGGTTGGTTTGAATCGGCTGAGCCGTGTTTGAATCCTGCTGCTGCCTCTCCTCATCTGGGAATCCTGGGCAAGTTCCTCCCTTTCTCTGTGCCTCAGTTTCCCCATCTCATCTGTATACTGGAGATAGCCAGAGCACACTATACATAGCTGGCTTGTTTGTTGCTCAATCTCCAGCCTCTCAAGAGGTGCCCGCACAGAGCAGGAACTCGGCATAGATGTGTATTTGTTAAACAAATGAGTGGTCAGACACCTACTGGGTACCAGGCCTTGTGCTGGGGTCAGCGGAGATGCTGATGAACTAGAATTGGTTGGGCTCACTGCTCTCATCGTGCTCAGAATTCAAGGCTGTGGCAAAATGGTTGGTATAGAAGGAGTAGCAATTGCTATATCCCTTGGCAAGTGGTATCGATGAGGGAAGAAAGGAGTGGTGGGGGCAGTGGAAAATGGAGGCATGCATGTCTCCTCTAAGTGGCAGCCAGGGGCTATGTAGGTCCAACTTGCAAACGTTCTGATTATTCAAAGAAGTTGGCAATTTGTGCTTGCAGGCGTAGTCTTACAAGTAATAACTGACTTGATAGAGTGAAAAGAAACCAAACCCCAACAACTACCAATGAGCCAAATGGACACAACTGCAGGTTGGATTCAGCCATCCCCTTCTCACAAGCCCATTTTATGGATAAAGAAATCGAGGGTCAGGGAGGTCCAGCAGCTTGCCCACAGGTACCCAGCTAGCATGGAGAGGCTCTGGGGTTCGAACCCAGGTTCAGCGGACTCCCAAACTGCGGGTTCTATGTCAGTAGCTCTAATTGCCATTGAGTGAAGAGGCCAGGGTGGCTTGGGAGGTCTGTTTTGGTGACTGGGAGCTCAGCAGCCCTTAGGATCGTAGGGTCAGGCATTTCCAGCGTTGACGGTTGACTGCAGAACCCTGCTCCTTGCCCCTCCAGGATGCCCCTTCACATGTGACAGCCTTGGCTGTAGTGTCCAGGCCCCTTCAGCAGAGGAGCCTGGGCTGCAAGGCCCCCTTTGCCCGTCACCCTAGATGACCCAGGAGTGGGAGGATGGAGGGAGGCCTGAAGTGGGAGGATGGAGGGAGGCCTGAAGATATGACTTCCTCCCCCAGTGAGGTCTGGTGGAGAGGACAGTGTTTGGAGCCTGACAGACCTGGATTGGAATTCTAGCTCTGCAGCCTGTCACCTGCTGGGTGACCTTGGATCAGCTCCTTCACCTCTCTGAGCCCATTTCCTTGTCTTTGAAGCAGGTGCAAAAGTCAGTTGTTTTCTTTTCCAGAGATAATGTATGTACTCTGGTGGCACATGGGCTAGAATGCTGTGGTTATGCTCGAGTGGCAGGTGCCTTCTCCTCCTCCTCCTCCTCCTCGTCCTTCTCTTCCTCCTCTTCCTCCTCATCCTCCTCCTGTCCTCTGCTGCTCCCTGCCTGGCCGGCCCCTGCTGCGGCTCTCTCGCCTAGATGCTGAGAGAAGTTTGTGGAACCTGGGTGGGTCTCTGCCCCTGCATCCCCTCGCCCCAGTGCCAGGGCTGCAAGGGAAGGGTTTGGGCATAAATTACGCCCATCTGTTCCTTCCCTGCTGAGGGAGGGGAGGAGGGGAAGCACATGGGCCTTGGTGGATGTTGCACTTTCCATGTGCAGCTGTCAGGAACAATGGAAGGGAAGAATGCGAGCTCAGTGAGGAGTCCACCCCACCCTGCCTCCCTGCCCCTAACAGGGTTCGCAGGAACCCAGTTCTCTGAGGACTCAGCTTCTCTCTGGAGAAGAGAGACCCTCCTCATGCCAGCCCAGACTGCCCTCATGGCTACCCATGTGTGTCTTCAGATTCATCATTATTCATTCATAACATTGTTCATTCATTTATTTATTCCACAAACGTTTCCTGAGTACATACATACTATGGGCCAGCCAAGGCTGTGGGCTAGGAATGGAGACCAGTGTCTTGCCTTTGACAAGCTCCCCCTTTGCTGGGAGAGACAGCATGGGAACCGTCCAGCTTTGAGTGCAGTGGAGGCGTGTGCACCGGGCAGTACAAATACAGAGGAGGAAAGGCCTCCTAGGGTCACCCTTTTGGTCCCAGGGAGTTACGATGGATAAAGGGAAAGTAACATCCTGGGAGCAGGGAGCTTGGCAGAGCCGTGCATTAGAAAGTGTACTGTGGGGAGTGGAAATGAGCCCTTCTCTTTCCTCTGTCTTTCAGTTCTCTATTGGATCCTCCACATCACTATTCAACCATGTTCAGGTCTCTCATCTTGGAGAGAACCATCCTTCATCCTGAGGTCTCTCTCCAGTTCCTGCCCATCCATTTCCTTCCCAGACAGATTCACCAAGTAAATTTCCTTATGCTGTACATACTGTCTCCATTTCCTTCCCTCCCACTCTCTCCTCATTCTACCTCTACCCTCATTGCTTCACTCAGACTCCTCTGAGAAGGTCATCGTGACCTCTGCATCCCCAAGTCAGTAGGAATTTCCCAGTCACTGTATTCGACTTCCAGTGGCATTGGATATGGGGGACCACCCTAACCTGCTAGACACATGCGTTTCTCGTGCTTTGAGACAAGAGACTCTGGGTTTTCGCCCTACATCCTTGGCTGCTCTTTCTCAGCCTCCTCTTTTGGGTTAGCACTCGCTAGACTACCAGATCTTTAAATATTGGAATTCCTCAGGCTGGGATGTGGTTCCTCCTATCAGCTTTATTTTTCTTTATCTCTAGGTTGCCTAATCCACTCCCAAAATTTGATTACCACCTCTATGCTGAAAACTCCCACACCTACATCTTTCTGCAAAGACCTCTAGCTTCAGACCATAGGCCCAAGAGCCTATCTTGCAACTCCACTTGGATATCGCCCTAACTTCCCAAACGTAACAGCTGAATTTGACACCCTCCTTATTATCCTGGTCCCTTTCAGGTAGTAGCTCCATCACACACCTAGCAGTTCCGACCAGAGACTTGGGTGCTACCCTTGGTTACTCTTCTTCATCATCTCCCCTCATCTTAACACTATAAGTCCTGTATTCTAGAAACCCCTGGAATGGTTGATCACTTTACTAAAATACAAAGTGAAAACTCCAAATCTCTACCATAACATAAAAGGCCCCCTGTAATCTGACCGCTGACTAGCCTCATCTTGGTCCCCTCTCTACTCGCTCTAGGGGTTCCAGACTATACTCCTTCATCACTCAGATCATTTGTGCATTCCACTGTTTCCTGCCTCTGGAACATTCCTCCTCTTAACTCCTTTTCACCCTTACAATATCAGATTCAATATTTCATCCTTTGCTCAGAAGAGCCATTTTTTGACATCCCCCAGAGTAGATGAAACTGTTCCCCATTATACCTTCCTCACAACTCCTTCCCAGTAGTAATAACATGAGTAGTCAACACCCATCTCCTCATCAAGAATGTAAGTTGCACATCAGCAGGGACTGTGTTTATTTCTACTTCCCACTGTGCCCTAGTGTGAGATGAGCAGGTTGCCTGGGTGCATCTGAACTCACAGGCAGCGGCCTGTCTGTGAAGCTTTGGTTGAGGGGAGACAGGCAGGTGCATGCGCTGGAGAGAATGTTTTGGTGGCTCTGTAGAGCATGGACTGGAGAACATATGTCCATTTAGGGAGACTGGTAAGAAGGCCCTTGGGGCAATTTAGGTGGCATGAACTTATGAGTGAGTTGGACTGGGGAGGCCATAGCCTTATGAGGTTGACTCTTCATGGCTGAGAGACTGACTGCATATGGACAGTGATGAAGCTGGAAGAATTGAAGATGTCTACCAGGTTGGCGGTTTGGATGTTTGGGTGATGGTCACATGGTTAGGCATGAAAAATTCTGTTGTGATCATGGTAAACGCTGGAATCAGTTAGTGTGACTGTTGTGATTTCTTGTATGTCTGGTCCCCATATTTTGTTAAAACTATGTTTCCTTGCCTGGCCAGCATGGCTCAGTGGTTGAGTGTCGATCTATGAACCAGGAGGTCATGGTTTGATTCCTGGTCAGGGCACATGCCCGGGTTGTGTGCTCGATCCCCAGTGGGATACATGTGGAAGGCAGCCGATCAATGATTCTCTCTCAACATTGATGTTTCTATCTCTCTCTCCCTCTCCCTTCCTCTCTGAAATTAATAAAAATATATTAAAAAAACAACAACACTGTGTTTCCTTGCACCCTCCTTGGATCCATTCTACACATGCCCCTGCCCTCACACCCCACCCCCACCTCCTAGCTCCTGGTAGGAAAGAATAGGAGTCCTGTATGGTGAGTCAAGAAGAGCGATACATCTGTAGGACTCATGGAGTACTTTAGCCCAGACAGATGGATGGAACTCTGGGCTGGCAGTTAGATGTTTGGATTCCATTCTCAGTATAGTGCCTCACCAGCTCTGGGGTGTCGGGCAAGTCTAACTCTCTGGTTCCTTCACCCCCACTTCCATAGGGCAGTGGTCAGCAAACTGTGGCCCCTTGAGTGTGGCTCTTCCACAAAATACCACGTGCGGGCGTGCACATACAGTGCGATTGAAACTTCGTGGCCACACTCAAGGGGCCAAAGAGCCGCATGTGGCTTGCGAGCCGCAGTTTGCCGACCACTGCCATGGGTGGTTGAAGTAATTCAAGAGCTCTCAACCCTGGCTACACAAAGAGATTTAAACTCTGGAGAGATTTAAAAAATACAAATGATCAGGTCCCACCATCTAGAGATTCAGATTTCACTGGACTAGGGTGGAACAAACACTGGCATTTTGAAAGCTCTCCAGGTTAATTTCACATGCAGCCAGATTGAGACAACTTGATCAGATGCTCTTAGAGATTTTCCAGCCCAGGAAGTCTAACCTGAGAATGGCCCTCTTTGGACACCCAGAGTGCCTGCTTGACCTGCCTTCCATCTCTGTACCCTAGGGCACCTGCATGCACCTCATGGTTCTGGCTTTGAACGTGGGCTCTGGGGTAGCAGCAGAGGCTGTTTTCAGCTGAGGCTGGGAAGCAGAAATGCAAAGTCTGTGGAGAGAGGGGGATGGAGCGGGAGTTCTGTGAGGAGGAACAGATTGAAGCTATTAACATTTGATCAGTTTGGTATTGTTCTTCTGGAGACCACAGCTTATGAGGCTGCTTAATAAATGTCTGGTCGGGGTCCAATCCAGAGCCGCCAAATGGGTGTTGCTATGGTTTCGGAGGAGGTTGTTTCCCACACAAGTTACTGCTTCCCACCCTGAACTGTGAAACACCAGCGTCTTCCCTCTGCTCCTTAACTCTGTCCCTTCCTAGACGCGCCTGGCGTTGGGGAACATCTGGGTCTGAGGCCACACAGTCTCCCTGGTGAGACTAACCATTGGTGGCATCATCTGTGCCAGCCCCTGGCAGTAGCCCCCTGCATCCTCACTCTCCCCTCTTCCAGGTGGTCCCATCACTGATCCCATGCTGGGGTTTTAGAGTCCCTGGCTATGACCCTATTGCCCTTGATCCTGGGAGAGGAGAGGAGTGGTGGTCGGAGGCTGGGGCTGGCAAGCGATCCATGTGCATGTGTGTGTGTGTGTGTGTGTGTGTGTGTGTGTGTGTGTGTAGGTGTGTTTGTTCACATGAGCGAGTGTGTGGGTTCTTGTGACTGAATGCGTGTAGGTGAATGTGCGAAAGTTTTTGTGTAGTGTGTGTGTAGGTGCTCGAGTGTACTTGTCAGTGGGTGAGTGTCAGTGGGTGACCCTGTGCGTGTGTGTGTGTGTGTGTGTGTGTGTGTTTAAGGATGTGCCTATGAATGCCAAGAACTGGAAGGAAGCATCCAGGCAATGCTGCTAAATCTTCAAAACATGCATTATGACACATTTAAGACAGATGAACACTTATAAAGCCCAACATAAAAACACCCATATAAATAACCAGCTTAAGAGGGAAAACTTCACTCAGCAGTTGAAGTTTTCTGTGCAGTCTTTTCTGAGTGTAATCCACCCCCAGAACAGCGGATTGGGGGTTTATCCTTCCCAGAATGACGCTTTCCCTGTTGGGTTCAACAGAGAGGCCCCTTTCACTCTTGTATCTTTCGGTAAAACATAACTAATTAAGCTCGAGCAGTGCGTGTGTGCACACAGCATGTGCGCTGGGTAGGGGTTATAAGGAGAGGATGTGAGGTGGCGGAGAAACTGGAGAAAACTCATGAATCAGAAACACCGTGTCATCTTCTAGGTGTGTAACTGAGGCGAGCTTCCTAGTCTCTCTGAGCCTGTTTCCCATCAATAAAATGAGATGAGGATGAAAAGGGAATGGCACATATTCGGAACTTAATCATGTTTAATTAAAAAAAGAACTGTTAAAGAGGAGGCTAGAGGCAGTCAACTTTGCAGGAGAAAGACAAAGCAACCAGCGACTGGATGTATATTATTCAGGCAGGTGGAGGTATGCTGGCTTAAGCTGGGTCCCCCTTCTTTCCCTCCTTCCTCCTTCCTCCCCGCCCTTTAGAGTTCGTTCTTACAGTGCTTTCCTCCTTTGAAGTGGTTCGGTGTCTGTGCCATGGGAAATTCGAGGAGGAGCGATCCTGCCCCAGCCAAGGTTCTTAGTTGACGGTCCCCTGCTTGCTCACTGCTAAGTAAAACTCCATGTAAAGAGGATCATTTGAGATGTGGTTGATTTTGAATACACAACTGAGGTAAGTGAGCATTCCAAACAAATCCTGGCTGTCAGGCAATACCTGAGCTAAAATAATACTTCTTGAAAACTGAGGCCAAGATTCAGGTCCTAGATCCTATATGGAAACAGGCCTTTACTAGTTTGCTCTTCCATTCAGTCATTAACCCAGCTCCATCCTGGGTTTCAAAGGTGAAAGAGGTCCTAGTAGTAGAGAAAGACAAGGAAACAGGTAAAGACAAGGCATTTGCTAGTGTTCTTGGAATATACAGCGCCCTTGGGAATGCGTGGTCAGCACTCCATGGATTCTGCTGTGCGTGTCTGGCCTAACAATGACCATGCACCTCACATTGTACTAGACCATGAGGGTGAGAACTAGAAGACATGAGATGCCAACTAGGTAGTATGAAAACCAGAAAATGGGAATAATCAGCTGAGGGACAAGGGCAGAAAGACACTGCCATTTATTGAGCATTTATTTTATACCAGGCCCGGTGGGGGGCACCTGGCCTAAATTGATCCTTGTAATAGCCACCGAGTAAATATTATCCCGATTTAATTTTTTAATTATTTTTAAAATCTATTTTTATTGATTTCAGAGAGGAAGGGAGAGTGAGAGAGAAAGAGAGAGAAACATCCATGATGAAAGAGAATCATTGATTGGTCCTCCTGCAAGCCCCACAACAGGGATTGAGCCCACAACCTGGGCATGTGCCCTGACCTGGAATTGAACCATGACCTCCTGGTTCATAGGTCGAAGCTCAACCACTGAGCCACCCCGGCCGGGCAATATTATCCCCATTTTATCGGTGAACAAACTGAGTCTTAGAGAGGTTGAAGTATTTGTTTGGTAAATATCAGAGTCAAACCCAGGTTGTTCTGACTTTCCAGCACTGTCTTCTGAAAATCACTCCGTGGCAAGAAGTCTAGTGTAAGGTAGTTTCCAATGAATAAGAAAGCAAGAATTTGATACTGACATGAGTTATTGAGAAAATTCAATCTAAGATAAAATATTTTGGTTAGCATTTGTCTAAGAAAGCTTTGGAAACCCAGTTATATATTTGGCTTTGAAGGAGTGGTCCTTTCATTCCAGGAACCTCGGCTTTTTTTTATTTACTGAGTCTATAATTTAAATCATATATTCCTTGTATAATATTGAGGGAAGATACTTGAGACAAAAGAAAGAGGGAAATAATATCATCTCTCATGGCCAAGGAGCTGAAATCCAAGTTTTATAATCCCTTCTAAACAGCTCTGAGCTTTTATGATTTGCTAGAATCACAGGAAGACGTATGTAGCCCAAGTGGGGAAAAATGCCTTGATTGCTAAGGTTGCAAAGAGATTTTTCAATTACTTCATAGTTTGTTTTTTTGCATAGTTTTTTTTTTAATTAAAAAGAAATTTGTTTTGAGTCCCAAATGATCTCCACGGTTTCCTTAGATGGGATTAGACATGAGTTTCAAGTTTTCAGAGTTCAACTGGTTTGCAGTTTCCTGTGTCCTAAAAATGTCTTTAATTAAAAGCAAGGGAAAAAATGTATTTAAAAAAAAATCCTCATCAAACTAAAAAATGGCTGAAGGGATTTTATTCAAACTTTTCCCCAAAATTCACCTTTTGCCAAGACCCAGCATGGAAAATTTCAGCCCAAAAGGATCACTCTTTGGCAAGTTACCCGAGCTAATGAAAACAGAGGGGCATAAAGGGAGTCTGTGTGTAGCTCCAACTATAGTGGTCACTGGAGTCCACATTGTATGAGAAGAAGGGCCTCATTCAATAACCCCCCTTTCAAGTCTTTCTTATCATCAATATGGATGAGACTTGGATTTGAAGTGGCTACCAAACAAAAAGCACTTACTTTATGAATACAATTTGGGTAGTGACATTATTTCAAGTGGCTTTGCTCAGTTATGACTGATTTTGGGATAAAGTTATTGCACGTGGAAAGGTAAAAGAATTATTCCGAGGAGTATCAATGCATTCATTCATTCACTCACTCACTCATTCACTCCTTTATTTTACAAGTGTTTACTGAGTGCCTGCAACGTGTGTGGCACTTTAATAGATGCTGGAAATACTATGAGGGGGAAATAGATGTGGTTTATGGGTTTGGGGGGTGGGGGAGGGAAGGAAACGGCGTAAATTACAAATTGTGACAAATGCTATGGGGCAACAGAATGGGATGGTGAGACAGAGAAAGTCAGGTGTGGTGGTGATAGGAGGTCTGTATCCTCGAGGAGGCTGGTGGAGGTCTACGACCATGCCCCCAAGTCCTTAGTGGGAAACAAGGCTGGATCACACCTTGATTCTGCCCTCGGGGTGCTCCCAGACCAGTGGGAGAGTGGGCAGGAAAGCAGGGAGCTCTGATACGGTGCGACAGGTGCTTTTAGGCAGTCACCTGCAGTGTCTACACTGGGGAGGAGAGCTGAATATGCTTGGCTGGCAGTGGCCAAAGAAGGCATCACTCAGGAGGGACAATTTAACAGGCATCTATGAGAGTGGATGTTGGGAATACAGAGATGAAAGAGCCTCTGGCCCAGTCCTGCTCCTGATTCACCTGTCTCAGGGCCTGGAGCCTGTGGGACTTGGTCTACTTCTCCAGCAGCAAGCATGGAACTCGAGTCAGAGGGGGTGCTTAGTAAATGCTGAGTCCCTCTCTCTGATGTCTCAGGGGCACTTCTTTGGGGTTAGCCTCGGGGTTAAGGGCTTGCCTTTTGGAGTAAGACTGCCTGGGTTCAAATTCTAGCACTAGTACTCCCTAAGCTAGGTTACTTCAGGCAAGTTACCCTCTGAGTTACAGGGTCCCTATATACAAAACAGGGCCAATCACAACACTATGTCCTAGGGCTGCTATGAGGACTAAGTGCCCTCATGCTCTACAATCACTGAAGGCATGGCCGGCACACGTCATCCCAATGTGTCTTAGTGCTGCCCCTCACTTTCCCACAACCCACAGCCCACTCTTCATTCAGCCCGGAGAGTATGGGCGGAGTACTTTAAAGGTCAGGCACTGTGCTGGGGACTTGGCAATGACCAGGCCAGACCCTGGGGTCTCCATCCTACAGGTGGTGAAATCCCCAAATCTCTCTCAATGATGGTTCTTCGCCTCTTCCACCCCGTGAAAGAGCTATTTGTTATCTCTGTAACACCAAAAATATCAGGGGTGAGCGCCTGTTCATTTTTCATCAGCACATCTGGCTTTTAGGTGAAACACTCTGCCAGAAATTTGGAAATATCTCGTTCCTTTAAACATCAGAAGGCTGGGAGGTTTCCCATTATTAATTGGAAGTAAAAATTTCTTCGTGGCCCAGAGCAAGGGCAAAGCTGTGATTTCACAGGTCAGTGGGAAGCTCACCATGGTATGACTTTTATGAAGGGAGTAGGAGGAACCCAAGAAGGTGGTTTCCAGAACGGTAAATCAACGTGGCCATGTAAGAGCAGTCGAAGGGGGCTACTGACGTGGTGGGGGGAGCATGGCCCGCGTGTGGCCTCGGGCCATCATTTCACCTCCCCGAGCCTCAGTTTCCCTTTGTGTAAAACGAATTAAATGAGAGAAGAAAAAGGGAGGGTCCCCCTTGTCCCCATAGAAACAGGTCAGTGCTTACAGGGCCACATACTGTTCACCATGGCTTTTGCTCCTGGCACTGGAGATGTGGACTCACTAGGAGACAGGGATACTTCCTCCTTTCCTATTTTCGGGGTCTCCAGATAGGTGAGAGGTGGTGGCAGCCCCAAGAAACTCTGAGGAAACTGCAGGGGCATTAGGTAGGTGACTGGATAGCACACCACTGGGAAGTCCATTCTCCCCTGAAAAATTGCCAGCTCTTTGCGAGAATTTCCCCCATCGTTAGTGAGCTTGTTTTTGTTTGTTTCCACATGTTTGTAAATCTTTGCAATGTGCAGTTGCAACAGGGTGGGGGGGGGCAGTGGGGGG
>NW_005871091.1:3683116-3769642 GCF_000147115.1 Myotis lucifugus | reverse complement strand
AAAAATACTGGGGGGCGGGGGGCTGTAGAGGATGCAGAAGGGGGCTTGGTTTGAGTGTGTGCGCGCGCACAGTGGCGAATGCCTGGAGCAGGCAGCTAGGTGTGTGTCTCCCCACCTCCCCTCCCCATCTTCAGGCTTCTGGCCACCCTCCCTCTGCCACCACATCCTCCCTTTTCATCTCCAGGGAGGCAGGACACAGCACCCAGGCCGGGCCCAGTGCCCTGGAGCCAGGCGGCCGGAGACCAGCCTTGCCTGGCCTTTCAGGGCTCTGCGAGGCTCAGGGGGGCCTGGGTGGAGCGCCCGGGTCCCCAGGTCGCCGTCCTGGCAGTGGCCACAGCCCCGGTGCGCGCAGCGGGCCCGCCGCCCGCCGGCCCAGGGAACTGACCAGGCCGCGTGTGAGTGTGAGCGCAGGGATTCCTGCTCCGGCCTTAAATATGCCGGTTATTTTTATCTCCCTACGTCAGGCGGCCAAGGCCATCCCACCAGTGGCCTCGGCGGCTGCTACACAATGTTTCCCTTTAGTCGGGAGGGGAAATGGAGGGAGGCCAGACTTCCTGATCACATGGTGCTGAAGTCAATGAAAAAAAATTAAGGGGGACCCCTCCCTTTTTCTTCCAGGCCTGAGCCAGGCTCCCCCCTCCCCTCCCCTCCCCGCTCCCCCCACCCAGCCCCCTCGGGCGCCCTCCGTGCGCAGGAGAGAGAGGCTCCGGCTCCCGGCCGAGCGCCAGCCAGGCAGGAGAGAGAAAACATAAACACGAGGTTGTTGCAGTAATTGGTGGCTCTGAAAACACTGAGGAAATGAGCGGCTTGTACGAAACATCAGCCGACAAGAAACGGGGTGATGTCAGACAGCCTTCCAGGATTAGAAACCCTTAAAAGCTCGGAGCCCGCGGCCGCTGCGGAAAGTGCTCGGCTCTCCCGGGGAGGAAGCCGGGATTCGCCGCCTCCAGCCGCCGCCACCGCCTCTCGATTGCGCTCTCTCTTTTCTCTCTCTCTCTTTCTTTCTTTTTTCTTTCTCTGCTCTCTTACTTTTTTTTCTCTATTTTTCCTTTTTTCTTCTCTCTCTTCTTCATTCTCTCCCCCTCTCAGTCCCCCCTTCCCTTCTTTATTAAAAGGAAAAGGAGAGACCACATCAAATCCTTTCCATTTCTAAGATACCTGGTACTTTTATGTCTCTTTCTTACACTGAAAGACTAAACCCCGCAATAAACCCAAAGCGGGCAAATGACACCTGTGTGTCCGTTGCTTGACTTCAACTTCTTGTCTTGTCCTCTCCCCCCTTTGTAATATGCTAACCGTGGAAGGTATTTTTCAAGGAGGAGCTTCCCAGGAAGATGGGATTAAATTCCTGCGCAAACCTGGCCATTTCAGAGACTAGATTTCCCAGGCCATGTCACCTGGCCGCTCAGCCAATAACTTAAGCTGCTGCCACCTCATTTTCTTTCATGGTAGGAGTTCATGGTAGGAGATAATGAAGACTAAACACACACACACACACACACACACACACACGCTCCCTCCGGCCTCCCACTCTCCCCAGCCCACAGGGCAGGGCAGTCACAGGCAGTGGGCACCTGGAACCTGCCTGCATCTTTCAGTCGGAGGCCAGGTCTCATCTGTTCAGTGACACGAAGGTGCCGCCTGTCGGGCCTGCTCAAGGATTAATGAGACGATGTTGGGGAAGGGCTGGAGCCCCTACAACCAGAGGCACCCAGGGCACCTTTTCAAAGAATGATTTATGTCCAGCTTTACCCAAATAGGAACCAAAAGAGGGTTTTCTGTGTTCTCATCTTTAGAGCAGATGCATTTAGCACCTGGATCCTTGCTTTGGGGCGTTTCATAAGCTTTAGAATCTGCCTTATTAATTGCTCTGTCACCTTCTACTGTGAAGACAGGTTTTCTCTCCCCCCCTTTTTCTGAGACCCAGATAAAGGTCCCATCAAGGTCGAGTCTGTACACCCTTGGAAGCATTAAATTGGTTCCAAAGTCTTGGGTTCCCTTTACCACTGCTCCTGGTAATAACAATACCCCTCATCCTGAACCCCTTCCCTGCACACTCATAAATCTGGTGGTGATCTAGCCCCCCGAATGCTTGAAGCTCCCAAGCTGTAGGAATTAGAGCCAAGTGTACTTTTTGGTCTGATCCAATATACCGGTGGTTATGCCACCCACCAAGGGATAGATACCAGCCCTGTTTTCCAGTTCTCATGAAAGCTTGCCATCTTTGATGTTCCCCTTATGCTCTGCACATCCCAGGGGAAATCTCATCACCCCTTCCCAGTTTTCTGATGTCCTTCATGGGTCTCCACTCCCTCAGTCTTTCAACGTAGGTAGCTTGGGCTCGTCCTTGTCTATTCCTGCTCCCTCCTCATACATACCGAGGGCATCCTGCTGTTATCCCCAGAAAATCTCAGGCCCCTCTGATGCCGTTCTCCACCTCTTGGAGTAAAAACTGCCATGGCTCCTAAGGCTGACCCTTTCTCTGGGTGCTGGGGAGTCTAACAGTCTGAGTTTAAATCCCAGATTTGCTACTTAGTAGCTTTACAACCTCAATTTCCCATCCATAAGGTGGGGATAATGACATACCCACCTCATGGCTTGTTGGGAGGATTACATCAGATAAGGCATGTGGAGGACTTGGCCCAGTGCCTGCCAAAAAGTAGGTGCTCCATGAACAGCAGCCGTTAGTTATTAAAAAAATGTTTTTATTGATTTTAGAGAGAGAGAGAAGGGAGAGGGAGAGAGAGAGATAGAAACATTGATGAGAGAGAAACATTGATCAGCTGCCTCCTGCATGCCCCCTACTGGGGATCGAGCTTGCAACCTGGGCAGGTGCCCTCCCTGACCGAGAATCAAACCAGCGACCTCTTGGTGCATGGGACGACGCTCAACCAACTGAGCCACACTGGCTGGGCAGCCATTAGTTATTATGCTTCACACCGGTGCCTCTCAGACTCCACCTCGCTACAGAATCACTGGAGGACTCGGTAAAACACATTTTCCTGGGCGCCACCCTGCAACTCCCGATTCAGCAGGTGTGGGGTGGGGCCCGAGGATCTGCATTCTAACGAGCTCCTGGCGCTGGCCCACGGATCAACTGAGCTGTGCTGTGGACAAAGTCAGATCTGCTGGATGTCTGGCTCCTCTTGTCCGCACTCCTTGTCAAGGCCAGGGTGGCCTTTTACCTCCTGGCCCAACCTACCCCTCTAGCCCACTCACATCAAACGTTTCCCTATCTGCTCAGCTGACACCCGCGCCCCTCCAGGCCCCCCGCGCAGTTAGAGTTGCCTCTGCTGGGCATTCCCTTCCCTCTCTTCACCGCCTTGTGAGCATCTCCCCCTCCAGGCCCCGTTGCAAGGCTTCCTCTTCTCTGAAGCTTTCTGGCTTTTCCTCACGGAGCCAGCCTCCTCCCTCCTCCGTGCTCTGTTCTCCACTCAGACTTTCTCTTGTGTTCACTGGATTTGGAGCAATGATCTGTGGATGTGCCTGTCTCTCCCATGGGTCAGTGGGCTCCTCCAGGCAGGGCCCATGTAGGGAGAGCTCAGAAGATTTATCTCAGTGCTGCGGCAGATGCAATGGCGTGAGCACGCTCCGCCTATACAAGCTTCTTCGGCACACCAGGAAGTGGCATCGCCCACCTGAGAAGACCCCCAGGAGCCCCTACATAGTACCCTGATCTTTCCTACTATTGGTTGCCCTA
Source organism: Myotis lucifugus (assembly GCF_000147115.1). Lineage (NCBI taxonomy): Eukaryota > Metazoa > Chordata > Mammalia > Chiroptera > Vespertilionidae > Myotis > Myotis lucifugus. Next base: position 3,765,942 of record NW_005871091.1, on the reverse strand, counting down.
TGGATGTTGTAAACTTCTGATTGGTCTGGAATGTTATATATGTTGCTGCACTCACACAATAAACTTGGATCTGCATCACTGAACCGGTCCCCGGAGTCGGGCATGCTTTGTTAGGACTCGGTTCGGCCTCACCCCCGCGGGACCCCCTGCTTCAGGCCCAGGTCTTGTTTGTCTCTTCGTTCCAAGGGTACACACAGCCCCTGACTCATGGAGGGACTTATTAACTGTTTGTTGAATGAATAAGAGGATGAATGAACCAGCATCCCAGCCTCTAGGGAAATCACAACTTATCTGAAAGGATTGTGGGTGTTCTACGGCCTCAGACATGCTCCCCAGCCCAGAATCTCCAGGGCTCCATCCCTGACCTGATTTAGGGAGAGAATGCTGTTATTCCTATAACTTGAAACTCCCTCTCCCGTGACACCACTGAGTTGTCCTAACATTATTCCCCCCACTCATGAGAGGGGGATTGAGACTGAGGGAGAGGAAGTGACTAGCAAAGGTTTTATAGCCCAGAAGTGGGAGAGCCGAGCTCAGGTCATTTGGATGCAAAGATCCCGTAACCCCACCACACACACACACACACACACACACACACACACACGCACGCGCAGAGATCTAGCAATTACTTCTTTTTGGAGATTAAGGCCGGCAGCCAGTTCTAGAAGGGCCTTGCCAGAATGTTCCCTTATGGCAGTTGAGTTGGTTTGGTACTTGTCCAGGGTTACTCCCCAGTCTTCAGCTCTGGGCTGGGAGCCTCCAGAGCATCTCCCTTTTCAGATAAGCCTGATGGTATAGAGATGCCAGGTCCCAGGATTCCTAGGCTGGCTGAGATGAAAAGGCTGGGCCATCATTTTATGCAAACCTACTTTGCCCGCCTGTGGCCAGGTTGAGGCACAGAGAGGCCTTGGCATGGGCCTAATATAACACAGCTTGTGAGCGAGCATCTGAGTTGGACCTGCAATCAAGGCAGAGCTTTCTCCTCCCCTTAATCCCGCAGACGTTTATTGGGATACCTTTATTAGGCCAGGCACGCATGGTTTTAAGATTATTTCCCACTTGGCCCCTTTGCCCATGATAAGACTCTGAAACAAGAACTTTAATGATGAAGTTCACTTAGACATCACTGGGGAGGGGAGGTAGGCAGACGCCTGACACAGGCGCAGGGATTGCTGCATTGTCTGCACTTACCATCTGGCTAGCGACAGAGGCAGAAGCATATTTTGACCTTTGGCAGGAATGACATATCTTAGGCGGCCATCTCCCTGTGTTCTCGACACCTCCAGATGACCCATAGCTAAGCATCACCATCAGGGTCACCCTCCCTTCACACATTACATCTCAGGGAGGTCTGATATGCCAGTTATTCGAGGAGTGGGACCAGCAAGTGATGGAACCTCTCTGAGCCTCCATGTACCCATCTTTAAAATGGGGATAAATGAAGTACCTGCCACGCCTACTTCACCAGGCTGTTGATATAAGTCAGATGGGTCTGAATATGTACTAGTAAGAAGGGCTGTGTGGAAACATGATAACATGCAGGCTGTTCACATGATTATGACTGGTCTTGGGCCAGCTGGAAGCAGTCAGTTCAGAAAGCTGGATTCCCAGGACGGAGTGGGGCAGGTGGGCATGGAGGCAGAGGAGAAGGGAAGAAAGCATATCCATACACTTCCTGGCACCCTGTGTCTGACGCTCCACTAGGCACCTTCTATTCATGCTCTCACTTCAACCTGGCCAACACCGTGATTTTGGATGTCTGGCTTCCAGAACAGTGAATACATATCTGTGTTTTAAGCCACCAACTTTGTGCTCATTTTGTATGGCGGCTCCAGGAAACTCATACCGTGTTCTCTTGACCCCGTTTAACCAATGAGAAAACTGGATTAGAGAGGTTCAATGCCTTCTTCAAAGCCATCTAGCTGACAGGGAGCGACACAGAGTTCAGGCTCATCGGACTCCAAAGCCAGCACTCAGACCCCCTTCGAGGAGAAGTGGGAGCGCATGAGGGATGCAGAGGCAGGTCTCCTCGGATGAGAAACTAGGCTTCCTGAGCTCAGGGAAAATGGGAAGTGGTCCTTTCATTTTCAAGGCAGACCTTTCAAGCCACAGAATAATTCCCTATGAGGAGCGAACCTGCCGCAAATCCCACACAGGTGGTGGGGCGAGGGATTTAAGGGGCGTTTCGGTGGCTGGATTTTCAGAAATGGTACCAAGGCCTATAGCTTTGGACACACTGATTGAGCAGCCCATCCATAGAGGGATGTGAACAGCAATCTGCCAGTCAGTCTGAGCTTGGAAAAACACAGGTTTCTCCCCCCATCCCTTTTTTTTTTTCCTTTTTAACACAAGCCAGGCTGGGAGGGACCTCAATAAGGAAGGAAATCAATAGGAAATGCCTTTAGAAAATGAGATTTTTCCGAAAGCATGTCATGTCATCATTCTAGTTGCAAAGGCTTGGGCCCTGAAATGTGAGACAGGAAATAGGAGAAATCTAAGGCGGCCAATGGGAGGACAAGGCAGAGGCCTCCTCCGCGCAGGAGCCTGTGGTGGCGATGGGCAGTTGGCTGGAGGCAGCACCACCCTTTATTCTCCTCTGTAATGAAGGGTCGGTGATCTGCTCACCGGGGAAGGTAACCATCTTCCTGGGAGTCCCAGGACATAGGAGCAAAACCCAGACAGCCAAGGAAAACCTCCCCACACAGTTCCTTCCAAGCCCGCGGCTGCCACCCACCTGGGGCTCCCTCAGTAAGTGCTGGGGCAGCACGTGGTTTCCTTGGGTCGCTGAGGAAGGGAGGACAATTATCAAGGCCGCATCCCACCCCCTCGCTGTCAGTGCTGGGGGAAAAACAATATTTAGTTAGTTAAACACCCGGCTACGGTTTCGTTTGAAAAGCTGGCTTTGATTAGGAGGCGGCAGGGGTTGATTTATGAGGACAGATGAGAAAAAGAACAAGCATAAATGTGTAGAGCTCACCCAAATGATGACTAAGGGGACACAAGATAGACGGGGTCCTCGCAAGTGGAGACGGAAATGACTTATTAAGCATTTTGGTCCCATCTTGGGTTCATGCAGTCCCAGTTCCAGATGATATTCGTTCAAGATCTTTGTCTAGACTGGTTTTAAATCGGGGGGTGCATCAGGCAGGGGTTGAGGTGCTCACTTTTCCTAGGCAATTCTCACCTCTTAAAAGTTTCTTATGTTCATATAATATATGCAATATAATTTTCTTCACTTCCTGGTTACAAGCTGGTGAAGGGACATTCTTTAGAGCAGTGGTTCTCAACCTTCTGGCCCTTGAAATATAGTTCCTCATGTTGTGACCCAACCATAAAATTATTTTCGTTGCTACTTCATAACTGTAATGTTGCTACTGTTATGAATCGTCATGTAAATATCTGATAGGCAGGATGGTCTTAGGCGACCCCTGTGAAAGGGTCGTTCGACCGCCAAAGGGGTCGCGACCCACAGGTTGAGAACCGCTGCATTAGAGTATTGCTTGAAAATGGAAACCTGGAAACAGTCTACAGTGTCCATCAATGAGGGATGGATTAGATAACCTGTCACTCTCCCAGACCATGGAATTGTATGGGGAGGTTTACAATGAATGTGGCGCTTCTGTTATGTGGGTGTGTGCGGCCACCTTAGGTGCAAATAGTAAGATTCGGGATAGAGTGTGTTTGGCTGAGTCCTTTAAGACACGACCACACACAAACACACAGAGCTGCATATTTCCCCTATGAACATACATGGATATAAACTCACAGACAAAGGCTTGGAAGGATGCACATCAAAATGAGCCCCTGGGGAGTCCTGCCTGTCATGTCTGTATTGTTCGCATGGAGACTGATTGACGCAGTATTTTTGTAATGAAGACATCGTTTGCAACACATGTCCTTACTCGGAAGAGCGATTAGAACTGCCGCCCTTGCCCTGCACACCTTTTCTCCAGACCCCAGCAGTGCCCTCCGACTCTCCAGCCCCTTGGGATCTGCCTCTTGTCTTGGACTCCTGCTAATGCCAACCTGCTATGCGAGCTTCTCCCCTGTGAACTGCTCCCCAAGACTTAACCTGGCCTTGGCCTGATCCTCACCTCAGTGTTACCTCCATGGCTCACCTCACCTGATCCAAGCAGAGCTGGCCCCAGGCTCAGTCTGAGAGAGCCCGTGTTCCAGCTCTTCTTATAGACTGGCTCTTGCAGTTTTGCGTGGCCCCATTTCCCCTTGCCTCCCCTCCTTCCTCTCTTCTGCTGGGGTGGGGGCAGAAGAGGGTGGGAAAGTATACCAAAGGCCCCACCAGGTAGCTCTCCAAAGGCCCCACCCTGCCAGCTCTCGGCATAGCACTGGCCCACCTGATTCTCTCTCCTCTCCCTGGCCCACTGCCTGGAGAGTTCTGGGCAGTTGTTGTTTCTGCACTGATTCCAGAATCTCATTCCTGGGAGGTCCGGCCTGGTGGTGCCCACAAGTCCACGGTGGGCACTCAGGAGAGGTCTCCTTCTGGAACACTCACGGGATCATGTTTTTCCATTGCCCTCAGTAATCTGGCCAAGGAATACGCTAGCTCATTTGTAAGTTGAGAAGATTGGTTTCGATGGTTTCTGAGCTTGCTCCCAGCTCTGACGTCCAGTGTTTCATTGCATGCCTTTGTTGGTGCGCACCTCTCCAGGGTGGGCCTTGGACCATCTTATTCCATTCCCACGGCAACTCTGTGGAGTAGACAGGGCAGCTCATATTTCTCCCATTTTACAGCCTAGGAAAACAAGGTTTTGAGATGGTCAGGACACCCAAGGTCGCTCAGCTGGCACTGGGTTCTGGGCAGGTGTTTGCATATACAGTGTCTGCAAAGAGACTCACCAGACATAAGAGCTTCTCTGATAGATGAGAGGGAAGGGATCTTTCCGGCAGAGGGCAGAGGGCAGAGGGCAGAGGGCAGAGGGCAGAGTAGCACACAGGAGTTGAGGTGGGGTGTGCCCTGATTAGCTCTATGAGGCTGGAGCAAGGGGTGTGGGAAGGTAGTGGAAGAAGAGGAGGCGGACACCTTTCTGTCTCTTTATAAATAAGTTTGCCTCAAATACTTCCTCCTCTGGGAAGCCCTCCAGGCAATGATGTGCTGGTAAATGTTTAATAATAGTCCCTCAAAAAACAAACAAACAAAAAACAAAACAAAATAACAACCTTCATTTATAGTGATTACCAATTACTCCCACCATGGCCAATTTAAGTTAGCAATGTGGTCATGAAAGACTTAGTTAAGAAGAGTTCGCTCTGGGGAGCCAGTAAGGGCCACCTCCAGCTCACCACTGAGTCACTAACTCTTCTCTTTGCTCTTTAAAAAATGTTTTTTATTGATTTCAGAGAGAGGAGGAGGAGGAGGAGGAGGAGAGAGAGAGAGAAAGAGAGAGAGAAAGAGAGAGAGAGAGAGAGATTGATTGGCTGCCTCCTGCATGTCCCCTACTGGGGATCAGGCCTGCAACCTGGGCATGTGCCCTGACCAGGAATCCAACTGGTGACCTCCTGGTTCATGGGTTGACCCTCAACCACTGAGCCACACCTGCTGGGCTTCTCTTTGCTCTTAAACCACTAGTTGCCCCTCTGACTTAGCAACTGTCACATTGCTGAAGCCATCTGTAAGTAAGGCTCTTTTACTAAATCGTGTATAAGAGACTTATTTTTCAAGGGCAGTATCCCTTGTTTTTAAGTGTTTGAGTTAATGATGATGAAGTGAATTAAATGCACTATGAAAATGTGCAAACACGCACAGAGCACTTGGAATAGTTGTGGCACGTGAAAGTGCTATAGAAGCGAAAGCTGTGCCCGCTAGCAGTCAGCTCTCTCCCAGTCCCCAGGAGCACTCACAGCGCTCAGGGATCCGTCTGGTGAAGGGATGAGGAGCTCTAACCCAAGTGGGCACACAAGGCTTTATTTCCTCTCATTCTGCTTATTTTTACAGACCATCCCTTAACCCAGACTAATTTAAAATTCTATGCAACCTTCGGTTTCATGTGGGAAAACCCTCCCACCCAAACCCTGTGGACAGCAAGGGCCTCCAAATCTAGTCTGTTAATTGACTGAGTCTGTTGAGGTGGCACGGTGAGTGGATGCGGATTCTCATGGGGCCTCCACCATTTTTCTTTTAGCTGGGTTTCTGAATGAATTGCTGTACCTCCCTGAGCCAAATTCCCTCATCTGAAAAAGGAAGATAGTGACTCCAGCTTTCTTAGGGTTAATGAGACTAATAATTGAGTTTGGGAGCTGGGCTGTTCTGTTTGCTTCCCAGCCCCACAACTGGCATTTCTCGGCCCAGGGGGCTGACCAGCACAGCATGTCTGGCTCTGTCATCCCCTGAAATGCAGCCAGTGGGAAGTAATGGCAGAAGATTGAGGGGCATGTGGGAAAAGAAAGAGAGGCTCCCTAAGCACTCGCCATGCTTTTGCTTGAGTCTGGCCAATGGCCACAGTCCTCTCTTTACACTGTAGCTCCAGCTCCTCGGTGGAGGCCACTGTCCTTGGGCTCTAGCTAAACCACAAAGGCTGGGGGTGGGGGGATAGAGAAATTAGGTTGCTAATGTTGTAGTTCCTTGTGTCTCAAAATCCATTGTTATTCCCCTTGATCCTACCCAGACGGTAACAAATAGCTCCTTTAATAAAACTTCAGTGTCCCAGGTGAGGGCGTCATCTATTTCCTGCCAGCACCCAGACAATGCCAAGCCTGGTGTCTGGGCACATAAGACAGGCTTATTAATAATATTAGCAGCCACTCTTTACTAAGGGCTGAAGGTGGGCCAACCACTGTGCACGTGTGTTCTTTTTTTCTTCACATACGTTATATCATTTAATCCTCATAACTGCTCTATGTGGAAGGTACTAATTATTGTACCCATTTTGCAGATGAGAAGAGTAGAATTTAAAGTTGTTAGTGATTTGCTAAATCACCCAGCTGGCAAGGAGGGAGCTAGGATTTGAATCAATTGATATTAATCACACTATCATTATTTGGTGAACAGGGACCACGTCTGAGACCCAGAGCCACATTGCAGAGTTGTATACCGGGAGGTGCTGGCTAAACCCTGGCTGGTGGATGAAGGCCGTCAGTTCAGAGCCCTAGGTTTCTGCCTCATCTTTCCTGGAGTTCCCCCTCTGGTGTGGGGGCCACTCTTGCCTCCGTGGACCCTGGCTTCTTGCTTGGAGTGTTCGGGCTGCTATCTCTTCCCAAACAAGCCCCAGTGGATGGGGTTTCCTCTCGTTACCTCTTGCCCACATTTCTATCCGCTCCGAGCGGCTGGAACAGCCTCATTGTGGCTCCTCCACCCTCCTGGTCACCCACACCCACTGGTGTTTACAACATGTCTCCAGCATCTGCGAACTTCATTAGAGCCAGAGCTACACCCTCTTCCTGCTCATTGGTGCAGGCTGTGCATCAGGCCAGACCGAACACGGCTCCCTAGGGTACCTGCCAGACACTTCGACCAGCCAGGCTCATCTCCCTCTCCCGGGGCTCCCGGCCAATTCTGACCCAGAGCCTGTGTCTGTGCAGGAGAAACATTCCTGATGGGGCACCAGGGCCACACTCTGCTCTGGTTTGTGGCCATGGTTAGCACTATTTGGACAGTGGCTTAGCAGGAGTATTAATGTTGGAGTAGGAGCACCTGCTGCTTAGTAGCTCCGTGACCTTGGTCCAGTTGCTTGACTTCTCTGAGCCTCAGGTTCCTGATCTGTAGAACTGGAGATATGTAGAGCTGAGGATGGGGGTTACTGCATGAAAGCTCCTGGCACAGCTTAGGTACAAAATTCTCTCTCTCTTCCCCAAAGGCCACTGTGGGGCTACCAAAGGCCAGATAGTGTAGAGTATATGTGTCGTTTATTTGCTTATTTTGGGAGTGCTCTCTACTAGATGTTGACATGTTGTCAGAGATAATAAGGATAATTACCCTCGCTTTATAGAGGAATATCCTAAGGTTCAGAGAGTTTAAATTAATTTGCTCACGGTCACCCAAATAACAGATTGGGTTCGCAAACATCTCTAATTTAAACCGACTCTTTATTTTTCAATTTTCTCTTGTCATTTTTAAAAGAATGAAAACAACCAAGTGACATAAGCCAAAATGAAGTCATCTTTATTTCTCGTAAAAACATAGCTGCCTTTGCGCTTTGCACTTATTCCCTAGTCAGAGGTTCCCTCGGTAAAGCTCTTGCCATTTGAGATTCCACAGCCTCACCGCCCAGATCTCTCTGGGGGCCCTGGATGCACTGAGCTTCCTCCTCCTGTGGAGGAGGAGATGCTGGGAGCTGCCTGACGGCAGGCTTGTGCTGGAGCGTTTCTTCCACAGGAAACAAGTCAGGACTTGGGGTGGCTGATGGGGTTGACCCTGAGGACAAAATGAGTCTGAAGGTCATTGTCATTATTGCTCATTTTCTTCGTCTTCAGCTCAAAGAGTGACCAATGTTTGAAAGGGCTTCCTCCCACCTCGTCCTTTTACTGAGAATGAAGAATAGAAGCTCTGGGCTGTGAGCTTTAACTCGCAGCCACACCGTGAGCTCCCTGTTGGCACATGGGTCTCACTGATCACCCAGCCCTTTGTGGCCCCTTCCCATAGTGCTTTGCACACGACCGCAGGCAAACATGAATGCACAAACATTTAAACATTTACTGAGCACTCTGCCTGTCCTCTATGTCATGTTGGGTGCTTTCACACAAGAAAAATAAAAATCACTTGTCCCAGGCCACACCAAATAGTGGTGGAGGTTGGCTCTGAACCCAGGGAGACCTTCCGACTCCATAGTTAATGCGCTTCCCTCCACATCTCCACTGTCACTCAGTATCTCCCTCAGTGTTGGCTGTTGAGCAAGATTTAAAAGTCTTTCCTTTCAAAGGTTGCCAGCAGCGCTGTATATGCTGCTGGGGGAAGGAGGGTGAATGAGGAAGGCATGATCTCCTCACAGAAAGGGTTATAATGAGCTTCAGCTGTCTGGGTGGCTCACTCGCCATGTGAGAGTAAAGAGGATCAAAGAGACCAATGTGTCACCATGGGAACTGTCCCAGTTTTATAATCTTCGTTTTTCAAAGGCCTGAATATGAACACATGGAAAGCAGGAAGAATGCGGCGAATGGGAAGTGACGCCGGCTAATGATTTAAATATAAGTTTTAAAGAGGGAAATCAGAGCGCGGAGAAATCTTTCGAGCAGCTTTATAAATAGCGGCTCAGCTCACATTTCCAGGATGAGTAACAATCGACTGCAGGTGAGGAGGAAAATTATGGGCCCATATCTGGAAAAGACGCATTGAGATTGTGGTTGTTGGCCCAAAGATACAGCAATAGTCTTGCTCCAGGAGAAGTGGGAGGGGCCTCTGTAGGATAGCACCTGAGTGGGAGGTGCCTGGAAGAGCTGTGGAAGAAGAAAGGACCAGGGGTGACATTGTTGAGGGACTTGGTCAGATTGAAAAAAAAGGCCACAAATTATTCTCCAACCTGTATACATATCCCTGTGCATGTGCCTGCCATTCCTCTCCTCAGGTCATGGGACCTCCAGCCATGGAATATGGACTTGCATACGTGCCTTGTTTAGTCAGTGAGATACTAGCAAATGTCATGGAGGCAGAGGCTCGAAAAATGCTTCAGATTAAGGAGAGCCCTATCCTACTGCGCCTGGTTACACTGAGCCCACCCCCATATGGATAAGCGTAGGCAGCTGCCGGATGATGAGAGACATGCAGTCCAGTTCCTTCCTTCACCCCTGCTGCTAGCCAGCCAGACATATGTTAGACTGTGATGGCCAGCTGACCTCCAACAAGTGAGTGGGCCCAGGTGATCCTAGATGGAGCAGAGCTGAGATGTTCCAGCCCAAAGTTTTTATTCTTAGAGTCCTAAGTGAATAGAGGGTTGTTGTTTAGAGCTGCTGAGTTTTTGGGTGATTTGTTATGCAGCAAAAACTAACTGATACATGGTATATACAAGAGATTGCAAACACCAAGTGGGAAAAGGAAAATGCACTCTTGATGTAGTTGAACAACGGGGGTTGGCAACAAGCTACTGCCCATGAGCCAAACCTAGCCCAATACTTTTTTTTTTTTTGCAAATAAAGTTTTAATGGAACACAGTTAAACTCATTTGTTTACATAGCTGGCTTTGCTCTATAACAGCAGAGTTAAGTAGTTGCGATAAAGACTGTCTGGCCCACAAAGCCTAAGGTATTTACTATCTGACCCTTTACAGAAAAAAATTAATATAGGATATAATAGTAAATGGGACTTCAACTATAAACCTTCATCAAATAGAAGTAGAGAAGCACATATTAAAAATAACCAAATGAATATTATTAATTTTTTCTTATTAAAAATGAGATATGCTCATTATAAAAAAATGTAGACACTAAGGAAAAGCATATCAAAGTGAAAGTCACCTGTATGTTCACCATTCAGAGATAAACTTTTGCAACTTTAAGACATGTCCTTCCAAACATTTCTCTTTTCCTATATATTTTTCCTTTAAAAGAAATTGAACTAACTAATCATACTTTTTACACTTAGTATGTTGCTGATATGTGATAATAATTATGTACTACAGCATCATTTTCAATGTCTATATTGTATTTAGTTGTACAAAGACTATCATATATTGATTACCCGATCCCGCATTGCTTTAATATTTAGTTTGCTTCCAATATTCACTATCTTAAAAACTGCTGTGATCAATGATGAACCTATGCACATAATAAGACACTTCTAGGAAGTCATCGTTAAAGTCAAATTATATAAGACAGCACATAAAGAGATAATAATAGAAGTGTAATCTTGGCATCAAAGGTTATCCATATTTAATGTTTACATAGACATCCTCCAGTTGCCATCCAGAAACTCTGTATCAACTCACCTCCCCACCAATAATGGTTAGAAAAAAATATATGATTTTGACTTGCAAAGTAGGTCATTTCATGTACTGGAGCATAGAGGAAGCAAGTAGAGGAATCCATCCACGTCTGTCCTATGAGGAGGAACTGGGATAACCTTCGGAGAAAATGACCCTGTCATTTCAGAGTTCTCAGTGGGAGGGGACAGCGAAGAGGCTGATTGGATGACTCAGCCTCTGTAAAGCTCTCCACAGTCAGAAAACATGAGGCAGCCTCGGCTAATGAAATGTCAAATAGAGATAGATGTTAATCTGGGCCCAAGTAAGCAACGGCATCACCACATGGTGGGGATCTGGTGGCTTAACGACCAGCCGCGTGTGAAAAAGACCAGGGAGCTCCATGCAGATCAGCAGGGAGGCGTGGTGCCATCAAAGCCAAGCTCTCCGTTGGCTTCATGGTGTCTGGAGGTGAGTTTCAGGTTCCACTCTGGGTTCCATTCTGGCCGCTTTAAGGGAGATGTGGGTGATCTGGGGGCTTCTGAGGTCAGAAGGAGGGACTCTAGTTCATTTCATTTGAAGAAATATTAAAAGAGTCAGGAAGGCTTAGCTTAGAAAAAAAAAGGAGTTAGGAGGGATTTTAAAATCTTTTTTCATATTTTGGTTTTCAAAATAAAAATATCAGTATTATTTTTAAATTATAAAACCCTAACACTCGATACAAAAAAAGGTGAACACAACCAAAAGGGGTAATGAAGGAAGGTATTATTTTGACTTGTATTAGCCAAGAGAATGCCATTGATATATATATATATATATATATATATATATATATATATATATATATAATTTTTTAAAAAATTTTTTTATTGCTTAAAGGGTATTACATATGTGTCCTTTTTTTCCCCCCTCCCTTGACAATCCCCTGGCCTCCCCTACCCCCCAGTGTCTTATGTCCATTGGTTATGCTTATATGCATGTATACAAGTCCTTCGGTTGATCTCTTACCCCCCTCCCTCCTGCCCCCCAACCCTCCCCGGCCTTCCCGCTGCAGTTTGACAATCTGTTTGAGGCAGCTCTGCCTCTGTATCTATTATTGTTCAAAAGTTTATAATGGTCTCTATTAATTTTTTTTTTCTTACAAAAAGCTTTATTGTGTCATTTGGTCCCATGCATGGGAGAGGGCTTCATGGTGGTTAAAGAATGGCTAGCAGTTTGGGGAGAGGCTCAGGTAACAGTCAGACACCAGGGGATGCAGAGGGACCCCTCAAAGGCCTCAGGCTCCCAAGGCTCCTCGTCATCATGCTGGAGAGTGAGCCTTGGAAGAGATACTCGCCCCGCCCAGCCCAGCGTGGGGGCCGGCAGCCTGCAGATGTGAGTCAGGTGTCGCCCATCTTCTTGATGAGTTTTACCTCCTCACCCAGGAAGTGGTTCTCCAGGAAGTCACAGGGATGAGGGAATGCAAGGGGAGAACCCAGGGCCTGTAGCTCCAAAAGGGCCTGGGTCAGACTCCTCTCCAAGGCCAGGGCGACTTCCATGGCCCTGAGTTTTGCCTGCTCACCTGGGGAGGCTCAGCATGTCCTGGAAGAGAATTCGGCCACTGCGCTGGTTTTGCAACTTTAAGAGACACTCAGCGCCCTCGCACTTCTCCGCCAACTTGTGGAAGAAGCAGCCCAGGCCCTCCAGAGCCACATCTCATGGTCAAAATAGCAGCCCGAGAGAGGTAGGTGTGCGAGGCCCGCAGAGGCAGGCTGGCCAGGCAGTTGACCGCAGCCTCTACCTCGGTGGAATAATTCTGACGAATTTGGGAGCTCATGGCTGTTCAGCAATAAGGAGTGAAGGTAGACAAAACCCCGGTGTGTTGGCTGGTCCTGGAGGTGGTTGTGAAGGTGGTGACTGGATAAGACGCAGAAGAGTGAGTGGCCAGAGACTGGAAGAAAGGGCATCCCTGTTCCGTCCAAATACTGTTGAAGCAAGAGACAGATCCAGGACCACTGAGGGCACTGCTGCCATTGATATCTTAATGAACATGCTTATAGAGAGCATTTTGCAAACTCATGCACACAAAATATGCATACAATATTACATGAAAGCTGTAATACTAATCTTTTTCTTACTCAACATTATGAAATGAACATACTTCTGTGTCAACTAGATTATCATCTTTAATGGCTACTTAGAATTTCATTTTAGCCCTAGCTAGTTTGGCTCAGTGGATAGAGCATTGGCAGGTGGACTGAAGGGTCCCAGGTTCGATTCCAGTCAAGGGCACATGCCCAGGTTATAGGCTTGATCCCCAGTAGGGGGCATGCAGGAGGCAGCCAATCAATGATTCTCTCTCATCATTGATGTTTCTCTCTCTCTCTCTCTCCCTCTCCCTTCCTCTCTGAAATCAATAATAATAATAAAAAAGAATTTCATTTTCTGGTTTTACCATAATTCATAGTATCAATTTCTTATTGGTAGAAATTTAGTTGCAAAACATTTCTGCTGTTATTTTGTTAATTATCTTCTTAGGGTAAATTCCTAGAAGTAAAACTTCTGGATCAGACTGTTTGCACAATTAAAAATTAGAAATTATTATGCTGTCCTCCAGAAAGATTGAACCAATCTATACTCTACAATTATCTTGGTTTTATGTTTCTTAGGTTACTTTGGCTCATTTGAATTTTTTAATACATTTAGTGCCATTGCACTTCTTTTTTTAACATATATTTTTATTGATTTCAGAGAGAAAGAGAAAGGGAGAGAGAGAGATAAAAACATCAGTGATAAGAGAGAATCATTGATCGGCTGCCTCCTTCACACCCCACACTGGGATCAAGCCTGCAACCTGGGAATTGAACCATGACTTCCTGGTTCATAGGTTGACGTTCAACCACTGAGCCACACCAGCTGGGCACCATTGCATTTCTTAATTTATAAATTGCCAGTCAATATCCTTTGCCCATTTTGCTTTTGAACAAATTTTTATGAGTTCTTTGTAGGTGTAATAACAGTATGTCTCTCATACATATCACATGCACACATTTCCCCCCTCCAGTATGCCAATTAATCTTCTTTATGGTGGTTTGTTTGTTTGTTTTGGTTGATCATTTTCTTTACTACAGTTTTCAATTTTTATGTAGCCAATTCTATTCATTTTTCCCATCCTTCAGGATCTTTAATGGTTGTCATATGGAAGAGGATTAGACACTGACTCAGTTTATGAAAAAGACAGAACCAGTCCAATGGGAGAAAAGTTGCAGCGTGGCAGACTTCAGCTAAGCATAATAAACAACTTTCTTCCAATTAGAACTGTCAATGTGGAATGCGCTGCCTCGTAGGTAGTGAGATGTCCCATAATTAGGGACTATCAAGCATGAATTGCATGACCACCTGACGGTGATGCTGTGCAGGGTGAGGCCAGATGGCTTAATTATTTACAAGGCAGATTTTTTAATGGGGTGACAATAATTTAATTCGACTCGGTTTGCCCAGGGAACTTTTCTCAAAACTGTAATACCATCTAAAACCGTGGGCTTTCCAAGAGCAACTGGACAAAAGTTGGTGTGGCTGGGTTGGCAGCACTGAGTTAACACAGTTCTGACCTACTGATTATTATTAGAAAGCATACCAGGAGAACGTAGGGGCCATGTGGTGGTCCTTCATGAGTTTTACTTTCATCACCATGCATCACCTCACAGCCACAGAAATTTCCATGAAACCATATGAAGCTCATAGTAGCTCGTCTCCCACAGCTGGGAATGAAGATGGGTTTAGGCAGAGCTGACTTCCTAGCACAGGTCAAGCATGGGCCTGGAGAGCACCAGAGCCAAGTGGTGCAAGGCAGAGTTAGAGAAGCAATCTGCTATGATGCCGCTATTGTACAATTGGCAAAACTGAGTTACAGAGAGGGGAGGGGTTATCCCACCAGATAAGTCTCAGAACAGTAATGAGGATCTGCACTTCCTGATCTGTTTGACCATGTTGGTCTTCTTTTTTTGCTCTTCAGGTATTGTTTTTTGTTAGACAGGATTGGTGGGGAATCGTTAGGGTTCAATGTAGACTTGGAAGAATGCTCTCACCATCCATCTACTCATTCATTCATTCATTCGACAATATATCATGAACTCCTATCATGTGCAAGCCACTGGGAATTTAGCAACTTGAAACTATTAAGATAACATAGGGTAGTGAAATGGCTGAAGTACTGGGTGCTTTGGTTGCTCATGGCCTTGGCATCAAAGCTGGTCTGGAGAATCAGGAAAGGCCTTCTGGAAAGACTGAAATTAGAGATTTAAAGAAGGAGGAGGAGTTGGCCATGAGGAGGCAGGGCTGAATAAATGTTTCAGGGAAAGGAAAAGCCAGAGAGAAATTTAGATCTCCACATCTCTAGAGTTGTACAGGGATGCTTCTGATGTGATGTAGAGGAAAGAACCAGAATTTAAATCAAGGGAGCAGGTGTTTGGCTTTCAGCCCTGCCAGCTCGTGGCTACATGACCTTGGCAAATAACATAATCTATCTCAACCTCAATTTTCTCATTTGCCAAATGGTGATAATAATACCTGCTTCACAGGATTATTCTGAGAATGGGATGAGCTAATGGATGTAAAATTGGCCTGTGTGGGGCTAGGTTTTGAATATCTTAAAGCCTTCATATTGAAGATGTCTATTTTTTTTAACCTAGTCCAAATCTTCCTTGCTGTCTGTGAATACATGTCAACTGGATCAGTTCAGCAGGCTCTTGCTTTCTCTCTCAGTTCCTGCTTGGGGTCATTGTGAATTCAGGTACTGATAACATGAAAGAAATATGACACAAGGATCTAAAGTTGGAATTAAGTTGGAAGTTTAGTCAAAAGTGGTATCTGTCTTCTACTGTGTCTGCTGCTCAGCTCACCACATCTAGTCTATGAGCTCCTACAAGGGTATAAAATAGGTTCTAAAAATAGGTCATTTCCTTATTCCCAATGATAAGATTCCCAAGAGCCGCACTGAGTAGATGCTCAGCAAATTTTAGTTAGATGGAACCAAAGATAGTCTGAGAACTTTCTTTGGGCAGAATTTAAAGGGTAGAAAACATGGTATAGATCCGAGAGATTATGAAAAGAAAAATCTGTGTAGGTGGGGGAGGGTTTGCAGAGGTAAGGCTGGAATGTTTAGCTTTCATAGATGCTGCCAACGAACTTTCAGAATGGCAGTACCACTTTATGCTCATATCAGTGATGTATGAGAAATGCAGTTACTCACATCCTTAGCTGATGTCAGTCTTTTTAATTTTAGCAATTCTGGTGGGGGAGAGGTGCTATTTCATTGTGGTTTGATTTTACATTTTCCTAATGGTTAATGATTTTGAACCTCTTTTCATGCAGTTATTAGCCATTTGAATATCTTTTTTTGTGTGACATGCCTGTTCAAATCGTTTGCTCATTTAAAAAAATGTTGATTATCTTTTATTAATTTGGGGGAGTTCTTTATTTTTTTAAAATTTGTTTACTTAAAAACATTTCCCCCAGCTACAGTTGGCATTCAGTATTACATTTGTTTCAGGGGTACCTCATACTGGTTAGACATTTATATAATTTAAGAAGTGATCCCCTTGATGTCTAATGCCCACCTGGCACCGTGCCTAGTTGTTACAGTATTATTGACTACAGTTGGGGAGTTCTTTATGTTATGGATACAAGTCCCTTGTTGGGTAGATCTACTGTAAATCTCTTTCCTCATCTGAGACTTGCCCTTTTACTCTTCATGGTCTCGTCTGATAAAATAAGTTCTTAATTTTAATGAAAAATAGTATGCCAACATTTTCTTTTAAGCTTTGTTCTTTGTGAACTATTTAAGAAGTTTTTAGCTACTCCAAGGTGAGGAAGATATTCTATTTGGTTTTTTTTTCTAGAAGCCTTCTATGAAGTTTTTATTTTGAAAAAATTTCAAACCAAAAGTAGCGAGAATAGTGCAATGAATTCATGTATGTCCTTCGCCAAGATTCACCACTTACAATTTTTAATGAACTATTTTTTCTAAATAAAAAGAAATGTTTGCATATGGTTACAAATATCCAGTCTGATGGATGGTAAAGTGACAAGTCATCTTCTAATGGCCCTGATCAAGTCTTCTTCCCCAAAGGCAACCAATGTTAACACTTTCTTACACCAACTTTTATAGATATACATCCATATGTTTACAAATACTCCTTTTACTTATTTACCGAATAGGACCTATGAACAAGGCTGTCCTGAACATTACTACCTTACTTCTTTTACTTAACTAGGTATCTCAGTGCCCTTCCCCTGTCAGCCCCTTTGGAAATGACCTTGTTGCACGTAAGGGCTGCAGATAATGGCTTTGTTTCAAAGCTTTATAATTTAAAGCTCTGATCCCTCCTGAAGAGAACAGTTAGGTTGTGTTTAGACTTCCCTTATCACAAACACGGCTGCAGTAAACATCCTTGTGCATAGGACTTTGTTCCAAGGGTCTGGGTGTTTACAATTCTACGAGTTCTGGTCAAATTACAAAAAAAAAGTTATCTTGGTTTAAAACCTCCAGAGAAAGATGAGGTCTTTCCTCTCTCTGGAGGAGTGGTATTCAAGTAAACAGAGAAGAGGGAAGCAACTTATAATGGAAGGAACGATAGAAACAAAGGCTTAGAGTGGAGTTTCTTAACCTCGGCACGATTGACATTTTTGGCCGGATAATTCTCTGTTGTGGGGCTGTCCTGAGGACTGGAGGATGTTTAGTGACATCCTAGCCTCTACCCATGAGGTGCCAGGACAGGCCACCCTCTCCCCATGTAAGGTGTGACCTTGGCCAATGTTCCCTGCGGGACAAAATTTCCCTAGGTGGAGAGCTTGGAAGAAGGGATGTTCAAGGATCAGGCCATGGAGTGTGTGTGAGTGTGCACGCGTGTATGTGTGTGTGTACAGTGAGCACAGGTACAAACCTGAGAAGACAGCACGGAGGGTTAGTCTCAGGAGAGGACTGTTTCTGCCCTGGATTGTCTCACTTTACATAAGAGCCCCTATGTTGTAGAAATCCCCTCCTTTTGTGGATTTTTGTTTGGTGCGGTGAGAAAGCCACAGAATAACCCTTCTGCCTCTATTAATAATGAGCAACTCAGGGGTGGTGCTTTACCTGCACACAGGTTGTTCTGACCTTTTCTCTTACTTGAATCTTGCAAGAGCATAGAGGGTCCTGCTCCCTGGTGTACAGATGAGGAAGGGAGGCCCAGGGAGGGGAGGAGAAGCTGGGGCCCTCCCCTGGCCCTCAGGTCACAGCACTCCCACTGCTCTGCTGGGAGAGGCTTTCCCAGCCAGCCTAACAATGGCAATGTCTGAAGACACAGTATGGAGCCATTTACATGTATTTTCATCATTGTTTCCATCATCTGTTGACCCTCAGAATAGGCTCTAAGTTCTCTCTCTCTCTCTCTCTCTCTCTCTCTCTCTCTCCTCACGTTTTGGTTTATTTTGGGAAGTGAGATCACCGGATTACCCTTTGCTTTCTTTCAGGAACTCCTGCTGCACCGTAACCACACCCAGGAGTAGAGCACGTGGTTGGACCTTCATGGAATATATGACAGCCCCTCTGCGGCTCAGTTTCCTGATCGGCGGAATGATACCTCTGCTCCCACGCTCTACAGGTCTCGCTGTGTTATGATTAAGTTCGCTCCTTGGCAGGCATAACTTGCTAACTCATTATTACGAATGGATATAGAACTTCAGTTTCTGACGAAGTGCCTGGTGCATAGTAGGTGCGCAGTCAATGTTTATTGAATGACAAAGTGTATAGTTACATGGTTATCTAGGAGCAGTGCTACATGGGCAAGTAGGGAGCCTGCCTGGGTTCTGGGCCTCAGGGGCCGCTGAACTTTGGAATGCTATCCCCAACATTTTCTAAGCCCCTCTAGGGATCAGGACTCACCAGAGCCAGCAATGTCATCCAGACAGGGTACTCTGGGCCCAACTTGGACCCACTTTGGCTTTGGACTCCATGTCTCCCCTGTGGCGTGCTCTCTCACCCCCTACCTAGTGCATGGGGTCAACCAGATGCCCTAGAGGAGCCCCAAGCCTGGCACCTAAAAGGTTGTCCAAGGGACCCATGACCAAGCCCCAGTGCCAGGAGGGCTGCCTGGTGAAAGGATCTTTTCTGCTGGCTGGAGAGTATTTATTTTGCAGGATCGATCACATGAAATTGGGCTGTCAGAAGGTGCTGAAACACTGCTTTTGGTGACTCAGATTGTTTATATATGTAGAGGACTCACAAAAATATTTGCATGAGCCCCCATATACCCTGAGGGTACTCCTATCTAGTAGGTCATCATTCATTCATTCATTCATTCATCCATTCATTCAATGGAGTTTACGCTTTCAAGTGACCTGCAATTAAGTAGTGTAGTTGCTATAATAAGTGCTATGCTATTTTATTATTATTATTGGCAGTATGGACACAACACGGGACCCCTAACAAAGAAGTGATTAATCCAGCCGGCACATGGTGTATGGTCTCCACATGAGGGAGATTACCTTCATGGAGGTGGTAGCCCTGGAGCTTAGGCGAAAGGATGCCTAGAATTTTTCCAGGAGGGACTTGTCATGTTCGGGGAACAGAAAAGAATTCTATGAGGCTAACGGACATGTGGGGATGGAAGAGAGATGGGAGATGAACCGGAAAGGAAGGTGGGCCCATAATGTGCAGGATTCTACCAGGCGGAGGTTTCTCAACCTCTTTTCTGAAGAAAAGGCAGAACCACCCGGTGCTTTCTAGCCAGGAATGAGATGGTCAGTTACATAGTTTAGAAAGTGCAACCCGGTGGCTGGGTGGAGGTCAGATGGGAGGAGAGCAGGCTCTGGGGAAGAGGCAGCCAGCAGCTGACTGACGGTGGTGGCCAAGGAGAAGGAGAGGCTGCAAAGCCAGCTGCTCGATCCCCAGACCCTGAACGAGTGGGGGCACCAGAGCCACCATGTCCTCTCTCCAATGGCATGCTCTCCTCTGCCCTTGCTACTCCTCTCGTGTCCCGCTTCTCCTCTAGTCTGAGGAAGCGAGGCAGGGACTGAGATGAGAGACTCTGCTGGACGTGAGGGAAGCTGAGATGAACAGCGCGCTGGGCAGCCCACCCTCGGGAAGACCTTCCTAGAAGGGCTCACAGAGCATTGTTTGCAGCCTGAATGGAAGGCCCCCCAGAGGCTCTGGGTTTATCTTGAGGGGCTCCAGGTGGGCTTGCCAATTGCCAGATGCCTGCAGAGTGGCCCAGGCAGGGCTCACCTCCTCCCCAGTGTCCCTGCTGCATGGCGTGCACCCCACCACGCCGCCCTGGGCTCTTCTGTATAGTCCTCCTCACCTAGCATGTGTGGGTCCCCGTCAGGACCCGTTGCATCTCTGGAAATGACCTCAGTCTTTACAATATTTGTTCTTTTTGGCTTTTAAAACAATGTCCTCGTTTCACCAGAGGAAAAGGGAAAGAGACTCTCTAAACGAGCCGGCTGCCCTTTGTTCTGGGCCCATAAATCTGGCGCGAGCACATGTCCGGCCTTCCCGCCCCTCCTGCATCATTGTCCCCGCTGCTGATTAATAGGTCAGAGCTAACTTTAAACTGGCATTTCCTGACCAGCCCATCTCGCAGCCACCACCCCGCCTGGCTGCTTCTTAAAAACCCTCCGAAGTTTAGAACATGATTTCATTGCCTCCCGCAGGCTCCTCCTCTCGGTGGGTTCCCAGGCCACGGCTCTAACACTGGCCAAAGCTGCCTGCGCCGTGCAGGAGCTGGCCCGAGGATGGGCTCGGGCTGAGTGGCGGGCATGTCTCAGGGTGTTGGTGCCCCCCGGGCCTATCTAGTCTTGGAAGATGCTAGCTACACACCATCAGAGGACTCGCCCGGAGAGGGGGTGTGACAATTAGTATGACAGGGTGTTTTATTTTGCCTTTGTCTTTCTCTAATGTCCTGTGTGTGACTGAATTATATCTCAGCCACGCCACGAGATGTTATGGAAGAGAAAGTACTAGCATGGAGAGATGTTGTTGATGTTGACTGAGGAAAGCAGGGTATAAAAATTGAGTGTATCTCTTACCCAGACATATAGTTCTTTTTTAAAATAATTTCAATTATAGTCTACATTCAATACCATTCTGCATTAGTTGCAGACGCACAGCATAGTGGTTAGGCAATCATGTACTCCACTGAGTGGTCCTCCCCATCCTTGAAGCACCCACCTGGCCCCTATGTAGCCTTTACAATCCAGCCATTGCTCACTACATTCCCTATGCTGCAGCCTGCATCTCTGCGACTCTCCTGTAACTACCAGTTTGTACTCAATCCCTTCACCTTCTTTATCCAGCCCCCTCTCCCCTCCCCTCTGACAGTTATCAGTCTGTTCTCTGTATCTGTGAGTCTGTTCCTATTTTGTTTGTTAGCTTAGTTTGTTCATTAGATTCACATGAATATGGTATTTGTCTTTCTCTGACTGGCTTATTCCACTTAGCATAATACTCACCAGGTCCCTCCATGCTGTCTCAAAAGGTCAGATTTCCTTCCCTTTTACAACTGAGTAGTATTTCATTGTGTAGATGTACCACAGTTTTGTTTTTATTTTTATCTACTCATCTACTGATGGGCACTTGGGCTGCTTTCAAATCTTGGCTATTGTAAATAATGCTGCAATGAACGTAGGTCTGCATATATTCTTTTGAATTAGTGTTTGGTTTTCTTTAGCTATATTCCCAAAAGTGGAATTGCTGGGTCATAAGGAAGTTCCACTTTTAATTTTTTGAGGTAACTCCATACTGTTTTCCACAGTGGCTGTACCAATCTGCATTCCCACCAACAGTGTACAAAGGTTCCCTTTTTTCCCAGTCCGTTTTTTTTAAGAAGTCATCTTTTTTTATTTTTTTATTTTTTATTGATTTCAGAGAGAAAGAGAGAGGGAGAGAGAGATAGAAACATCAATGATGAGAGAGAATCATTGATTGGCTGCCTCCTGCACACCTCCTACAGGGGATCAAACCCACAACCTGAGCATGTGCCCTTGACCGGAATCGAACCTGGGACCCTTCATTCTGCAGGCCGATGCTCTATCCATTGAGCCAAACCAGCCAGGGCCCAAATCCTTTTCAAAACTTGTTTTTCATTTTATTTATTGATGATAGCCATTCCAACAGGTGTGAGATGATATCTCACTGTGGTTTTAATTTTCATTTCTCTGATGATTAGTAACATTAAGCATCTTTTCATATGTCTACTGGTCCATCTGAATGTCCTCTTTGGAGAAGTGTCTCTTCAGATACTTTGCCCATTTTTAAATTGGATTGTTTGGTTTTTGGGTATTGAGTCGTATAAGTTCTTTACAAATTTTTGATATTAACCCCTTATCAGCAGTATCATTGGCAAATATGTTCTCCTATTCAGTGGGGTTTCTTTTCCATCCTAGTCTTTGATTGTCCTTGGCTAATGGTGGTTCCTGACACCTCCATAATAACGGTCTCAGAATTTTACAACAAACGTGCACGGTAGAAATGTTCTTCCACTGAAGTCAGAGAGGGTGAATGGCTGCTCAGTCCAACAACAACTCTGGACAGCTTGAAGTTCAGGCCTGTCCAGCTACCCAGCCTTTTCCCCGCTTTGATTGGATGAAAGTTCCTTCTGGACCTTCCATCTCAAGGTCACTGGCTTTCCCTTTCTCTTAATATTTTCTCTTTCATCAGTGACTATTCTGCAGGCAGTGTTCAAATGTTCAGTAAACTCAAGGAGGCCAGGGACCCTTGTCATCAGAGCCAATGGCTGTCTGGGGAGCTGACAGAGTTGTACCTTCAGCGATTATTAGAACAGAGAAGTTAAGGGCTGTTTGTAGGAGCAAACCCTCCCCATTGCTCATGTCCCATCCACCTCTGGTAAGGTCATGGGGGATATGTTGGGATAAGTATTCTTTCTTGACTCTGGAAATGAAACTTGTGTTACATTTAGCTGTGGACACATCTGCCGAAGCAGCTGCTCACATTGCACAATGCCTGCTTCTCACCAGCTAGCTCTGGTCTGACCATGGGCAGAGGACACGATCATCTTTCTTGCTCAAGGATGAGCTGCAGTGATGAAAATAGACTTCCCCTCACCCCACATCTCCCACAACTAATGAAGAGAAGAGAAGTATTTCCACTATGTCTGTGAGGGATATGGTGGGATGTGGGTGGCAGAGTGGACCTGGCTTCATGGTCAGAGAAGCCTGGGTTTCAATCCCAGCTCTCTGTCTGAACTTCCTGACCTTCTGCATTCCCATTGGTAAAGTGGAGACAAGAATATGACTTATCTCAATGGTGAGAGTAAGGTTGACAAAGTTTATACCAGGGCCTGGTAATCGCAGGCATGGTTCTAAGGACTTTATTCATGAACTCATTCATCCTCACCACAAACCCTGTTGCAGAAGAGGAACCTGGAGCAAGGGAGATGATATAACTTGCCCAAAGTCAGAGTAAGTGGTGAACTGGGATTCAATCTAGGTGTCTGTGATCTAAGCTACGTAAGGCTCTGTGCTGCCTCTCACTATAGTATGCAGTAAGCTCGTGCATGAGAAGTCCCTCTACTCACCTATGCAAAGGACTTTTATTTTTTTTTAACAGAAGAGGATCTGTTCCATGAGAGTAGGAGATGAAACTCAAATACAACAAACCAGAGAAGAAATTCTTTTTTTTCTTTATTGATTAAGGTATTACATATGTGTCCTTATTCCCCCATTACCCCCCCCCCCATTCATGCCCTCCCCCCCGCTGATGTCTGTGTCCATTGGTTAGGCTTATATGCATGCATACAAGTCCTTTGGTTGATCTCTCCCCCTTACCCCAACCCTCCCCTACCTTCCCTCTGAGGTTTGATGGTCTGATCGATGTTTCTCTGTCTCTGGATCTGTTTTTGTTCATCAGTTTATGTTGTTCATTATATTCCACAAATGAGTGAGATCATGTGATAGTTATCTTTAGAGAAGAAATTCTAAGGAATTCTATAGAGACTCCTAGAACAGCAGAACCTGCTAATGACAATATTGAGGTATTTATGAATTAGACGATAGACTAGAACAGTGGTTGGCAAACTCATTAGTCAACAGAGCCAAATATCAACAGTACAATGATTGAAATTTCTTTTGAGAGCCAAATTTTTAAACTTAAACTATATAGGTAGGTACATTGTTATTAACTTAATTAGGGTATTCCTAAGGCTTAGGAAGAGCCACACTCAAGGGGCCAAAGAACTGCATGTGGCTCGCGAGCCGCAGTTTGCTGACCACAGGACTAGAACATTCTGAAAGGGGTTTCCTCACCCAGGCAAGTGAGGCTTAAGGGAAGTCATAGCAATGCCTGGGCAGAGCCGATCCTGGCATCATCCAAGCCAGTGTCTTGGCCAATAGACTGAGAATTACAACTTTATGGACATCTCTGTCCCCACTGAGTCCATCTGCCAGGGAGATGAGGATGTTTGATGAGGGTGATTTGAGTTTCTGCTCTACCTGATGGCTGTCCCTCCTTGCAAATAAATGCACAGATATATAAACCATGCATTTATACATATATCTCTCTGTGCTTGGTTGATATGAATCATCTGTGAGAGACTAATCTACCTATTTTAATAAATCAGATTTCTGAAAAGTGTCAGCCAAATGCTGGCATAGGGGATTGCACAAAAATAATAAAATACTGTAGACTGCTGTGGCTCCATGATGATAGCCGGTTGGACTTCTTTAGACAGTACTGTTGATGCCATGATGCACATTGTCTTTTGTCTTTCTTGACTTCTTTGGATGTCAGTGACTCTCATCTTGGCTGCTGTGAACGCTTCCTCTGGAAGCTCTGGGCAGTTCTGATGGTTAAGAAAGTTCTCTCTTGTTTTACTTGAAACCTTGCTTGCCTGTTCCTCCAAACGTTTGCTGCTCTTCTATGATTATCCTGCTCCTTTGTCCCCGGGACAGCCCTTTGAGATTTTTGATGACAACCCTCATTGCTCCCCAGCTGTTTGCTTCTCCAGACTCCAGACAAGTGGCTTTCATTCCTTTCTCACATGGCATCCAGAACCTTCATGGGCCCAGTTATTGACTCCTCTTTTCTGTAAGGCTGGAGGATTCCCATAGGATTATTCAGGGCAGAAGAGAGTGAACAAGGATCCCCAAGGGGCCTAGGGCATAGCTTGAAGCTGCTGGGCACAAGCAAGACATTTCATGAGTGATTTATGTTTTCTCTTAGCGATGATGATGCAGACTTTGCCTCTCATTCTGAATGTAATCTATTGTGAAATAAAAGTACAACGTTGCTTATCATTCTCCCATCTTCTTCTGCCAGATAGCTTCAGAGATAGTCCTTTCCAATGGGGAAGACCAGTGAGGTCCAAGGGTCCCAGTCTGCAGGTCCTGAGTCTGTCAGTGTGTTTATGATTGCATCAAGGAGGGGCTCAGGCTGCTACAGCTGTCATCAAAGAGGAGGTGTGTTGATGGGCAGGCAGAGAGAGGGGTTGGGTAGAATTCTGGGTGCCTGTCAATATCTTACACACCCCAGAAATTCTACCTAAGGGATCTAATGGATGGGAATGATGTTATGGTGTGCAAACGTGTGTAAGGTGGTCGCTACAGCTTTGCTTAAAAGAGCAGCAGTTTGAAGTTATGGCCAAGTAAACTGTGTACATGTTGGGGACACACACAGGTAAGCTGTTTCAAAGATGAGGGAGAGTGGAGTAGGTCTCTCTGTACCAGTGTGGAAGGTGGTCCAAGGTATATTTTAAAGTGAAAAAAATTCAGGCTTAAGTACACTCTGTGTACTGTGATTCCCCTTTTTTGCTCAAAGAAAATTATATGTTGTAAAGTCACACAGAAACACCTGGAAGAAGATAAACACTTGAGTGTTAAGAGTGGTAATCTTGCAGGGCAGAGAGAGGGTGGGAGATGGATTTAAAAAAAATTTTATGGGGTATATATTTTCTATTTTTTCTCTATTGATATATTCTATAAATATCTTCTTTTTATCCTTATGTATTTCTATATTGTTTGAATGAAGGTGTATTGCTTTTGGAAATAAAGCAATGCTTCCTAAAAAAGAAGTACTATGATTATCTTTCTTTTCCTCTTAATTTTATCATTTTAAAATGATAAAACTAATGCACAATGGTAAAAATTCAAAAAGTGCAAAAAAATTATGCAATGATTGGTAAGTCTGCTCACCATCCTACTCCCCAGAATTTCTGTGCAGACACAACTGTGTATATAACTAAAAGTCCCTTTAAAGCCACTCAAATACAGATGGGAGCCCAGTGTTCTGCACTCTGCTTTTTTTTTTTTAACTTGATAATATGTCATGTAGGGTTTTTGCTATAATGACATGTGTAGGTTATGATATGGTTGTTTCATGATTTGCTTACCAGACATTTAGGTTATTTTTTCCTATTATAAACAATACCATAAATGATGTATTTTTCTATTACAGACAATGGTATATAAATGATGTATTTTTTCCTATTATAAACAATGCTATAAATGATGTATGTTAAAATGGGACTCGTTTAGTGTCAGTTTCTGGCCAGGGCTCCAGATCCCTAGAAACGACACAGTCAGTACTGAATCTCTCTCTCCCCAACCCTAAATGAGGGGCTGGACCCCCCTGGCAGGCACCGAGGAGACTGTTAGCTGTTCTGCCAGCATAGACCCTCACCTTCCTCCAGCCTTCAGGAGGGGCCACAGGTTGGACAGGGTGGGAAGGGAGACCTTCTTTGGAACGTGTTGTCAGTGTGTCTCTCCTGTCCCTCTCCACCGTCCTCTCCCATGAGTGGTTAGGTTGGATTAAGTCAACTGAGAAAGGCTTAGAGCAGGGGTGGGCAAACTTTTTGACTCGAGGGCCACAATGGGTTCTTAAACTGGACTGGAGGGCCGGAACAAAAGCATGGATGGAGTGTTTGTGTGAACTAATATAAATTCAAAGTAAACATCATTACATAAAAGGGTACGGTCTTTTTTTTTTTTTTAGTTTTATTCATTTCAAACGGGCCGGATCCAGCCTGCGGGCTGTAGTTTGCCCACGGCTGGCTTAGAGAGAGCTCTCCAGGAGCGTGGCCTCAGTTCCTGGGACCTGAGTTTGGGATTGTTAAGACTTGTAAGGAGAGGCCAGGATGGTTAAGGGGGTTGAGAAAGAGCCAGAGTACCCTGTGGGAGAATCTCTCAAATGGAATTTCTTCAGAGTTCTGACCAACACCCTGGAGTGTGCTTTGAAATTACAGAGAGTTTTTGCGACTTAAAGGACCAGGTGAATGAGTTCGAAGAGTGAGGACCAATAAAGTTGCATTATAACTGCCCTTTATTGAGTTCAACTCATTCGAAGTTCTTTGTGAATACTTGTGATTTTATACGTAGCATCAATTTCTTGAAGTGGACTTTCTGTGTCAAGCAAGAGTATATTTTAGATTAGGATAGACATAGTCAAATCGTTCTTCAAGTAATTTATTCTCATTTACACTTTCCCAATGTCAAATGAAAGTGTTGTTTTCCCGATCACCCTTTCCACATTATGATTATCAAACATTTTAGTCTTTGCTACTCTTCCAGATTAAAAAATGGTATTCCATGTATATATTTACTATGAGAGAAATGCATGTATTTATATTTCTTTTTCTGTGAACACCATTGCAAATGTCTCTTACCCATCCCCTTTATTTTTTTTCTATTGGGTTGTTGGTCTTTTTCTTATTAATTTGTAAGAACTCTTTATATATTAAGGCATTAGACCTTGGCCTATTATGTAAGTTACAGATATTTTTCCAACAGGTGTTATTTGCCTCTTGATGTAGGTTATTTGCAATAATGGATTTTCAAGTGTCTGGATGCTATTTTTATACAATGAATACAAATTTAGTCTGGAGTGCTCCTGAATTAACGGCAGTTTTCTCTTTTTAAAATATATTTTCTCAAACAATAAACACCACAAGCCTAAGTAAAACCACAGCAGGCAAGGGATGACCCTTGAGGTCAAGAGGTTGGAAACTGGGACTCTAGGCCGTCTTGGTGCCTCCTACACTGTGTCACCCAGAGCTGTGCCCAACCCTCTTAAGCTGAAGTTCAGCACTTAAGTGTCTTGTGAAGTCAGAAATCATTAGATAGCTAATCCCTTATAAAACACAAGAAACAGTATTTCAAGGTGGGGCTCCTAAAAAAGGAACTGGGATATCTCTCTTCCTCTCTCTCTTCTCCCTTTGCACCCCGCTCCCTTCCTCTGCTTTTCTCTCTTCTCTAGCTTCCCAAAGGGCAGAGGGAGAAAAACAGAGAGGAGAACAGTGGAGGGGAAGGTAACAACAAGGGAAGCCTCTCCAGTGTTTAAGATGAAGCCTAAATTCTTTTGCGTGGCTTTCAAGTCCCTTCACATCTGGCCCCAGCTGTCCCCCTCTCTGACCCCACACCCTGCTCTCAGCCACACCAGTCTATTAGTGATGCTCTGCCCAGGACAGCCCCCTGGCCTTGCCACCAGCTGGTTTCTCTACCAAGAGCTTGCTTCCCCTTGCCCGCCTGGTGTGCTTATACTTTAAATGTCACTTCCTCTGGGAGCCGTCCCCTGGCCCAGGCTGAGTTAGTCTTTCTTCACTGGCCCTCATCTTTCTGACAAGATTTACAATGTTATTCCACAGGTCTCTGGTCATTCCCACCAACCTGGAGGCCCTTGAAGGTAGGAACTTGCCTGATTCACCTCTGGGACTGACCCAGTTCTTGGTATATGGAAGTGGCTTAGTCAATGCTCACCGAACAGAATATTATTTTAAGAGCAAAAGTGTGCGTTGAAGAGGGCATCACAAGTGTAACCAGAACCATATCCTTCACAGTGGAGATGGAGCCCCCTAGAGAGCTTCATCCCATGCTGGCTTCCCCACCCCCCAGTCCTAAGCTAGACACTGCAACCTTGACCGAGGGCGGTGGATTCACACATAGGCAATTCCCCTAATGGGCAGAGGTCAACCACTGACCTCCACTGGGAGCTTCATTCCCTTTGTCTTGCCAGGGAAGAAGCAGGGAAAATTCAGAGCCGCTGGCTACTGAGAAAAGTCTGCGTTGAGTGGTCCTCAAACCGTGGTCAGTGTCAGGATGACCTGGGACATGCTGGTAAAATACGAAGGCCAGGTCCTGTCCTACTTCAGAGAGCCTGGGCCTCTGCATTCTCCAGTCGCTCTACAGGTGATTGTGCTCCACACCAAACTCGGAGACCCACGGGCCCAGAGGAAGTGGCCTCAGGCCCCGTCTCTTATCCCAACAGCATTCTTCCTTCACTGGCAACGACTATTGGTTCAATCCCTTCAAATGATGTCTCCTGCTTAGGTTTCTTTCTATAGGTTCAATCCTAAATGACTGTGGGCTGCTGCCCTTTCTTCTCCTCACACCCTCCCCTACCAGGTTTCAAGCAGAGTTCAGTCCCCGTAAAATTCTTCACGTCCACGGCAGCACTTATCTGGTGCCCGCCGTGTGTGTGGAATGAATGCGTATGGAAACAAACGAGAGTTTAATCAGGAAGCGCTGGGAGCAGCAGGTCAGGCACGGAGAGAAATCGAAGTCCCGGTCCTGTGTTTGGGGAGCTGGCTGTCTTGTTGAGTACAGGAAGCGTGGTGTGCTGGGAGTCAGGTGCCACAGGCCTGCTGTTGACTGAGTGGCACTCTGAGCTTCCGTTTCTTCAGCTCTTAAATGGGAACAATGACAAAAACACTGATATCCATCTCCATGGCTGAGTGTGAGGACCAGGTAGGAGAATGAGAGTGCGGATATTTTCTAAACAATCCCATGAACATGAGATACTATCACAAAGAAGAAAAAAAAAACCCAGAGAATAATTACAAATTAAAACAGATTTTCTCTAGCTCTCCCTAGCCTACAATGTTGCAATTCTTCCCCCTTAGCTATCGATTTTTAGTCAGAGGTGGCACATTCTCAGATGTTGAGCTGTCCTTCCTCCTCTTAGTTTCCAAGCTCTTGCAGGGATGTGCCATGCTTCCTGAGGAACCTTGGAGAGAAGATGCACTAGAACTCTCCTCTCCATGCCTCATGCTTAGCTCCCTCTGCTCCTGCCCATGCGGAGCCATGGCGATGCTGGTGGGCTCTCCTTGGTCTCTGAGTGCCATTGGAAGACCACACTCACATTTTCTGATGTGCTTTCCGTTAGTAAAGTATCGCTTCCCTTTTGACAGAAGACCTTATTCTCTATCAGGAAAAAAAAAATTGCTCATACTTTGGATGGTTTGCACACAAAAAATAGAGAAACAGACCACATTTTCCCCCTAAAAAATATGAGGAAATAAATACCAGGTACAGTTTTTGGTTTGTCAAATAATAACACTAGCCCCCAATATTTATTAGTGCTTTTTAGTTTACTGAAAATCTGGTTGCACATCCATTTTCTCATCAGTTTCTCCCAATCACTTGAGCTGTTATCTCTATTTTACAGAGCAGGAAAATGATCCCCAGCAGGGAGGTCAGGCTCTCATAAGGTCTCACAGCTAAGATATTTAAACCATCCTTCCAAATGGGCAGGAAAAACTGTCAAGATGCTTGAGGGACCCAGTGTGCTCACACACCAACAGCGAGGACGTTTCAAGAGTGAGTCTCACCTGTTTTTATAAGTGAGCTCTGCAGTTGTTGCTCCCTGGGGATTGCTGAGAGCACCTGTCACATCTGCCAGCCAGGCTCCCATTACATCTCCTAAGGAAGAGCCTATTATGAGGTTGTTAGTCATGCACGTGTGGCTCTTGGTCATCAGCTCAATGTGAACCTCAGCCAAGAACCCAGTTTTCCTCACCAGGATTTTAGCTCCCATAAAATGTGGAGGGAATTTTTCTTTGGTTGGGTTCCCTATTCGTAATAACACCTCCTTGATTTCTGAGTTCGCACCATTTCCTTCTAGAAGGCTGATGCCTTGGCAATTCAGATCATCTGATGATCTGCTTCCATGTCTTTTAGTTTACATTCTTACCGGTTCCTTTCTCTCTGTGTCTGGGCTCCCTTTCCTGAAAAATTAGAGCTCCTGGTGAGTCATTTCTTAAAGAGCTATTGAGCCATCCCTCCTCTCCACCTCCACATTCACTGTCTTAGTCCAGATCATCTCCATCAGTCCCTTAGACAAGGACAAGAACAGCCACCTCAGAAGGATCTCTTCCGTAATTAGTCCACACTTACCTTTCTAGAGTGCACATCTTGACATGATCAGATAAAATCTATACCCCCTCAGAGGGACCACCAAGACTTGCATCATTTGACTCTACCCCTTCCTTTCCAGCATCGTAATGGCCCACTCTCTTCAGCTTCAGCCAGATCAATGTAGTCATCATTCCCCAAACCTGTCACATTCTACTATTCTTCTTTATCCTTGCTCAAACTATTTCTCTCTTGGAATGCCTTCTCCTCTCCTGTTTAGCAGACACTCTTCTAATAATTTCTCAAGGCTCAATTCTTATGCCATCTTTTCTATGTTGCTTTTCTTGATTTCCCTAGTAAGAATGAATCCTCTCGTCTCTGTGTCTGCATGATATCCTATACCCATTATTAATTTGTATATTTATTGTTTTATTCATCAGTTATTGAGCAGAATATATATATCAAGCAGTGATGATTCCAGAGACAGGGTACAGGTATTAGGGAAGTGAGTGGTATATACAAACCTATCTAATACATTACCTTTACTCATAAGGAGCTGAGAGTTGGGGCATGAGACACATAAGTGAGTAATTTTAGAACAGTGTACTACATGCTTTAATGAAGATGTGAACAAAGGGCTATGAGATTCTGGAGAAGGCAGCAGACTAATTTTTCTTGAAAAAAATCAAGGTGGGCTTCATGGAGGGTAGATAATTGAATTGGGCCTTTAATTTATTCATTCAGATTTATTGATTTGCTAGCTGTCAGGTACATGAATTAGATATGGGCAATACATGTTGTGTAATAGAGAACTTGGCAGCTGGAGAAGGATGCAGAGAAAGCAATTGCAGCAGAGGAAGGGAGGTGGGCAAATTTGCAGACTTGTGAACGATTAAGGAAAAGGAGGGGTTTTGTGTGACTAGAACTCAAGAAGCACTGAAAGTGGGGAGAAATCAGACTAGAAAAGTGAGCACTAGACTGAGAATATTTGTGTGCAATTATGTCAATGATTGGACTACATTCCTGTAAGATTTGTTTTGTCATATTTCAGAGGGTCTCACCGACAGCATCCTGTGAGCAGAAACCATAGTTTCTAACTCCTCAGCTCCCTGCACGTCGTGTGGTGTATAACAGGCGCACAGTTCATCTCTGTTGAATTAGTAACTGTATCACCATAACTCTACTTAGTAGGATCTTGTTGTCATACATTTTGAGATTTATTTAAAATTTGTTTACTATTCCTTATGGGCTGCTATGCTGAATGGGACCTGTCCAGTCCTAATGTGTAGGGCAAAGCTTCAGGGACTGAGCGGAGCCAGAATGCATGTCACCTAAGGCAGCCTGAAACAGCCAGGAGAGCTGCATTGTGTTGGGAGGTCATTGAAGGAAGGATTTTGAACAGCAGAATGACAGGGACTCAGTCTTACTAGAAAGACCATCTTGGCAATAACATAGAACAAGGGTTGTAAACTATGGCTCATGAGCCAAACCCACACAGGTCCTGTTTTTCTAAATGAAATGTTATTGGAACACAGCCACACACATTCACTTGTGTATTGCCTGTTGTTGTTTATGCACCATAATGGCAGAGTTGCCTAGCTGTGACAGAGATCCTAGAGACTCAAAGTATAAAATATTTACTATTTGCTCCTTTACAGAAAAAATTTGTCAACCTCTAATGTAGAGGATGGATTAAAGGAGGGTAAATACCAAAATATGAAGATCATGGCAAGAACCTGAACTAGGCAGGAGCAGTGGGGATGAAGAGGAGAGGAAGGTGTCAAAAGAGGTGAAATCTGCCAGACTTGGTGACTAATTAGATGTGGAGGTGGAATGGTAAGAGGATTCTAGAACAACTCCCAGTTTCTAGCTTGGGCAACTGGGGAGGTGGTGGTGCCAGTTACTGAGGTTGGGATGCCAGGAGGAAGAGCAGGTTTGGGGATGAAAAGGATGATTCCTATTAGGACATGTAGCATTGGGACGTCCACCTGGAGGTAGTGGATGGAAATGTGGGTCAAGGGCTCAAAAGGGTGACCTGCTCTGGACATACGGATTCAGGAGTTGTCAGTACGTGAATGCACAGATTACCCAGGGGATTGTATAAAGTGGGCAGAGAGACGACCAATAGTGGAACCCACAGAAACACTCGTGTTTAAGGATGAACAGAGGAAGAGAAACCTGGAAAGGATATGGTGAATGAGGTCCCTGAGGGGTTGAAGAAAACAAAGATATATTTTCCGGGCAAATGAAGTCAGAAAAGTACAACTAATCACCAACGTTCCATAAAGAGAATAGGGGTGGGTCATAGTTAGGGGCAGGAGTGAGAAAGCATGAAAGTAAGAGCGATGCAAGGCAGCCGGGGATGAGTGAAGCTTGGAAGAAATAGCCTCCATTTATTGCACACTTGCTATGTCGGATAACATTCTAAGTGCTTTACATTTTTGAGTTCATTTCATCTGCACGTCATCCTTTCAAGGTAGAACTAGTAATCCCCTATTACACATGAGAAAACTGGGGTGTAGATACTGAGCAACTCACTGAAAGTTATACTGCTGGCAAATCAATGCCCTTGAACCTTATGTCAGATGACACATAGCTATTCCACCCTTTTAACTCCTTACAAATATCAAATGTCACCAAATCTGATGTTGTATCTTCTGGAATGATCCCCCTCACCTGTCCACATTCTGTGTTGGGTTCTGAGGCGGAATGTGTTAGGTTGAGAGCACCGACTTGAGAGCCAGACAGCCTGGGTTCAATCCCAGCCCCAGGACTTAGAACCGATGCAACCTCATCACCCAACCTCCTTGTGCCTCCTTGTGCACCCATAAAATAGGGTCAACCAGAGTACCTACCATGTAGGCTGTTGATTTATGCAAAACACTTGGAACAGGACCTAGTACATAGTGAACATTGAATAATGACAACTCTCAAATGACACTCAGGACATGCCAGGTGCTGCTCTAAGAACTCTATGTGTATTGACATTTAATCCTTACAACAAAATTCCAAGCAAAGAATTGATTTTATTTTCATTTTACAGACAAAGAGCTGAAGCCTAAAGAGATTAAATTGCGAAAGGTCGCACAGCTAGGACAAATGCTAGGTAGTATTGAGAGCCCTACTATCCCTTTCCCGGTCCCATCAGAGTTAGCGTTCCCTTCTCCTGCTCATCATCCCTCAGTCCCAGCACTCATCACATCGCACTGTGGTTCATTGTGTGTTTGTTTGTCCATCTCACAGAACTGAACAAGGACATGCCTAATCTCCTTTGTACCCCCCAGGAACAAGGAAGGATGCTTGACACTTTGTGGAAACTCGACAAATATTTCCTGAATAAATCATTGATCGAACCAACTCATACTGAGATCATAAGCTGAATCCAGTTGGTCTTCACAACCGATTTGCAGTGGGTACATTGAATCTTACACACGGACACCACATTCAGCTCTTGGAATGTCCCCTCAGCTGGCCATCTGGCATTAATGAGTTTGTTTTTGCCCTAAAGGGATTACCACTGTTTAACCCAGGGCAATAAAACCACTTGGAAGGGCTAGTATTGGGAGATAATTCTCAGATCCCCTGGAAAGCTGACCTCACTGATTCTGAGAACTTCCCAGAAGCTTCCAGAATGCATTTATGAGTACATAAGAAACCAGCCCTGTTGCTTTCCAGGCACACTTCCTTTGGGGCAAATATTCTATCCCTAGCTCCCCACCCACCTGGTCTGCCTTCACTCCCAAGTGGCTTTTAGCTCTCCCGAGGCCATCCTCCTACCACCCTGTGGGTGATGACTTGCTCCCACGGTGGCTCTCAGATGGTCAGAGGCCCTCCCAGCCTTTCATAGGAAGAGGAAAACGTAGTTCCCAGCCAAATGAGCCCGAGACCTGCAGAGCTTGATTGCAACAGTGGCTGCTGTCCAGACAAAACCTACCTGCCATGACTGGGCTCTTTCTGATCCCCCAGATGATCTGGGCAAGTCTTTCAAGTTGAGGTGCTCTGAAGGAAGTGGTGGAGTCTACACACTTCCCTCTCTGTAGCTCCAGGTCCCCCTTCTGAGTTGGCCGAAAGTTCAGGCTGTGACAGACTTAGGTGACCCATCTCTCTCCATTCATTCCAAGGGCCTAGAGAGGCAACCTCTGTGATCCCTGCCTCGCTGGATGATAAGTCACCTCCACGGCAAGCAGTCATTCGGGAAAAGTGGTTCTGCTCGAGTACAGACTGCTTAAGGTTAATAATCGATTCCAGCAAGAATGGCTTTTGTTTCTCACCAGACAGCCAGAAACCAGCAGGGGCTATTCCCCATGTGTTTGTCGATGGCATCAGGAGCATGGCCTTTGAAATCATACTGACCTGTGTTTGAATGTCACCACTGACTTGTGGCTTTGTGCAGATCTTTGACTTCTTTAAGCCTTGGTTTTCTCCATCTGCAAGATGAGGATAGTGATATTTCCCTGCTGGCTCTATGTAAAGTTTAAAGTAACACACGTAGGGATTCCTAGCCCAGAGCTCGGCATATAGGTGATGCGTGATGAATGGCAGCCACTATGCTTAATGCAAGCAAGGAAAGAGATTTAGCCTTGTCTCCAGAGCAAGGTCAGCAAACTTTTTCTCTAAAGGCCAGATATTAAATATTTTAGGTATTGTAGGGGCCACACGATCTCTGCTGCTACTACTCAACTTTATCCAACGAAAGGAACCACAGACCATACTTAAACCAATAGGCATGGCTGTGTTTCAATAAAACTTTATTTACAAAAGCAGACTCCTGGCAGGATTTGGCCCCTGGGTTGTAGTTTTCTCACTACAAGAAAATCTATAATAATAATAAAAGCATAATATGCTAATTAGCCTGGACGTCCTTCCAGATGTCCTTCCTTCCGGACAAAGCCGCAGCAGGCAGGGGTCATGGCAGAGGCGGCAGAGGTGGCAGAGGCCCCCGGCTGTGGCGGTGGTGAGGTGGGGCCGGGGCCAAGGCCCTTGCATGAATTTCGTGCATCAGGCCTCTAGTGGTCTTCTAATATCTATATATACTAGTCACTAATAATATGTTATCTGTTTTATTTTTATGGTGGTTAGTTAATTCTTCCTTGTGCAACAGAGAACCTCAGCTTGGAAACCTAAAATGTGTTTGTCCCTGGACTCAGGTATGACTGGGCATATCTAAAGAGTCCATTTTGCATATGGAACCAAGGTCGCATCTCAAGGGGAAAAGGAAGTGGAAGTGCACTAAGTTGGTTCAAGGATGACAGTGTCCTTGTAGTAGCGCAAAGTGGTTAGAGTGTATTTTCTTCTGGAAGGCAGGGGCTGCATCTGACGCTTTACAGGGCCTGGCATGGCCAGTCTTTTGTGAGCGAATTTAATAAATGGACCCTACCTAATTGCTTTCAGATCTCCTAGCATAGTTGCATGTCCCCGAGGGCGTAGGGCTCTAGTTAATTGGATGGAAAGCTCCTATGTCAGATTCAGAACACAAATGTGTATGACAAAGTTGGGGAGGCATTTGGGTTATATGTGCAATGTGCTCCCAGGGCCTCATGAGATTAAGGCGAGTGCCCACACGATGGCAGAGGGCGGTGTTCTTTGAAGATCGTGGCAGACATTTCCCAAATATGGCCACGCCAATGTACATGCCATCCCACATGTTCTTATTACAATGTTAACACTCTTCCATCAGTAAGTGGGCTCTGTGCTCCCTGCCCTTGGACCTGGATGGAGGCCTTGTAATTGCCTTGATCAATAGAATGTGTCAGAAGTCATGCTAGGTCATAAAAGGCAACATGGTTTCCACCTGTTTTTTTTCTCTCTCTCACTCTTAGGACATTTACCCTCGAAATCCATCCACTCTGTTGCGAGCAAGCTCAGGCCACATGGAGAAGCCACATGGAAAAGCTCTGGCTGACAGTCTTAGTTAAACCCCAGCTGGCAGTCAATGTTAGTATGTGAGTAAATGAGCCTTCAGATAATTCCAGCCTTTGAGTCTTCCAGTTGAGGCCTCAGACTTCATGAGGGAGGGATATGTGTTCTGTCCAAATTCCCCATTCTCTGAGAGATCATAAATGATGATTGCTTTTTTAAGCTACTACATTTGGGATAATTTGTGATCCAGCCTTAGAGAGCTGATGCAGATATTGTAATCCTTTACAGACCTGTCTGGCCCTATTATGTCCCAGAGGACTCGAGAGGATAATGATGCTGGGAAAAGGTAGCAGGTGCCCCAAGTTTATCATTCATTCACTCACTCACTCATTCATTCATTCCCTACTCTGTACCTGGCTCTGTGTTAGAGTCTTCGGAAACATAGATCTATATGCTACTTTAACTTCTATGCTCAAAGAGGTGATGCCATACAGGGGAAGATAGACATTACCCAAAGAATTTAATTTACAAAATGGTAAGGGCTTAAAGAAACCTGTAGGAAGTACAGCAGGAAACAGTGAAGGGAACAATTATTTTTACCTGGAGAACTTTGGAAAGGCTCTACACAGAAGGTGACACTCAGTAGGGTTCTGTAGGAAGAATAGGAGTTCACTATGTAGTCAGGTGGGAAGCAGGGATTCTAGGCACAAAAATCTGCAGTGGGAAAGAGTGTGGGCTGGAGGGATAAGGTGGCTGGAAAGAAGAATTTGAAGGAAGGCTGGCAGGAAAAGTAGGGAAGGTAGGATGGAGTTCTACTGCGATGAGCCTTCCATGGTTGTTCTAAGAACATGAAAGTATATTCTGTAAGCTACAAGGAGCCACCAGAATGCTTTAAGCGAGGGAATGAATGAACCGCTTAGACCTGTATTTCAGATGGGCCATTTTGTAACAGCGTGGAAGATAGACA
Organism: Myotis lucifugus; assembly: GCF_000147115.1. NCBI lineage: Eukaryota > Metazoa > Chordata > Mammalia > Chiroptera > Vespertilionidae > Myotis > Myotis lucifugus. The sequence goes on along the minus strand of NW_005871091.1, from coordinate 3,728,178 downwards.
GGAAGGAGAATCTGAAGCCAAGGAGCCCAGGTGGGAGGCTGTTGTCTCCTAAGAGACCCCGGAGGGAGGGCCCACGCTGAGGCCATGTCTGCAGGGAAGGAGAGGAGAAGGTGGACATATGAGATGTTTTAGAGGTGCCCCTGGAGTGGGAAGAGCAAGGGGAAGGGCAGCATCCCCAGTCCCTGGCCCGGGTGATGGGGTGGACCTGAGTGCCATTTGCAGGGACCGGAAGCAGGGCGTGGGGAAGATGGTGAGCTCACCTTCAGACCTGTTAGGTTGGAGATGTGCAAGTGGAAACATCCCACTACCAGTCCATAGGTGGATCTCCATGGAAAGATCTGGGATGGAGATAAAGCATTGGGAGTTGTCGGCTTAGAGGGATAATCGAAGCCGTGGGAGTGGATGAGGTTATTGAGAACAGAATTTCTCAACCTTAAACTCAGCACATATCTCTTTTTGGTTACCATAAACCCTGGCCCCCCAAAGTAACCCCCAGAAAGACAAACTGCTAGAACTCTGCTGGTCATGGGCATAGCACGGCCAGGAGTCCCTGCATCAGTCCTGTGTCTTTTTAAAAATATATATATTTTATTGATTTTTACAGAGAGGAAGGGAGAGGGATAGAGAATCAGAAACACCGATGAGAGAGAAACATCGATCAGCTGCCTTCTGCACACCCCCCACTGGGGATGTGCCCACAACCAAGGTACATGCCCTTGACCAGAATCAAACCCGGGACCCTTCAATCCGCAGGCTGACGCTCTATCCACTGAGCCAAACCGGTTAGGGCAGTCCTGTGTCTTCACAGTCCAGGAAATTTTGCTGAACTTTGCCTGCAAGGATTTGTATTTTTTTAAAAAAGAGACATCACTTTCCTTTATTAAATATTACATTCTACTGTCAAATATGCCTTTTTGAAATTTACTTGTCCATCTCAGAGGTTCTGATATGGCTGACAATTTGTTCTCCCTCTCAGGCCTGGGTTACACCAACTTTTAAAAAACATATATTTATTTATTAAATTGGTTGTGGTGACATTGGTCAACATGAACATATAGGTTTCAGGTGTGGGTTCCTATGTTATAAGATCTGCATATTGCACCGTGCGCCCACCACCCAAAGTCAAATCTCCTGTTACCTGATATTAGGATCTCCTTCTTTCTCCACCCGCTTTCCTATGGCAACCACCATGCCGCTGTTTGTGTTCATGAGTTTCAGTTTTTTACCCCACATATGAGTGAAATCATATTACACCAATTTTTAAAGGGAGGGCTGAAAAAGAAAGGAGCCTGAAAAAGAAAGGAGAGAGGGGGTGGGGCCACAGGGTGCGTGTGTGGGGTGTGGGTGATGTGAGGGGGTGGGGGGACAGGGGAGTCAGGGATGAGAGGGCTTCCAGGGGGAGGCCGCCTGCACCAGGTACTGTGGTGAGGACTGAGGCGAGGCCTTGGGGTCTGGGCTGGGCAGGTGAGGGGTGCATACTGCACACAGAGGAGACTGAAGTCAGTGGGATGGAGGGTGGACGTTGCCTCCCCTTCCCCAGGGGACCTCGACTGCAGGATCTGCCGCTGTCACCCAACAGTTATTTCACAAATTATGTCGCTGATGTCGTGCACTGCTGAAGGCTCCTCGGCAGTCTTGGCCGTTAAAATTGTCCTGTTTTGGGCAGTCAGGGAGGTGGATGCCCCTAATACGGTGCCTCTTGTCCACAGCAGTTTTGGAGAAACGGGGGAGGGGAACGTGGGATTGCAGGGGGCAGGGAGAGGTGAGGACGATCCTCCAGGCTGGCCGAGGGCAGAGCTTCTGTCATCTCTGCTCTGACAAACAGGAACCATGCACGCCAGCCCCTCTGTGCCAGTGACTAAGAACTGGCAACTCACATAAAGGGCACGGGCTGGGTAGCTGGATTTTATCTGCAATTCACCTCCCTGGGTACTTCTTTGGGGGGAAAAACATAAAACAAAAACCCCTGTCTATTGTGTGCGTTGGTAATTTTTTCAGAGAGGATGTGAAATCAAGGCCAAAAGAGTCATTAAAACCAAACATACCTTCTGCACCCTCTCAATATCCGGGAACAATTAAGCTTGAGCAAACAAAATTGCCAAAGGCCGAAAAATGGAAAATAAACCCTCTGCTTTGCTAAGTGGAGTTGAAGAGAAACCCCCGAGTCTCTGGGTGTTCCAGAACCAGCCCTCTTGTGCTCCGAGATCTTATGGAACGGGTCTGCTTGGTGTGTGTGTGTGTGTGTGTGTGTGTGTTAACTCTACACATGACCGATCCCAACTGTTGCCAAGGTTGCCCTGCATAGTCAATAAGTACGTTCGTTTTCTGAGAGGGATGTGTTTTGAAGAAGAGCAGAAAAATACAATGTGGAAAATGTCAAGAGGAATTAGATCAAGGAGTGACCTAATACCCATGGGGAGGCCGACGTCAGCTGCATTCCCTGTCTCTCGCTCTCCCTTGGACCTCTTTCAGAACTCATTGGAAAATAAATATGTATGTGATGGAGAAGTGGGTGGATCCAAAAGCTACAATAAGAGAGAGGGAACGAAAGGCAAACACACCCTTGCTTGGACTATTCAACTGATTTAAATTCACAAGTCACAGCTGTAGAAAGCATTGTTTCCATTGCAGCTTCCTCTCTATAGGAAAAACACAAAAACAAGAGAAAAGGTAGCTGGGGGTGTATTCTTCCTGACTTGGAATGAAGTGCGCTGTGTCGTAGATTCTCAGTAAGCATTTGTCAGACATTCAGTGCAGAAATGAGTAAGAGTGAGTGACTACATGGCAAATGCGTCCATCTTTAAGCAGGATAAATTGTGTCAGAGTCCAAGGAACTTGTTGGGTTATAGAAGATTAAGTTGTTGTGCAATTGAAAACAAAAAAAAAGCCCTTGTGCTCCAGTGCCAATCGTTATGTAGGCAGGTTCACACCCATTATTGTATTTAATTCTTCCAACAATATGGTGAAGTAAATATTATGATCTCCATTTTATAATTAAGGAAACCAAGGTTTAGGGAGGGTAAGCAATTGCCCAACGTAGCATGTTTAGAAGTGATGAAAATGACATTCAGACCCTGGGTCTTCTTGCTCTTAACCAGGTTTTCTTTCCATACATTATGACAGAAGGTGGGAGGTGGGTATAGATCAGACGCAGCCTTCCGGAACACTGACTACTCCAGAAAACTCATTCATAGAGTTTTGTTTTATATTTCCAGGTCCACTGTGAAGAAAGAAGATCTCTTACCTGTTTGAATAGTTTACATGGAGTTCTTTTGGAGCTGTTGTCTTAGAGCTTCACCTGTCTCAGGTGAGGTTTTGCTATAAACTTGGGTTCCCTTGGAGTTTGGGTACTTAATCACTTTAAAAAAATAAATCTCATTCTGAAACATTCACAAAGTTACAGAAGAGTTACAAGGGCAATGCAAAGAACTCATTTTCCTTCTGAATTAATTGGAAATATATTACCAATCTGGTGTCCTATGACCCCCGAATACTTAAGTGGGTATTTCCTACAAACAAGGATGTTCTCCTGTAAAACCACAATGCAATTGTCCAAATCAGGAATTCACATCGATACAGTACTATCATCTAATCCTCAGACCTCATTCCACTTTCACCCATTGTCCTGATAATGGATAATGTCCCGTTAGTCCTTCTAAAAGACTCTACTTTAGTAGCGTTGTCCTTAGCTGTCAGATCTCTCTAGTCTCTCTAGTCTGGAGCAGTTGCCAGCCTTCCATTATGTTCATGACCTTGACACTTGGAAGATTGCAGCCACTTATTTTGCAGAGCGTCCCTCGGTTTGATTGAATTGGCCTGATGTTTCCTCATGCCCTTATCCCGGTTGCGCATCTCTGGCGGGACTATCACAGAAGTGACACTGTTCTTCTCATTACATCCCGTCAGGGGTGTGGAATTCCAGTGTGTCCCATCACTGATGACGGTCGTCACGGTCACTTTCTACGGTGGTCTTTGCCACCCTCTTCAGTCTAACGTTACACTCTTTTTCCTTCATGATTTAATTTTGTGGGGAGATACTTTGAAACTACGCAAATACCCTGTTCTTGGTCAGATCTTCACTATGTCAGTTATTAGCATAGAATCATGGTTTCCTATGTGACTCAATGGGCTCCAGTCCTTCTCTAGCATTTATTTTGATGTTCACAGTGTCCCAGATTTGGCCAGTGGGGGTCCTTTCAATCTGGCTTCTGTGTTCTTTGGACATAGTTCTTTGGGTCTTCCCTTACTTTCCGGCACAACATGTTTCAGCTCATCTCGTCTTTTCCTTGCCCCAGTCTTAGGATCAGCTATTTCTCCAAGGAACCCATTCCTTTTAGTGCAGAATGTGATTTGAAAGCCAAGATTTGGGTACTGGTTGTACTTATTGCTATTGGGGTGTCACTGTTCCCAGGTCCTTTGTGTGTGGACAGAGCCAGGGAACACACAATTCACATTTACATCTCTCTCTCTCTCTCTCTCTCTCTCTCTCTCTCTCTCTCTCTCTCTATTTAAAATAATGAGTTTACTCCCCTGGCTTTAAGTCCAGACTAACAGCAGAGCATTAAGTTTTCTCCTGTTTCTATACTGTGACTTCCTTCTCCCACAGTGAATACCTTGGCTTCCAAATTCCCTAACATATTCATTGATTGATTAGCCCCCTGCGTGTAACCTCTTCCATTTTTGCCCATATCCTACAACCCCGTATGGCTGTCTTCTCACCCCAGCTCAGGCTGACACCCTGCACAGGGCCGTGTCCCCACATGGATGCTCTCCTTACCTTTCTTGGGCTATCATTCCCCATTTTGGGCTATTTGCCCAATGGAAGCTCTTTTCGTCCTGCCCAGGCTCTGACACCCCACGCTGGACTGCATCCCCAAAGGGACTCACTCCTGACCCTGCTCAGGAGCTGATACCCATGCCAGGCTGCCCTGCTATAGGCTGGGGCTCTGACACCCTACTCTTAACCACAGGGCTTTCCCACCCCCAGCTGAACCTGTCTTGTCCAACTAATGTGTTAAAACTAAATTGTTCAGAAAGGAAAAGGAAGAGAAAAAAAGAAGAGGAAAGAGAAGGGGGGAAAGCAGGTGCTTCTCATTTTAGTTAAAAATAAAGATGATCGTTTCATTTCTTAGGAAATTTTTTGCCAGGCTAGAAGGAAGTGTGTTTTGTTTGTTTGTTTGTTTTGTGAACATACTTCACATAGTAAGCAGGCAGTAGTTCAGATTATCTTTGATTAGAACCAGGCATCCATTCCCACCACCTTCTCAGACATCTTTCTTTATCACAGGGGCTATAAATCTACAAACTACATTTCCCTGACTCCCTTGTACTTGAGTTTCTAGAATCAAATTAGGTTCCACCAACGAGAGGATATTCCAAGGAGACGTGGAAGTTGGAAGTGGGTTGGAAGCCACAGTCCTGCTGTCATTGCTGCTGGTCAGTGAGGTCATAGATGCACACGTGTGTGGACTGACTCAGCCTTATGGCATGTAAGGGAGTCTCCGAGGATGAGAGGCATTGGCAGTTCATGGCAGCAGCAGCAGCAGCAGCCGTGGTTCGCCGACCTCTGGATCTTAGCTTTGGCGGTGTGCCCTTGAGCCAGTAACCCCAGAGTGGTTCCTCCAGGTTCCCAGGATTATATAAGCCCCCTGTATTGATTGCCCTTCTGTTGAAAATACCTGGAGGGACTCCTTTTTCCTTATTAACTCCTAACTGGCACCCTGACTTAGCATATAAAAAAGGATTAGAAAGCAGGCAACAGATATTAACTCCTAGGAGAGTACCAGTGCCTTTTATTTATGCTGGAACTTGTTTTGTACTTATTATAGACATTGTACTAACCTAGATTCACAGGTACGAATAGAGGTAGTGAACACACACAGCCTGGTCTCAAGGAATTACAGACTAGAAAAAGGAAGGAGAGAAAAAAAAAATCCCATAATAAGCAACCAAGTCTAAAATAAGACAGAAGGTGATGTGTAATAAGGTGAGATACAAGCATAGCATTCCTCACAGGTCCCAGCCTGGCCCACCTCTCCAGTATCACTGACTGTTACTAACCCGGGGACCTACACACCCAGTCATGTCAAACTCCTTATACCTTGAATGCCATTTTTCCTTTCAGAATGCTCTTTCTCACCTGGCCAGTGTGGCTCAGTGGTTGAACGTCGACCTATGAACCAGGAGGTCACTGGTTCGATTCCTGGTCAGGGCACATGCCTGGGTTGTGGGCTCCATCCCCAGTAAGGGGCGTGCAGGAGGCAGCCAATCAATGATGTTTCTCTCTCATTGATGTTCCTATCTCTCTATCCCGCTCCCTTCCTCTCTCTCTCAAAACCAACAAAAACATATATATATATATATATATATATATATATATATATATATGCTCTTTCTCTAATTTTCCTGCTGAGATTACTCATGCACATTCTTCAGAACTAAACTTCAGTGTCATCTGCTCTGCAAAAGAGTCATGGAGAGTCTGAGTCTCCTCCCTGGACTACTGATTAACTGGGGAAACCAGATGCCTGCTGAGGTAGCTCTCCCTTGCTTCTTTAAAGTCTTTGCTTACTGGTCATTCTAGAGAAAGTGGCCTCTAAAAGGAGAAATGACACTACTAAAAGCCCATACCCCTTCCCCGCAAAGGAGTTACTTTGTTGTTGCAAAGTACTTAAAGAAAGCAATACTTTCGAGGAGAAATCCTTTATAAGGATATTTCACATACACTTGCACACTCTTCCATATGCATACTTTGCTCATATGCATTTCTAATTCCTGACTGTCTCTGCCTACAATTTTACTTGGGAATTTTTCCCTGGGGTCTAACATCTTTATGATCTGCCAGAACAATTGTCAAGCTGATCTCTAGGCAAACATGGCAAGGATTGTTCAGTTGCATTTGTGTCTGTGAAAATGGATCCTTTGTTGACTTCTAAATTAATTCATATGCTTCACTTTCCTGCCACTTGTTTAGGGCCTGGGGGGTATCCAACATTTCCAATGTTACTGTGGCACATGCATGGAATGCTGTATGTTTGGAAGAGAGCGTATAATGGTTTGTTAAGCTGTACAAGCTGAGAACATTTCAGCAACGGCTGATTCACTTTGTAACCCACTGGCAACAACATCTAATATTTATGGGATTGCAAAATCTTATTAAATGGGTAAAGTTCCATTTTCCCTATGTGATTTCAACCAACATTTATGAGTATCAACTAAGTGCTATGCACTAAGCAGGATTCCATTATGAATGAATGAATATTCATTAAGCATCTACTATGCCAGTCATTGGGTAAGTATTCCATTGAGTGAATAAACATTTATTAAGTGCATTTTAAGGACTCAGGTATAATGTTAGGATTGAGCTAAATGGATAGACTCTCATTATGGATGTTTAGTAAGAACATTCGCTCAAATGGATAAATATTTATTAAGCACTTTCTTGTGCTAAGTATCAGGCTAAGCACTTTAACACATGACCCCACTTAACCTTCACTATTATAATGAAGAGGGGCAAGTATTATTCTCCCCACTTGATACATGAAGAAACAGAGGCAAAGGGCTAAGATTCATGCCAGCCGTTCACACAGGACCTGAGATTTGAACACATGTCTCCTAATGCTGTATTCAGTGCTCTTTCCATTACACCAGCATGGATTTCTGTGTTTATAGAACTCAACCTAGTTCTGTAATATGAAAACGAATGAGAACTGTTGGTCTATTGACTATCACTGAGTGGGATTCTATTTCTGTACTATTCTCAGGGCAAGAAGGGAACTTTATCTTACTTGTTTAAGAATAGTCATACACATACAACTAGAGCAGTTAAAATTCCTATGTTATTGAGCCCCAGCCTCTCTTAGCTGAGAAGGTTGCAGACAATGAGTTAGTTTTCAGGGCTACGGAGACAATTCCGATTAGAGTCACTAAAACTCATGTAAGACTACTGATCCCAAGAAAATGCAACAAGAATGGCTCTGCCTGAAGAAGACCAGAGATCTGTGCACCTGGGTTACACTGCTGGTTTTGGAGACCACTTCCTATCAGTCCTTCAGTGAATTTGTCTGCAAATGCCCATGCCCAGGGCATGACAGGCACTGTGTAAGTACATGATATATGGTGAGACCTAGTCAATTATTAGCCATGTGTCATTAGGCTAGTTGTCTAATATCTCTGAGTCTCAGGTCCCTCAACCAGAAAGAGGATAAATATTTATGAGAATAATATTACTCCTCCTTTTCCTAAACTCTTAACATTCAATTTTTCAAGTTGCAAAATAAGTTTATTATTACATGCTGCTATCACCCATCTATCATCATCATTATCTCTCAATCTATGTATCAATCTATTATCTACCTATCTCATCTTTATAAACATTTTACAAATGCTTTTTCTGGCCTCATCGTTTCTCTCAATCTCACCAGCCTACAAAGTAGGTATTCTTTTCTTTTGTTAATCCTCACTGGAGGATATTTTCACATTGATTTTAGATAGAGTAGAAGGGAGCATGGGAGGAAGGGAGAGAGAGAAAAACATCAATATCGATTGGTTTCCTCCCGCACGCTCACCAACCAGGGCCAGAGATCACACCTGCAACCCAGTCATGTGCCTTTGACCAGGACTTGAGCCCACAACCCTTTGGTGTGCAGGCTTCACAGGTTGACACTCCAACCACTGGGCCACTCCGGCCAAGGCCAGAGTAGGTATTCTTAGCTTCATTTTACAGATAAGAAAATCAAGTCTCAGGGAGATTAAGCAATCTGTTTAAAGTCACATAGCTGATAAATAGCAGAGTAAGGATTTAACCTCAGAGCCTTGCTTTCTTCTTCATACTGTATTGGGTCTGTGAAGACACTGGTCAATAATTACTCATGAGGAAGGTGATTCTAGCAATAAAATAGTAGAGTGAGTCCAGGGCAATATCAGCCTATCCAGTTAGTTTACTCCCAGTTTGCTCTAGAAGTAGCCTTTAGATATTGATTTGAAACAAACAAACAAAACCATTCTTTTCTAATAATCACTAAAGAAAAGCTTGCAGGCTGGCGACATGCGATTCTCCTCCTGGCCTGAGGTGGAGGGCTGATGCAGAGCTTAGGGCACAGGAAGCTCAGGGACCCTCAGTTCTTCCTGCCTTGATCGAGGCCCCTTTCAGAGCCTCAGTTCCTTTGATCTATAAAGTAAGACAGAGGATACTTTGTTAAAGGATGGGCGTGGACGGTAAATGGGAAATGGAAGCGTATGCATTTGGTTGAGACATGTTTAAGTGAAGCTTAAGGAAACGGACATTCTGTATATCACGACTGAGTATGTCTATACATCACGCACTCTGAGCACTGGGATTCGTGACACGTGGTGAGCAGCGTGTGCCATTGGGATGGCCTTCCTGAGAAATAGGTGTGAGAATGGCAGGGTAGATAGAGACAGAGGAGGAAGTGATACCCAGACGTTGGCTGGAGGGCTATGGCTTCCAAGGGGTGTATTGTGAGGAGAGAGGGGAGAGGGCAGAGGGAAGGGGAAAGTAATTCTGCCCAGAAAGAAAGGTTATTGCATCTAACTCTAATGCTGCAGCTATCCAAGACCCTTGCCTCTGACCTTGTTCTTGGCAGGAAGTGCTGCGGTAAGTAGTGCTGTGGAAAATCTCTCTGTGGCTAATGAATCATTTAATTTAAAAACATACTTGAAACAATGAGAAAATCCTTAGCTGGTTTGTTCCCATAAAGAGGGGGCACTATAGGTCACTTCATCACAACTTTCAACCCGCTGACCCAGGTCGCCTCCTCTTCACGACTGGAATCATAGTCTTTGCATTTCTCAGGGTGCTTCTGGAGCTTGGTGGTTCTTACAGAGGTACTATTTGTTACCGTTAGGATGATGAATTATGCCAGCTGTAAATCCCCCACGCCCACCCCCAAATCTCAAGGGAGTGCTGCGATGGAACCTTGTTAGAATCCTGGGGCTATCCCATAACTGTGGGGTCTGGGGCATGCTCTCTTAATAACTTTTATAGGAAGTATGCAAGTATAGGAATATATGGAGTCTCAGTTTTCCCATCTGTCAAATGGGGAGGTAGCACCTACCTTGTAGGAGTTCTGTGAGGAATCAGTGAGCTAATGTGCAGATGTTTGGCACAGAGTAGATGCTAAGGAAATGTTACTTTCCTCCTTCTGTATCAGGAGTTGGCAACCTATGCCCCACAGGCCAAATCCGACTTTCCACCAGTTTTTGTAAATAAAGTTTTATTGGAACACAGACACACAATGGCAGAAAGTGTAAGCAGTGGCAGAAATCAGAAGTGCCACAGTCCCCCCACATATATTACCATATTGCAGAAGATATTGACTATCTGGTCCTTGACAGAAAATGTTTTCTGAACCCAGATTTACGTAATGGTCTTGGGGGAAACTGATCTTATTGTCTTGTCCCCTTCCTTCCAAAAGTGCTCTTTATCAGACCCAGTGCTGTTGGTGGCTTAAACAGCTGCTTCCATGCTGTAGAGTTAGGGTCCTTCGGCTCTCCACTGAGTGCAGTCATGTTTATTACAAGTCTTTTCAATCTGACTCTTAGTATGCACCCCACCCCAACCCACCCTTGGATTTGGGCCATCCAGTTTAGAGAAGAGAAAGCGTGGTACCTCCCTTATTCTGGACAACAGCTTTCAGACTAGGGGAGCACAGGCTTACCTCTGTGGCAGGCGCAGCATCCCTAAGCCTTTGCGCCACTTATACTGCTCATAAGCTCTTCCGCCCCGTCCTCTGCACCTGCAGGGATACTTGTAAATATCAGTGTCTGACTTTGCACCCATTCTTATTAAAATCCTTCTTGGAAAAACTTTTTTCTGGCTCCCTAGCATCACTCTGGATTTTGAGTCTGCTCTCCAGAGAATGTACCCAACCTCCTGGCTTCGTGTCCTTGGAGAATTGGCTCAGCTGGTTTTCTAGGTCCTTATCCAAGTCTCTGCGAGAAACTGTTGGAACAGCCAGAACAGAGGGCTGAGTCCTCCAGGATGCAATTTGTACATACGCTCCAGCTTGGCTTTGACCCTTCAGAGACTGTGGCTGAGCGGACTAAAAAGTCAACCAACTGCGTTACTGTCTAGCTCACATGTCTTAACGGCAAGATATCATGAGTGTTTGGGTCAAGGGCCTTTCAGACATAATATGGCTACAGGTAGTGTTTCCCAATCTAATTCTATCACAAAAGTGAATAAAGTTACTTGGTAGAACTTTTTCTTGGGGATCCCTTAGTAGCTCCTAGAGCTCATTGCCTCTTTGGGAATGATTATAAAATTTTTGAGTGAGTTACAATTTGTCTCATGGTTTTTAGGTATTTCTATAATTCACTGAAGGGCTTTTTAATCTAGGGTTCATGAACTTACATGGCAATAAATTACATCTTTGTTTTCACTAATCTCTAACTGAAATTTAGCATGTCTTTCAATTATGAATGTAAGCAACAAACCGCAGTCATATTAGCATGACCTATGACTTTGTCACCAATATAAATGATAAATTCTTCCTATCACATGGGAGTTGTAGATATCTTAAAATATGTTTTAAGTGCAAAAGTACTTAAAAATTATGTTACTTTGAGACCTGCTGCTAGAGCTCTTTATTTAAAGCATCAATAAATTACCATATTGCAGATTTAAAAGAATATTTTGATAGCTTTATTTTAAGGCAATTGATTTTTTGTAATCTGACACATTTCATTTTGTACATTTAAACATATTACTCTGAGGAGGATTCTGTAGATAGCACTATGTTGCCCAAAGGTTCTATGCACAGACATGCATGATTATCATCATAATAGTGGCTCCTCTCAAAAGCCTCAGGGACTGGAGTTTTACATAGAAATCCCCATTATCCAGACAAATATTAAAGAAGTAAAAGAACTGTTACCTCACTTTTCTGGGTCTTTGTCTTCCCTTCATTCACACTAAGATAACACTCGTGAAACTTTTCTGTCTACTGACAATTTGAATAGAAAACGTTGCCTCCTAACTTTTTCCTCCAGGTCAAGCAGACTTGGGTTTGAATTACAGCTCAACCATTTACTTCTCTGATCCTCAATCTTCTACCCTGTAAAACAGGACTGTTACTGTCTACTCCGTAAGGTGGTAATGATATGAAATAAGGCAACATGTTTTTCCATTGGGTGCTCTGGGCCATGAGATGGAGTTAGGAGCGTAAGTTCATGAGGGGGTGGAGGGAATTGCATAAGACCGGGGGAAGAAGCAGTACTGGTCAGAGAAAGTCTTCAGGGCATGATGCAAAGGTAAGATCTTTGATGAAAGGAAAGAGGCAGCTCCTGAAGGGAGGTCCGAGCAGTGGCCTCCACATCGGTCCCAGGTTGGAAAGGCTGAGCACAGTGTTGCTGTGGCAGCTCGGATCCCATGCTGATTCTTTCCCCAGGCAGTGGGAGAGACTCCTGCTTCTTCCTTCAGAGTCTTCATCACTAATCCTAGACAGGTTAGCCTTTGCTTAGGACTTCCTCAAAGGAGATTCTGCAAGGGCTTCCTCTTATCACTTGATTTTAAAAAATGTTTTTATTGAATGTATTGGGGTGACATTGGTTAATAAAATCATGTAGGTCTCCAGTGTACAATTCTATAATACATCATCTGTATATTTTATTGTGTATTCACCACCCCAAGTCAAGTCTCCTTCCATCATCATTTAAAATCCCCCCTCCCCCCTTTACCCTCATCTACCTCCTCTGACACCCTTTTCCCCCTGGTAATCACCATACTGTTGTCTGTGTGTATGTGGATTTTTTTTTCTTTTTGCTTAATCCCCTCACCTATTTCACCTAAGGCCTGTGGACTGAAGGGTCTTGGATTCAATTCTGGTCCCGGGTTTAATTCAGGTCAAGAACATGTACTTCAATTGCAGGCTAAATCCCTGGCCCTGGTCAGGTCACGTTCAGGAGGCAACCAATTGATGTGTCTTTCTTACATCAGTGCTTCTCTCTGTCTCTCCCTCTCCCTTCCACCCTCTCTAAGAATCAATGGAAAAATATCCTTGAGTGAGAATTAACAAAAAACAAAAAAAAAAAAGAAAAGAAAAGAAAACTAAAGCTCAGGAGGGCCTTGCCCCTGATGGACCAATCGGTGCAGGACAGACCTGGGATGTGAACACAGGTATGCCCAGCCCCAGTGCCTGTCCTGCGTTCTCCTCTCCATGCAGGGAACAGGCAGTAATGAAGCCAATTGCACCCCGTCTGAGGGAAGAGCATCTGCTGCACAGATGCCAGGACACCCTGGCCGAATGCCCCAGGATAGGCTTTTTCTTGGCGATAATGGCAATCTTGAGAAAGCGCTTCATGGTAGAAGTGCTTTCACCATGAGTCACCCTGATGTTCTCTTTGCGAGAGTTTATATAGCTAAAGAGCAATGGAAAGTCACCTGTGGCTCCCACCTTTTTATGCCCTGGCAATCCGAAAGAGCAATTCTATTAAGCAATCTCCTCCCAGTAATATACGGAGTTTGTGGGAAGTCATGTGACGCCTGTTAATCAGCACCCGGGATCACAAAAACTGACTGACTAACATCGCCCGAGAACCTGGGTCCAAGTTGTTGTTTTTAATCTGAGAGTTACACTGCTAATTCCTCCTCCTCATTGGTTTTTAAGTCAGAAATCCAAGCTCTGGATAAGACACCCCAAGGTTGTCCATGATCAGGCTCTGCCTGTCTTTCTCTCCACCACAACTCTGGACGCTTCTCCTTTGCAATTTATGCTCCAGCCCTACCAACATCCTGGTGTTTCTGGACACAGCTGTGCTGACCCAGGCCTTGGCACTTGTTGGTCCCTTTCCTTAAAAAAGCCCTTCCTCACCTGGTGTCCTTGCCTAGTCCTTACGCATCTTGCAAGGCTCAGCTCTAAGACTCCTTTCCACACGTTTTTAGTCCACACTTAGCTTCTCCTTCCTTCTCTGGTCCTCCCGTAGCATCTTGTAACACCCCCATGTCCAGTTTTTTTGGAAATCGTTCTCCTCTCTTACCTCTTCTGCATGAATCATGAGCGTGAAGGGAGGAAAATGTGTCCTATTTTTCTCTGAACTGTTGGCACTTATCAGACAGATGGACTCACAGTCGGTACTTGGGAACCCTTTGGAACTATAACATCAGGGCATGTTGGAGCCTCAGGCCTGGGCTGTTGGGAAGAAGAAGAGGTGGAAACAGACCTGGAGGGAGGGAGCTCACCAGCCTTTATGATTGGCCCTCACTGCGGGGTATAGTGCTCCCCAGAATCAGTGTCAAACTGAGTAAAATGTAAGCATAAAGAAAACTGGCAAATGCAAACTTGATTCCAGTTTCCAAAGAAGGAATCGTTGATCAAATTCTCGGGCTTTGGTGCATAGATGAGAAGTCAGGTCCAGACTCTGGGTGTGGTGGGAGGAAGGGGATTTTTTTTGTTCCTGGAGGAGAAATATATCAGGGAGTTGCAGGATAGCAGGGCGTGGCTAACCATGATGGATTCTGTACCAAGATTCCCACTGTTAGGCAGAAAAATTGAGATGGAAGTCTCTTGAAGTGGTTGCGACAGCTTGGCAATGGTTAGGAAAAGGTTCAGGAATGGCCAAGAGCCGCTAATTATTCAGCAAGTACCAATTCCTAATTCCCACCTAACTCTAACTCAATATACCTCTCTCTCTCTCTCTCTCTCTCTCTCTCTCTCTCTCTCTCTCACACACACACACACACACACAGCATGCCTGCTGGTGGAGTGTATACCAGTAGAAGCTATATTTCTCAGTCAGGGCTGTGGGTTGGGCCAGCAGAGGCTAACAGCTGGACTTATGTCACTTTTAGTGATAGAGCATGAAGATGCCAAGAGATGGTAAAATACATATTTAGGAGCAGGGACTCACATTTAGTCAATTCTGTGAGCTGCAGGCTTCAATGCACAGACCATCCCCCTTCATTTAAATTAATTTAATATTTAACTGAAGTGTTTGAGATAATTGTAGATTCCCATGTAGTTATAAACAAATATGCTCAGTTTCCTCCAAAAGCATCATCTTGCAAGTACATATTATGCTATCACAACTGTCAAATCGACACTGATGCCATCTACCAGTTGTGTTCCTATTTCTCTAGTTTTACTTGTATTAATCTGTATGTATGTATGTTCAGTATGTTCTATGCAACTTTATCGCATGTGTAGTTGGTGTATCTACCACTGTTTTCAAGATACGCAACAGTTCCAACACCACAAGGACCCCTCACCTTGCCCCTTTATAACTACACTCTCCCCCTAGTTCCCTTTCTCAATCCCCAAGACATACCGTGAGGCCAATACATCTTAGGGAGTTATGCCCTGTCAGTGCATAGTGAAGTTTAGATTCAAAGTTTGTCCAAAAATATATATCTCTTTCATTTTCTTTTTCCATTTGTGCATTCATTCAACAAATATCTACTGAGTGCCTACTATGCACTAAGCACTTTCCTAGAGGCTGGGATTTCAGCAGTGAAAAGATGACCAAGTCCCCACCTCTCATGGGGTTGTCATTTAAATGTGCGCATGAGACCGTGAATAGGAGAACCCAACATATGCTATGATTTCAGGTGAGGACAATGGCTCTGAAGAAAAGTAGAGGAAGGGGATAGAGGAGAGGGGCATGCTGCTCTAGATAAGGTGACCACGCAAACCTGCAATAATGAAGTGAAATTGGAGGGGATTTTGGATTTTGGGGGGAAGAACATCCCAGGCAGAGAGGAGAGCAATCACGAAGGGGCCAATCAGGAAAGATCGGGGCATGTTTTAGATGTCAAGGAGGCCGCTATGTCTGGAGCCGAATGAGGGAGGGCGAGCGTGGGGGCCATGAGGTCAGGGAGGGGCTGGTGCTGGATTCGGAGGGCCTTGCAGGCCGGGGGAAAGAGTGTGGCTCTCATTCTGAGTGGGAGTGGAAACCACTGGAAGGTTTTGAGCAGCAGAACAACATGATCTGATTTTCAGTTTGTAAAGAGCCACCCTCCGGCTGCTGAGGGGAGAAGGGGCTGGAGGAGGGCAGAGTTGGGAACAGGGGGAACAATTGGGTGACAACAGTAACACACTGAATGACAGACAGGGGTGGCCGGGACCAGTGTGGCTGGAAATGGAAGCATTTGGGTTCAAGGCATATTTTATCAGTGGGCCCCACCGACGAGCTCGATGAAAGATGGGAGGTGGGTGTTGTGAGAGCAGACAGACCGGGGAAGGAGTCATGGTAGACAGTCTAAACCTGAGTCACTTCTGCTCTTTAACCAGGACACAGCAGCTCCGTGCCAGACAGCAGGAGTCTTGCTCCCAGGGAAGGGACCACTGTGTCCAAGGCACTCTGCCCACTTCTCTCCCTCTCTTAGCACTCGTCCTGTCGGTTCCGCAGGGAGGCACATATCCCTGATCTCAGTCTACCCGCCAGAAGACAACCACTGGCCAGGCCGTCTAGCAGCCTCATGAGGTGGAACCCAGTGCCCGCCCCTACGTGGATACTGCGAAACCGGAGTCTGACTGGGCCCAGTCCCTGCCCCTGAGGCCCCACAGTCTGGGGCGGTGTGTGTGTGTGTGTGGGGGGGGGCGGGGGCGGGAGAGGGAAGAGAGGCAAATGAGGCAAATGAAGAAATAATGACAACCTCATATACCAGAGTGGAGAGACCCGCGCTGGCGTGTGTGGTGTGGGGGGCAGGGGAGCATCCAGGGCGATGGGTGTGGGTTTCGTTGAGCTGTAATGATGGTGGTTGGGTGGAGTGTTAGGGATGGTGTCATGGGAGAAAGGGATGCCCGAGCGTCAGTGTTGAGGCGTGAGGACATGTTCTCTGTTTGTGGAAGGGAGGCTGTGAATTCCCGACGATGGGAAAAGCAAGAGCATCAGGACTGAGTCACTGCAGCACGCAGCGCCTTGGGATGGGTGGGCCGTCTCTCCGGGTGGAAACACTGCGTGCGGAGGAGTGGAGGGAGAGGAGGCTCGAGGCGGGCCCCGGCCAGGTCCCCGCGTCTGGCCGAGCTGCTTGGACTTCATCCCGATGGTAACTGGGGTGGGTCAGAGCCCTGAAAGGTCTTCAGGAAGGAAGTGACTTGGCTAGGTTTGGGTTTTGAAAGTTCACTTTAGCCGAATTAGGAGCTGCGTGATTGAAGGTCTCCATCTTTCCTGGGGCGGAGAGGAAGGAGCCACTGGCCTCGCTCAGCTTCGGGCCTTTAGTCTAGGCTGCGGCCGCCCTGACACACTGCACAGGCCATGGTGGGAACTGCGCACGAAGGCGCCCAGCTGCCTTTCCGAGCAGTGCCCACACCTCGCATCGTCAGGAGTAAAAGGGCCCGGGTGCTTGTCTCTCCGGCTGTGGGGTCTGAGTGGGGACAGCGGGGCTTGTGAGGGCCCCTCAGCCTGGAACTGCAGGCCCCTCCCTTGGAGACTGGGCCTTGCTCCCTGTGTGGTCCCAGACGCGTCCCCTCATCTCAGTCTCTCCGGCTGGAAAACTGGGAGAACAGAGTGAAACTGCTCGGGGCGTGGCAGGAACTAGGGTGGGGAGGACTTGGAGCAGGCAGATGCCGCTTTCCCCACTGTGCTCTGTCCACAGACACGGCCGGCGGATGGGACAGATAAGACCGGCCAGAGAGAAGGAGTGGAAACATGTGGGCTGTAGACAAGGCCGGTCCTTGCTCTTCTCTCTCCTTCCTCAGCGGCATGATTAGCTTGTGGTCCCACCGGGCAGGGGGCCTGCGATGACCGCTGGTGGGTTTCCTCACCTGGGAAATGAGCCACGTGATGATTTGAGAATAGTGCCCCCACCGGGTTCTCCCACTACCCCTTCGGGCCTGTGGGAGGGCGCCGTCCTTGTGCTGAGCAGTCACTTTCCAGGTGCAAGTGCGACCTTGCCCAGCCTGATGTGAGGACACATGGTCAACAATCCCCTGCACGGCGCTTACTGCCTATGAGGCACTGTAGGAGCGCATTGCAGATTCCAGCTCCTTCCAAACACTCAGCAGCTCTGTGGGGATGGCACTGTCGCTGGCCCCATTCACGGAGGGGGACCCTGTCAAGGGGAGATGGAGGCATGTAGAAGCTAAGTGACTCGCCTCACATCACACAGGTAGAAAGAGGCAGAACAGGGATTTGAACCCAAGCCCTTCGGCTTGAGTCAATACTCTTAACCACGACTCCAGGCTTCTGGCCACTGCTTCTCCTCACTGGAGGCTCTCATTGCCACTGCCAAGGGCTCCCGGTTGGTGCCCTTCCCCTGTTCAGAGTATCTGGGACCCCCCCAGGCCCACTGGGGTCATTGGTTCTTTCACCCTGGAAATAATGCAGAGTTTGCCCAGCTGGTGTGGTTCAGTGGTTGAGCATCAACCTATGAACCAGGAGGTCATGGTTCGATTTTGGGTCAGGGCACATGCCCAGGTTGTTGGTACATGTCAGAGCCAGCTGATCAATGATTCTCTCTCATCATGGATGTTTCTATCTCTCTCTCCCTCTCCCTTCCTCTAGACTATGTGACCTAAGTCCTCTCTGCCCCTCACAAGCTTTGGGACCATGGACAAGTTAACTTTATCTTCTGAAGCTCCCGTTTTCCCACTGGAACAAAGAAATGTCTCTGCTGGGCATGCAGGGTTATTATGAGAATTAAATAAGGTTATGGGTTTTGACTTTTAATGTAACAAAGACTCCCATTGGCTGGGTGCCCAGTGTGTGCCAGGCACTATCCTAGCCCTTTATGGGCACCAAGACCCTCCCCTCCCCCAACCAGACAACACCCTGTCAAGTCCTTCCTCAGCCCCTGGGCTTCACTGCCACATGGTTTCCTGGCACGAGGGGGTCAGTCCTTTGGTCATAGCAATAGGCTGGTGGCATATGAATGCTTTGTCAATCCCTTGATTTCAGGGAGATCGGCTTTGAGAGATTTGAGAAGCTCAGAGAATGTGTTTTTGTGCTCCTAGCGTGATCATACTTAATACTTCGAGGTAGAGTAATTGAACGCATTAATTTGTTTTTATCTCTCTGGAATTTTCCCTTTTCCTTTCACTTTCCTCCACTCAAGCAGGTAGACAGTCTGTGCTCTGCACCTGGGAGCTTGGCAGCAGGAGGCTCATGATTTGGGGGTTGTGGCCTAAGCTAAGTGTTGAAAAACCAAACTCCTGCAGGATTCAGGTGGGCCAGATAAAAGCAAAACACAGGGGAGGCCAGCTGGGGTGAGTAAGGGGGGCAAGGTAAAGAACGCGTCCCCTGTCTGAACAGAACAGTCCGCTGCATATCTGGCCCGAGTGATGTCAGATCTTCAAACTTTTCAATGAAGAGGCACTGCTGGATCTCTCTATACAATCTCCTGACATAAAATATTGCAATGAAGTCAAGGTAGTTCTTTAAAGGCAGGTGCAGAGCTACACTCTGCTGTTACGGTGTTATTCTGACAGTTGAAGCCAGGCTCTGGTGTGGCCAAGGGATGCAGGGTTTGAGGATAGAGAGATTCCCCTGGACAGGAGAGAGATTCACCCAGGCTACGATAAAAAGGGTTGTCTCTATGGATTCTTTGCACAGAGGGACATGATTCCTTAAGTACCCCAGGGTGGCAAGCCCTCAGAGCAAGTAGCTTAGTGGTTCACCCGGCAGGCTGGCAGTACCTCTGGGGCTCCCCTGTTCAGAGAACCTGTTGCCACATGGCAGGGTGTTATACCCAAAGTGGCCGTGCGGAGTAGACAGTGGCAGGGGGTCTCTGGACAAACCATTGATAGTCACACAAAAATTCCATATCACCTTTGTGCCCAGTGAGATGCCAGAGACATCTCAGGAAATAGAGGGAACCTGAAGAAAGGTGGGACTGAATTTCCTCCATCCCGGCAAGAGGGAGCTCAGGATCAGGGAATCACAGTTAAGTTGATGTAAAATATTGCGCTCCTCCATTCTGTGGACTGAGGTCTATATCTTCATGCTCCTGTTTATGGAAGGGCAACAGCATCCTTCTTCTTACATCCTCTGAAGTGGGAGAAGGCTTGTGCCTAGAGCTAACGCCTCCTGCATCTTCCCGTTGGCTTTATCTCTTGCCTTCGCATGCTGCTGATCTCCTCAGACTCTTGGGGTCTTTCAGGATTGTCCTCTGGGCACTCCAGCCAGTGGCCCCTCATAACATACTTCTCCCAAGCTCATAATGCTTGGTTCTCTCCCCCCATCCCCGCTTTCTTTTTCAAGACACTTTTTCAGAGTCTCCATTAAATGACATTATTCCTGAGCTTATTCTGAAAAGGTCTCCGCTCACAGACTCCATCCCATGCAGTGTTGGAAAACCACGTCTTTTGGTCTTTTTCTACAATTCAGCAAATATTTGCAGAATGCCAAATATACCTTCGGCACAGTGCTGGGCACTGGGTATATAGACATGAATAGGAATAGACCTTCTCTTACAGAGTGCACAGTCTAATGAGGAGGTAGAAGCATCAACAGATAGATATAGTGTACTACGGTGATGGTTGGTGATGGTACGAGTAATGGTAGGAAGGTCAGAGGAAAGGACAACAAACTGAGTGTGGGTGGATGCTGTGACCTCTAGAGAAGGATAAGGAGAAGTTCTCATGCTGAAAATGGCATTGGCCTGGGTCAGGGTAGGAAAACAGAGGGATGAGACCACGGGTACAGTGCTTGGAAATTATAGAGGATATTGAAGCGAAACTCTTAGATGATACCACAATACTTGCTGTGTGTGGCAGGGGCAATGGGTGTGTTCACCAACCACTTTTTCCTTTCCTCTTAGACACATGGCTAGACTATACTTCCCAGCCTCCTTTGCAGTTAGGCAGGGCCATGTGACTAAGTGCTGACCAGTATAAATATGTACAATATCCATACTCTTTATTTCCCATTTCTCTGGCTTAATGATGACAATTCCAAGGACCAAGAGGATAATAGAACCATAGGTTACATGGATCCAGGGTCCCTGAACTAGTGTGGGGAGCAGGGACCCAGTCAACTACCCATTGGACTCTGATGTAAACTAGAAAAAAATCTATTGGTTAGATCACTGAGATTTGGAGGCTGTTTGTTTCTGCAGTTGTTCTGTTCTGATTAATCAATACAGCTACAGAATAAGGTCCAGAGAGGGAGGAGAAATTAGAGAAGAGACTGAAGAGAAAGGCTGGAGCCAGGTTATGAAGGGCCATGTGTACCAGTATAAGTAGTATGGGCGGCCATGGTGGATATGCAACCTTGTTTAGGGTATGAGGTGGTTAGAAGAGTAATGAGGGTGGTAGTAATGGCAATTAGATTGGCCACATTTCCCAGAGAATCACCTCTTTTGAGTCAAAGTTACGGACACTCTGGCCAAGAGCATCTTCTAGCTAAAAGGCTAAAACCCAGACTCTACCAGCACCATGGGAATACACTCTACCATTCACAGTCCTCATACCAAGTCAGAACAAAGCAAATTGACAGTAACATTGTCTACATTGATTTGAACATTTTGTTACACTCATTAGATGGTGTCTGGAATCTCCACAGGAAATTCTACCTTTTGGTGACCATTAACATCCTTCACATGACAGTAAGCCGAAGACATTCTAGAAATCTCAATCATCTTGGCCAATGGAGGCAAATTGTGGGGAGCCCTGAAATGCTTTGTTTGACTTACAGAAGTCCAAGGTAACTGGAGAGTTGTTTCTAGAAAATTTTTATATATATGTGCACACAAGCACAGGAATCTTGGACAGAACAATGTAAGTCTGAGGAATGTCAGGATCCTGTTGACTCATCAGTTATGAGATGACCCTTGAGTTTGGAAGAAATGCTTCTCTTTGCTACATGTCACTGAGAAGGAGCTGGAATGCTTTGGCAATAAAAGTGTTTTCTGTGGTTGTACATATAGCAACAGAGAAAGCAGGCCAAGGCAGATGTTACTCACTGGAGAGAAACCAGATAGGAGTCAGGAGTAGGGCAGAGAGCAAGCTGGCGTGTGTGACCAGGGCTGGAATTGTAAGCAAAAGAAAATGCCTCTTGAGGGGTGTTTATTTGGTTCAGTTTTGTATTTCAAGTGTTTTTCTGATGCAAGAGCTGTATTAAGTGAGGTAATACCACCTCCGAGTAAGGGGGGGGGATCATATAGAGCTGGTATCCATTCTGTGCCTAAAAGGTGCCAAACTCCATGCTGTGTCTTGCATCCTTATTTTGTTTAATTCCTACTACGATTCTTTGAAGTAAGCCGGCGCTATTCCCATTTCCTAGACATAGACCTTGAAGTGCAATGAGAATTGTGTGACTGCCTAACTTAATTCAACTTGTGAGAGGTGGGGCCTGGGGGGAGTCCAGTTTTTCCAATCTCAAATCCAGTGTCCTTTCTACTCCAGGCCGGGCACAGTGCTCTCAGGATGCGGAGTCCCTGCTTTCTGTTCTCAAGTGATGTCAGAGCTGGTGTTTTCCCCGCTAACTCTCTCCTTTGACCAACCTGCCTATTCCCTTTTTTCCTACACATTTAGGGTCCTTTGGGGGTGGCCATGCATTTGAAAAGCACTGCATCCCCTTTGTCTTCCACCCTACTTGAGCACAGCCTGGACCCCAAAGCCTGCTGGGGTTTTCCCACTGGAAGGCTAGCGTTCCATCAGTGCCTAGGATTAGCTATGGCAGAGCCCTAATGGGGCTGGGCCTGCTTCTGCAGGCTGGGGAGCTCTAGGGGCCCCTGTAAAGCTGAGCGTCATGGACAGATGGCAACTTCTGATTCACAGCATCTGTTGGTGTCAGCCGTCAGTAAGACCACAGCCAATCGATTCTCGGAGCCTCCTGGCCCAACAAGGCCCTGGCCATTGCTGGAAACCAGACCGGAGTTGTTGGCAGCGCCAGGCATTCTTCAAGGAAACACAAGCAATTTAAGATAATCCATGGGCAGAGTTTTCCTCCTGGGATCCCCGATTTCCCTGAAGAACTTCGATAATGAAAAGAGCAGTTTAAGATTTTCTTTGAGAAATATATGCCTTGTGATGGGAGTTGGAGTGATGCTATGATAACATGAGGGACAGTGTGATTCAAAAACAAGAGCACGGGCTTTGGAGTCAGCAAACCTAGGTCCAATTCCCATCTTTAACTCTTACTAGCTGTGTGGCTTTGGGCAAGTTGCTTGGCCTTTCTGAGCCCCAGGATCCCTAGCTATAAAATAGAGATACTATTACCTACCTTCTAAGACTGTATGTAAATGACTTGACGCAGTACCCACAACATCATGGGATTCTAATCGGCATTCCTTTCCCTTCCCATCTGTTTTGGGTTCCTGCTTGCTGAAAGATTGGGTTGTAAAAACAAGGCTAAGAGACAACATTCTATGGGCTGTGCTCAGGCAAGTTTCCCCAAGGTCCGTTTCCATGGGTAATTGACACTCTGACACAGTACATGGATCTCTGGCAGAAAGAGTGCTAGCTCACCCGGGCGGATCCTCAGGTCTCAGCACTGACACAGATCTACACGATGAAGACAGACTGGGTAGATGCTTAGACCAATGGTTCTCTGCTTGGGTCTTTCTGATAAGCCGATAGTGTTATTCAAGGAAATTACCCCAGGCCAGTGTTGCTGCCTCCCAACAGGCCTCTGGCTAGTATTTCAGAATGATCATCTTTAATTCACCCTCCCTTATTGATTGGTTGATTGATTGATTGATCGATTGATTGGTCAATTGATTGTTTCATTCCTTCACTCATCTATCCATGTGTTCATTCTCTGAATGAGGACCACCTACTAGCACTGGGGATACAGTGATGTACAGGGCTGGTGTCCACCCGGCCTCCCAGAGGCCCTGACCGAGAGAAAACAGGCTAGTGAGTGCACCTGAATGCCGGGAGTGCTACAGGGAAGACGGCACCTGGCAGGCTAAGGGCCAGAGGAGGTGTCTGAGAAGGCGCCCTGTGACAGGTGATGTCTGCAGGGACTGAGCAGGACAGTTGGCTCTTCCCTGATCTGGCCCCTGTTTCATCTCTGGTTTCAGTTCTCACAAGGCTCCTAACAAGCACCGTAGCCCAGCATCCCAAAGACTGGCTCTCTGCTTAGGTGGTGAGGCTCCCTATGTCTCCGAGCCTCAATTCTGATCTCTTTCCTTGCATATAGTGCTTTCTCTCTATAATTATGGACATCCTGCTCATCTTCAAGGCTAACCTCAATGCCACCACCATGCAGCCTTCCAGGACTCCTCATGTCAGATCTCATTGCTCCTCCTCTGCCTTCTGTGGACCCCCCTGTTTAGGATGTGGGTGGCTGTGCCTTGTATCATCATTCTGCCCACATTTATCTGCTTAATGAGGCTATGAATTACAGTAGGAACCGCGTCTTATTCAAATGGCTCTCCCTCAGAGCTAATGCTAAATGAATGTAAGGATGAATCAATCAATGAATCAGTAATGAGATGAGTAAGTATAGTGTAATTTTGGGCATAGTGTCCATGGTTAACATAGTCATCATATTTAATCCTTATACTTTCTACTATATGTACAGTTATTATCATGCCCATTTTATTTTATTTTATTTTTTTAAATTTTTTTATTGCTTAAAGTATTACAAAGGGTATTACATATGTGTCCTTTTTTCCCCCCGCCCTTGACAATCCCCTGGCCTCCCCTACCCCCCAGTGTCTTATGTCCATTGGTTATGCTTATATGCATATCATGCCATTTTATAGGTGTGGCAACCGAGGCACAGAGAGGTGGCCACTTGTCCCAAATCCCATAACAAGTAAGTTTCAGAGCTGAGGTTTGAACAGACACCGTCTGGCTCCCGAGTCTGAGCTCTTGATGGCAGCAGTGGGTTCTCTCACTTTCTTCATCCAGTCAAGGGTTAACTCTAGCCTTGCTCCGGAAGCACTGGCAGATGCCTGGCAGGGTTCATGCCCATCCCACTGCAGCCTCGGCATAGATTCCCACACCCTTTGGCTATTAGGACTCTCCTAAAAGGCCGTCATTTTCAACAGAGACAGCAGGGCAAGGTCCAGTTTGATTGGGTTGAGCCAAGGAATTTCCAGACCCTACTGACAACTGAGCTGTAGCTTGCTGAGCCCCACCTCTGCTCAGGGAAAAGCCTGTGACCCAATGGTCTTCCTGCTCTTGGCCAGCGTTTTGCAATGTCGGTAGGGCCAGGCATTCCGATGGAGGTTCCAGTTGCGCATATTTCTGAATACGCACAATCCTGACATCTGCAGCCCTGCCGTCGAGGCTCGTACCAGCGTGGTAATGTGTCCAGTGCTGCCAAATAGTTTCTTTGAAAAACGGATTGGCTGCTAACCCATTTTCTGCTGTTGTGTTTTGAACAAGTGTTTCCCAAAACTATTTCCTAACAGCGCTGAGAGGTTAGGACGGGAGAGAAAGGAAAACAGGATTTAGGATTTACTGGGAGGAAGAACACGAAATAAACCACCACCACCACTCACCACTGCCCTCAGAGCCTAGACGGTAACCCTGGGCTCCTCATAATTTGAAACCAGAGCTTCTGAGCTGGTGGCCTCTTTCTGGCAAAGGTGATTTTTATTCTTCTTTAAGTTGTGGGATCCTCTCCACCCCTTTGGAGGTTTTCAGCCAGTAACTGCGACCCCCAGGAGACGAGGCTGTACATACTGATGGTTTGGAAATATCTGGTCATAGAAGAAGCCAGGTGTGAAGATGTGAGGGATCGCTGGGTCCCCGGGCAGGAGCTCCCTGCTTTGCATGGAGACAGCCCCTCCCCATGTGTCTAGTTCAGTCCCATGAGGATGGGGCCTGCTTCTCATATGACCTTGAGTTGGACAGACAGGCTCAGAGGCCACCTGTATACATACATACATGTATAACATGAACCATCTTCCCTTTATATATAGGTATAAGAATATATATCTCTCTCCAAGAAACTGCTCGAGAAAAAACCATTGCATATATAACTTTTCCATTTAGATACATTAACATTAAAATACAATTTAATTTTATATTTGGAATTGTTCTTTAAATCACATAAATTATATATATTTTATAGCTATATAAAGAGAAGATGGTTCATATACATATGTCTGTCTATCTATCTATCTATCTATCATCTTCCTTCTTTTCCTAGCAGTTACTTACACACACACACACACACACACACACACACACACACACACACCCTGTGAAGGCAGAAGACACTCACAGTCCTTTGTAAAATCTCTCACTTGCTTGGCACTTGGGGGATGTGGAAAGTGTTCTCTCTCCGCCACCTCCCGCTTTCCATACCCTTTGACCCCCACATAATTACCACCTTGTTTTTCTCCTTTATAATTTTCCAACAGAGTCCCCCCCCCCGTTTTTGTTTTTTTTTTATTAAATGAAACATGTAATGTGTCGTTCAAGAGAAATTCAGTCCGTGTGTTTCAGATGCATTTACAGTTAAATCATCAGAAGTCGTTTTGCAATCACTGTCTGGCAGCCAGGGGCCCCTGGCAGCTGCTTCTGAGCCCTTTGACTGGGAGTCAAGATGTGCTGGGCTGTCTGTGCTCTGGGCTCCCAGCGGGCGGGCGACACTTCCCAGCAGCAGCTGGTGGGTGGAGCAGGGCTTTGACCGGGACGATGTTCACTTCTTTGCCAGGGGCTCAGGTGCCAGCTTTCCTGATAGGTACTCGAGCTCATTCTCCTGTGCTCAGGTTCTCCATCTGTAAACCAGGGTGTTACCCACATCTAGTCATTTCTTTGTGCTTCATTCACCTTAAGTTTAAAACAGGGATAAAATAGTACCTCCTCCCCGGTGGCTAAGAAGAACACGTAAACTATGTAGGGAACGTGCTTAGCGTTTGGTCTAGTGAGGGTTTAGTACCTCGGTGACCGCTCTCATTGTTCACGTGATTACAACTGGGTAGGAAATTGCCGGTATTGAGGACACCTTCCAGCTGCCAGGCGCTGTGCTGGCGCTTCTCCCTAGGCCCTCAGCCGAGTGTCTTCCTGCCCCTGGCTCTCCCTGACCCATGCTGAGCCCTCTCCCTTCTTGCAGGAAATCTCTCCTCTTGACTGTCCCTTCCAGGCTGCGCGTCTGTGGGCTCTGCTCCAGGCCCTCTCTTCTCTTTCTCCACCCTCTCCGGCAGATGCACCTTTTCCTATGGGTTTAACAACAAACTATGCTGGGCTTGTAGCCTCCACTTCTGCCTTGAGGTACAGGCTCATAGATCCATATTCTATCCATTGTCACTTGGATGTTGCCCAGGTAACCCTAACTCCGTAGACTCACGCCAAAGTCCATCACCTCCCTGTCGCCCCACCTTCCCAAGCTCCTTAACCAAGATGAGGACTAGCGCAGGAGGGACGGACTGGGGAGCCAACTGTCTAAAGAGTTACAGCCAAGCTCCTGAATGTCACTCAGTCCTCATGCCACCTGTCCCTTAAGTAACTTACTGACCCGTATCCTTAGTCTGGTCCTCTCCCATCAAATACAAGTTTGGGGGTTTTCTCCTCCTGGTAACTCCTCCGTGAGGCATGGAGCCACTTCCTGAATGATTACACGGCAGCAACATTCCAAATATATTTGCAGTTTCATAAACTCAGGGCTTTGGGGACATAAAGGATCAGGGGTGCCTCTCTGTGTGAATGCGTGTGGATCTGCAAACCCAGCCTCCACCAGGAACCTCATGTGCGGGTTACCACCAGCCACATGGGTTCAAGAAGGCGCAGGCCTTCTCTCAGGGTGGGGCGTGGCATTGCAGGACCCCAGTGAAGGACAGGCAGCTCGCTCTGGGCAGCATGCCTGAGGCAGGCCATTGACCTGTGCTCCCCGCCCTGACCGGCATCAGACCAGAAGAGGACAGTTGCTGGTCCAGCTGGGTTTTGGGTGGCCCGTGAGGATTTATGGCTGGAGGCTGACTTGCACAGGTGGGCACCAGATTTCTGCTCTCTGTCATCCTGGACCAGGCGCCACGCTTCGGCCCCTCCGCCTTTCTACACCAAGAGGAAAGAGATTGATTGGGGTCAGGTGTCTTCAGTGAGCCTCGCTCTGTGACAGGGGCACCCCTCTGTAGCCAGAGCCCAGATTGTTGTCACAGGAAGCGGTGGCCCGTGTCACCTGCTTCGGAATCTAGCACAAACTAGGCTGAGAGTCTTTGAGCGCTTGAAAGCGACTCTGCAAGTTTATCTAACAGTGGTTCTCAATCTGTGGGTCGCAACCCCTTTGGCGGTCGAACGACCTTTTCACAGGGGTCGCCTAAGACCATCCTGCATATAAGATATTTACATTATGTTTCATAATAGTAGCAACATTACAGTTATGAAGTAGCAACGATAATAATTTTATGGTTGGGTCACAACATGAGGAACTGTATTTCAAGGGCCAGAAGGTTGAGAACCACTGATCTAGAAGATGCATCCATGAAAGTTATATGTGTCAGTGAACCAAGGAAAACCATGCTGGGTAGAAAGGAAGGCCCTGGAAGAAAATAATCTGAATGTTTCTCAAGTCTCAGCAGGCAAGCTCTAGTTGCTCTGATTGCTGAGTCAGCTCTTCCCTGGACTCCTATTACACAAAGATCCCTAAGAGAGTGCACCAAGTTCAACTGATGTTCGTACAAGGTGCTGAGGAATCCCAGAGAGGAAGGGACGGACGTGGTCTGGGTTGGGGCTGGAGGTTGAAGAACGAAGGGATATTTGTATTGGGTTTCAGAGTGTGAATAGGAGTTTTCTGGGAAGAGACGAAGGAAAAGCGTTCACTTAAAAACAGTAACACATGCAAAATCATGTTTTAAAGTGAGTAACTAGGTACAGCATGACTGGGGGGCGGAGGGAGGAGTGGGGGGAGATGAGATTATTCCAACGTATCCAATTGGAAGGTGATGGGAGGCGTTCCTTCCCAGAGGGTGAGGAGCTAAACGTTGTGGAGGCTGAGATGCTGGACACGCTCCTGACAGTGCCCAGGGGCCCGAGAAGGGTGGAGTAGCTTTTCCTGCTGCATGTTGGAGCAGACTTGAACCCTGGCCTTTTCACCCCTGGCCCTGTGCCCTTTCATTTTCTGTCTTTCTCTCTCCCTCACCGTGATTTCAACATCTCCAGTTCAGAAACCCTTCTTCCCCACTGAATGCACGGAGGGCAGAGGCATGCCAGGCGGGAACCCCGCTCTCGCCGGGCGGGGTGGGGCTGGAGGGATGACCAGAGAGGGCTGGGCTCACCCCAAGGAGACCAGCTCCAGGACTCGCGCATGCTGTTGCTGTTCCTTTTCAGGGGGAGAGGAATTTCAGAGCAAATATTTGTCACGAAAGGAAATCTTGGCCGGCTGCAGAAATCACAGATAATTAAGAGATCTGATTTATCACTGCTGATGTTTCCCAGGCACAGCCAGAGTGTGAGTAAGTGTTTTTCGGCTGCTTGGGAAGGCCTGCTCGCACGTTAGAGCCTCGCTCTGCCATTGCTGGGACACCAGAGGTGTCTTCCCAGCAACAGTTTGCTGGTCCTGCAGTACCAAGGTGTGTGTGTGTGTGTGTGTGTGTGTGTGTGTGTGTGTGTGTTGGGGCGGGGGGGGGGGGCAGCTGGAGAGAACGCTGGCCCTAAAACAAGAGGGACCCAGGTGAATTCCAGTCTCTGTTGATGCCTCGAGCAGCGCACCTTCTCTGGGCCTCACTCTCCTCATTTGGGGAATTAACACAGAGGTTCTCGAATGGGACGACTTGGCCCGCAGGGGACCCTTAGCAATGTCTGGAGACATTTTTAGTTGTCACAAAGCTGGGTGGGTACCGCTGTCACTGGGTAGGGGTTAGCCAGGGATACTCGGACGCACAGGACAGACCCAGCAACAAAGGGTGACCTGGCCCCGGATGTCAACAGTGCCGAGGTGGGGCAAGCCACAGTCAGAACAACCACAGGGTCCTCAGAGTCACTGAGAAGATGATAGGGTCACGTGTCTGCGCTGCCTGGTGCTGAGCGGCCCTGGTTAAAGGGTGGTTTAAAGAGTGGTAGCTGAAGTCACTTCTCTCGAAAGGCCTTGAGACCACTGGCCTGAGGGAGTTCTGCAGGAGAGATGCCAGCTGGGGAGAGAGAGACTAACCGGGGCTCACCCTCTCTAAGGATGCTTCCCCTTTTCCTTCTTCCCTCCCTCCCTCCCTCCTTCCCTCCCTCCCTCCCTCCCTCCCTCCTTTCCTCCCTCCCTCCTTCCTTCCCTCCCTCCTTCCTTCCCTTCCTCCCTTCCTCCAACACTCACTGAACATCGGCTAAGAACTGGGAACTTGAGAACTGGTGGTGAACAGAACAAAAAGGCCCCTGTCCTCATGGAACTTTTGTTCTGGTGAATTCCCCACGAACGAGCACACGATGCTGTATCAGATGGTGAAACATTCCCGTACAGAAAAAGGAGAGCCTGGCCGGGCACAGGCTGTGTACGCAACTGCAGGAGGCGAGGGCAGCCTCCCTGATAAGGGGGCACTGGAGCACAGCGCGGAGGAAGTGAGGGCCAGTCCTGCCAAGTCAGCATCCTTTCTGACCCGGGCCCTCTCCTCGTCCGGAGGGCGCGGATGGAACCTTCCCGATGAACCCTTTGCGGATGAGCCAGCTGACGCTGGCAGGGGTGGGGGTCCTGGGCCAGCTTCTGAGGTGTGGGCCGGGCAGGGAGGTCAGGAAGATCAGCCCTGCCTGCGGGCCCGCCCTGCGCTGGCCGAGAGGGTGTTTGCAGAAGGAAGGGTGGGGGGTTTTAGTTGATTAGGGTCCATGTGCTCAGGCCCTGGCTTGAAGGGAACCTGGCTGGGTGCCTGGGGTTGAGCTCTTGGCTCTTGGTCTCCTTGAGAGGGGAGGGGGCTATTTGTACTCCACCCCAGGCCCTGGCAGCCAGCGCAGGGCTGCCTGCCACAGCAGAGGCAAGGCCAGCATCCAACTAGAGGAGCAGTGTGTCTGGGCCTTTGCCATGGTTGGTGGGGGAGTGAGAACATTCGGAAAAAAGAAGAAAGACACCACCTTCTGACTACTTTCTTTATAGGTTCCCAAGGCTCTATTTTTGATGGTGCCTCTTCCAATGCCCGGAAGAGAGATTAAGGAAGAATCACCAGGGCTGGGTGTCTGTGGGGAGGAGGTGCAGGGGCTTGCAGGGCGGTCAAAGCTACCCCCATCTCATCCACATTGGCTTCCCCTTAGCACGGCCTTGCTGGGTCTCTCCTGTGTGGCCAGGACTGGACTGGACATGGTGTGGGCTCAGAGGAACTGTGAGTGCAGAGGAGACCATATCTGTCTTGTCCATGGTGGTGGCCTGAAGGCCCAGCAAAGAGGTCTGTGTGCAGTAGGGGTGCAGTGAGCACCAGGAGATGGGGACCAGCTGGGGAGGAAAGCCATGACAAGCGGCCATCCTCTGTGGTCCTTTCTGTTGGGCAGTTAAGGTTATGAGTGGATGACAGTTTGGAGAAGTGGCTTAGAGAGGCCTGGGCAGAGAGCGGAGGGATCTGGAGGCAGGTCTGGGAATCACTGAGGGAATCACTGAGGATGGCCTTTCCTAGACCCACGTAATGGTCGTTTAGGGCAGAGCTATATATCTGAATGCCGAGGTCAGAGGGAAATGGGGAGCCATTGAAGGCTTTGGAGTTGGGAGTGAATGAGGATGAAGGACTGTTCCTGGCTCCACACCTTTGCTCTTAGCATTCTCCTGGCTGAGGGCACCTGCCCACTTCCGCTCTGCCGACTCAGGGGTTCGTGCAGGCCCACTCCCAGCAGCTTCCTCTCCCGTTGCTCTTCACCACACCACGGTCAATAGTACAGAATATGCCTGAGTGCCTCTAGTGACGGGGGGCTCTCTACCACCTTCGCTATAGTATAGAGATTGCAAAATGGCTATATCCATCTTTCAGACAGGCTTTGCTCAAACTGCCAAGGGTTTCTAAATTTTAAAAATGAATCCTGAATACTTAACTCTTGGATTTTACACCCAGAGGTAGAACTTAGATCTGGCTTTTGCTGACATGAGAAGACCTGGCCTGGCGGGGTGCACATTCTCAAATGGCAAGACGTGGCTGAAGCTGAGGAGCAGCCGCCCCTGTAGACAGTGTGAGCTCTCCAGCTCTCTCCAGCCCCCACTACGTCCTATTACGCCTGCCATGCTTCCCTCGTTTGTGTAGCCTGCCTGGCCCCTGCAGCTGTTGGAGCTTATGAAGTAGAACAGGCATTGGAGTCAGTCAGATGTTGGGTGCAAATCCTGACTGTGCCACTTACCAGCTGTGGGGCCAGTGACATGACCCGAGCCTCGGTTTTCTCATCTGTAAAATGGGACCCTAGCTCTCCCCTCGTGGAGTGGGTGTGAGGACTGGGTACAGTTATGCGCACACTATCTGGATAGTGTAGGCAATTCCTGAACGGCGGCTCTCCTTTTTATTGTTGTTGCTCGGCTCCCAGCTCTGGGTTGGCGAGGTTCCTCCTGCACGGAGCCCTCCTGACCTCCACTGACACGAGGGCAATTAGTGCCTTGCCTGTGTGCAGCGTTGGGTGTGAAAGCCCTTCTGTGCTGATTCACCCATAACACTCATGGTGTGCCCTCTGCCCCTCCCACCCCCTGCTCAGCATTGAGGCCACTTCCTTTATCCCCTCCTGCATTTTCTCCCCGGGCTGTCTTCCTGGTCAGAAGCAGGGCCTTGGCCATCAGTGTTCAGGCTCAGTCTCCCTCCCCAGGCAGCACTCTGTGGGCAGAGTCTGGAAGCTGGAGGCTTGTCAACATGGAGACCCACCCTCCCCTTTCTGAGAGGGAGAGCCTTGAGTCAGACAGACGCGGCTCCGGTCATCCCGGCACTGTCACTTTCTACCCTGGGAACCTTGGTCAGCTCATTTAAAGCCTTTCTGAGCCTCCTTTCTCCAAAGTGTCTGCAGGGTTAGCATGAGCATTACATGAGATAATAGAGCAGTGAATTGCTAGGGAATCTGATAAGCTGCTTAATCATTTATTGTTTTGGGAGCACCTACTGTGTGCTAGGGGCTGCATCACTGGCTCCCAATGTGTGGTCACGAGTCTGAGCCGCTGCTGCACACAAGGAGCCCAGCGGAGCACCCAGCATCTCCTTCCTCTGCACTGTGGGGATGAGGTGTCCTCCCCAGCACGAGGAGGGGTTCGGGGTGAAGTCCCCGCTCTGCCCAGATGGAGAACAGAACAGGGCAGGAGTCACGGCACAACATAGCTTCTCTGGTTTTTCAGGAGGCCTTCTCTCGCCAGGGAGGCAGCAGAATGCCAAGCGTGGTTCGAAGCTTTGCATCTTCTATCCTGGAGGTAAACAGGGCCTCTTCCCCAGAACCCTGGACACAGCCCAACGCCTGCCCCACCTTCCCTGCAGGGCAGCGAGGCTGAGAAGCGGGCACCGTTTGGCCTCGGGCGCCTCTGTACCCAGCAGGACCTTCCCCCACGCTCTTCTCGGAGCCTGGCTGGGGGCACCAGCCGCGTGTGCCGGGAAATGTCCTGGTGGCAGGCCTGGGCCAGGAGTGCTGTGGAAAGGCCCTCAGACTTGTAGGAAGTCCCTGGGACAAGAAGTGGTGTGTTCCGGCAAGTGTTTTACATTTTTAATTTTTCTCTCTGAGAGAAAAGCCATGCAGTTGGATTTTCTTTGGCAGTTGTTTCCTTCTCAGAATGCAAACTGGAACTCTGGGAGGGGGTGCCGCATGGGCGTGGCATCTGGGCTTGGCCTGAGATCTGTGGGAGTGTGTGAGGCAAGAACTAGAAGTTCTGATAGAATCCTTCCAAGTGTCAAGCAGTTATCCTATCTATATTAACAAAGACATAAAAATGATGATGCTCACCATATTGTATTGTGTGCCTACTACGTGCCAGCATTGTGCTAATCCTTTTACATGCATTTTCTCTTTTAATTTACACAACCACAATGGAAATGGGATCATGCCCATTTTAGAGGTGGGAAAACTGAGGATCCAAGGAGTTAAGTGGTCCCCAAATAACAGAGTTGGCACGTTCGCTGGGTCTGACCGTTGAGCCTGCACCTTAACCATTGAGCATAATGCTTTAAAGTATGGCTCCACCATTCAGCGAGGGGGGGAAAAATGCTGTATTATTTTGAGGTTCAAAGGAACCAAGTGATTTGCCCAAGTCACGCAGGGAATGCTTCCTAGCACTGGGACACCAATGGCTTTGACTCTGGCCGCGGGGGTGGGTGGGTGGGGACTGCAGCAGAGGCAGACCAAGTTGCCTGGGAATTGCAGCAGGAGCTGGATGAGTACTTGGGGCAGCTCTTTGCTTTGAGGCTTTCAGCGGCTCCTGTTTGCCTGGGGCAACAAATAACTATTTGGCTTGGCCTTCTAGATTCCCACAGTCCTGTCCCCTGCACTCAGCCCTGCCATCAGCACTTCATGCCCACACTCCAGCCTGGCACAGAGGGTGAGTCTGTCTTCGGAGCCCCAGTCGAGGCTTAGAAGGCACATCGCACATCGCAGTGACCTGCTTGCATGCCTGTTCCCTGCTCATGTGTGCACTCAGCTGAGCGGTCAACGGAGAACTCAACTCCTCCAGGGCAGAGACCCGAGTCACACGGACCCCTTCACCTGCTCCCAATCAGAGTCGGCATCACACACACCCTGCATGCATACATAGCAAACAGACAGACAAGTGAGTGGGTGGATGAATGAGTGTGCATGTGTGTGAGCGAATGGATGCATACAGGAGTCAGTGAATGGGTATGAATCAGCCCTCCTCTCCAACATCATTTCCAATCGCGAACTGGCCAGGCGGGGCCTTTGCCCTCTGCAGGTTCAGACTCTGGGAAGGTGGGTGAGGGGAGCAGGGTGAGCCCTGAATTCTTTGCCTGAGGTCTCTGTTTCCTCTTAGAAAGGTAACCACGAAAATTTGCATCCTGATTTACAGTTCACAAATCACACTGGCAGGCAGCACCTCATTTCCCTTCACACAGGAGACAGAGGGTGAGGTGAGGGGTGTCAGCACCAGGTATCAAGTGGGTGCTGGGCAAACGTGAGGTTCCTTCTTCCAGCTCAGGACACCCGCGTGATGTGGGAGACTCAGTCTCATGATCCAAGAAGCAGCCAGGGCCTGGGGCCCCTTTGCCTGTGAGCGGTCCTGCCCCACCTCAGCTTCCCAGGGCGGTGGCCAGGAGAACTGGCAGGTGTCTGGAGAGAAGGGAGAAGATGAGCAGGCCCCAGGCTCTGGACCAGGTACAATATCTTACGAATCCTCGAGACTGTGAAGAAAGGATTGTGATCTTTATGTAGGACCCCCTCCCTCACTCCAGAGCGACCGAAGAGCTCAGGTGGCTTGCCCAAGGTTGCTTCGCTTGAGAATGTAAAAGCAGGGATCAAATTCAGATCCCCTCACTCCAGACTGCCGGTTCTTTCTTCCACATGACTCCCTGGAGCGCTTTCTGGGATGGATGAATTCATTAGTTTGACCAATTGTCTGTGATCCTACTGTGTGGGGATCAAAAAGACACACTGGTGGCTCCGACAGTTGGTGTGTTGGGAGGGGGAGCAGTAAAGGATAAGTGGGTAAATAAATTATCCCTGTGAAGTGCCTTAAGCACAGAGGGGTCTAGAAATGCTAGATGGGGGCAGAAGAAGCAGCTTTGCTTGGGGGTGTCAGGGAGGGCTTCCTGGAGGAGGTGGCTCTGGTTTGGATCTTTTCAAGAAACGTCGTGATGAGCCACGTATGCAGGACAAAGTGCTCTCCTAGGCCAGTGAGACAAACCAAGCAGAGTGAGACAGAGTGGGTGGGGGCTGAGGGTGGCGCTGAGGATGCCGAGTCAGGTGTTCAGTGGGTTTTAGTCTGTTCTGAGAGACACCCAGTGCTTCATGGTGTGGAGAGAAAGAAAAGGACACGTGCCATAGAGAGAGAGGCCCACTCAGGAGGATGAAGATCAGAGAGGCCGAGACTACGGAGAGCAACACCCACACCCAGTGTGACCTTGCTGGTGTTTCTCGCTTCGGGGTCCTGCACGGGGCCTGGTTCGAGGCAGTGGTCAATGAATACTCCAGTGGCTGTTGGAGGGGAACAGCGTGGGCTGACAGCTCCTTTAGAGGTGGGATTCCCAGGGCTTCCCTGATAGGCAGCGGCGGACAGGGAGGTGAGGCGGTGAGCAGTCAGCGGTCGGCTAATTTCAGCCAAAGCCGGGGAAGGCTGGGTGCAGAGGCAGAAACCTGCCGCCAGGAATTAGGACTCAGGCCTCTCTGGCCATTTCCTGTCATCGCCTTCGTGCCAGGGGGGCCTGCGGAGTTGACCTTGGGTAACTCGCTTCACTCACCAGAGCCTCACTTCCCCAAGTTTGTAAAGTGGACACGGTAACTCCAAGCACCGGGCAATGCCAAGCACGCGGTGTGAGGAGGGGCAGCATTCCCCAGGCCTGCTCGTCACGGTGGAGCGCCATTGGACAAACTTACCTGTGTCGAGGGCAGCTGGGCGCGATGGAACAGGCACTTTTCTTTAATGCAGAGACTTTCCACGGGGAGCTTGCTGGCAGCCATACTCAGCGCGATTGCCATTCTGCATTTCCGAAGCATGTTAGTCGTCCCCCTAATGAGATAATCTATTTAATGTCCTGGTGATGTCAAGTGCTATTATGCAGGTGGGAGTGACTGGCAGGGGAAGGCTTGGTGAAGGCCAGGGCAGAATGCAGAAGTCTGAACTCTGCCCTCAAGGTCATGGCCCTTCTCCAGGATGCGCTCCATACAGGCTCCTCGAGTTTACTCACCTCCACTCACCAGCTTCTGAGTCCTTTCTCGCCAACAGCCACCTTTGTGTAAAGAGCTGAAACGCATATGTTCCAATTAATGAAAAAGATGCTCCATAAAAGGGATTTGTAGGAGATCAAAAGGGTTTCTAACTGGGACGGGCCTGCAAGCTTTGAATGCCGTGCTTTTCTGGCATGCGCTGTAATTAATACACGCGTTGAATATTAGACATAATGTGCATATTAGTGACCCAATGCACAATTCATATGTTAATATTAATTGCATATTACCTAGGCTGCTTAATGAACATTACATAGGTTTTTAATGAGTGTAGTTATTATAATTGAATTCAATTATATGCCTGCTATGCATATGAAGTCAATAGAATAGCTGTACCCCATGGGGTCCCAGCCAAAGGAAACAGGTGTTTGTAGTCATGGCCTGGGATGCTGTGCCTGGCTGGGCCCTCCCTGGGGCCTGATGGCGGCGCACCGGCAGGGTACACAGCAGGCAGTGTCTGCACAGAGACGGGCTCTCCGGCCGCCCGTTTGCTGTGGGTTTGGGACAGGGTACAGGCCTGGAGACAGGGTACAGGCCTGGAGCCCTGGAGCCAGCCCCACATACGCTGTAACAGGACACTTTCCTCCTGGCTGACCCAAACTTCCTCTGGCACCACGGAGCCCACGTGACTCAGGCATCTGGCTGGCCAGGGATGCTGGCACCAGGAGGCCCGGGCCCTGCGTTGCTTGTCTTCTCTAGAATCTGTGTCTGGAGTGGAGAGGCAAAGCTGACGTAGCAGCTGCTGCGGTTATTGCTGCTCCGGAAGGCTCAGCGCTCACACCCTCCAGCAGGGGCAGCCCCGGGTGCTCAGGGAGTGAAGAGGCATCGCATTCTGGAAACTTACCTTCCCAGGGAAAGGAAGAGAAAGGTGACTCAGAGACGCTGGGCACCTGCCGTGGCCTAGGCTCTGCTGATGCCAGTCTTTGATCTTCACAGGCAAGAGGCAGGAGGTTCCTATTGGTGGAAGTGATACTAAGCCTGAGATAGGATTTTTTTTCTCTTTCTCTCTCTGTTCCACACACACAGTTAGTTGAAGGTAGGACCAGGGTTTGAACCCAGGTCTATCTTACTCTGAAGGTTACAGCATCCAATTACCCAGGCTGTCTCGATGCAGCTTTATGGTTCTGTTTTCTTTCTTCTTTTTTAATTTTTGTTTTTACTTTGGAAAATATTTAATATTTAATAATTAAAATATTTTAATTGGTGGAATGGACTTACATTATATTAGTTTCAGATGTTAATGATTCAGTATTTGTATATATTGCAAAATGATCACCACAATAAGTCTAGTTAACATCCACCACCATACCTAGTTTTAACATTTATTTTTCTTTTGATGAGAACTTTTATGATTTACTCTCTTAGCAATTTTCAAATATGCAAAACAGTATAATTGACTATAATCACCATGCTGTACATCCCCAAGTGGAACCACCGGGTTGTAAGGCAGGTTCATTTTTAATCTTTTGAGGAAACTCCATACTGTTTTCCATACTGGCTGCACCAGTCTGCATTCCCACCAACAGTGTATGAGGGTTCCCTTTTCTCCACATCCTCATCAACACTTGACATTTGTGGATTTATTGATGAGAGTCATTATGGTGTGAGATGATATCTCCTTGTGTTTTAATTTGCTTTTCTCTGACAATTAGTGACACTGAGCATCTTTCCCTATGTATGTTCGCCATCTGTATATCCTCTTTGGAGAAGTGTTTATTCAGATCCTTTGCCTATTTTTTAATTGGATTGTTTGGGGTTTTGGTGTTGAGTAGTATGAGTTCTTTATAAATTTTGGATATTAATCCTTTATCAGATGTATCATTGGCAAATATGTTCTCCCATTTAGTAGATTGTCTATTTTTGTTTTGTTTTTGTGGGGGGTTTTTTGTTTGTTAATTCTCCCCTGAGGATATTTTTTCAATTAATTTTTAGAGAAAGTGGAAGGGAGAGGAAGAGACAGAGAGAGAGAAACATGGGTGTGAGAGACAAATCGATTCCACTTGGGGATGTTGATTTCTGCATCCACCCCAACCAGAGCTGGGGATTGAGTCTGCAACTGACGTACATGCCCTTAACCAGAATTGAACCCACAACCCTTTAGTCCACGAGCTGACGCTCTAACCAGTGAGCAAACTCAGCTAGGGCATCTCTTCGTTTTTTTTATTTTTT
This sequence comes from Myotis lucifugus, assembly GCF_000147115.1. NCBI lineage: Eukaryota > Metazoa > Chordata > Mammalia > Chiroptera > Vespertilionidae > Myotis > Myotis lucifugus. Next base: position 3,689,407 of record NW_005871091.1, on the reverse strand, counting down.
TTTTTGCTGTGCAAAATCTTTTAGTTTGATGTACTTCCATTTGTTTATTTTTCTTTTGTTTCCTTTAACCAAGCAGATATATCCAAAAATTGTTCCTAAGAGTGATAAAGTGTTTATTGGATATTCTTCTAAGAGTTTTATGATTTTGAATCTTACATATAAGTCTTTAATCCTTTTTGAGTTTATTCCTGAATAAGGTGAAAGGAGGTGATCTAGTTTCAGTTTTTTTTGCACATATCCATTTAATTTTCCCAGCTCTATTTATTGGATAAACTGTTTTTACCCCATTGTATGTTCTTTGTCAAATATTAATTGACCATATAAATGTGGGTTTATTTCTGGATCTCTATTCTGCTCCATTGATCGGAATGTCTGTTTTTATGCCAATACCATGCCATTTTGATTACTATGGCCTTCTGATATAGTTTTATATTGGATAGCATGATACCCCCAACTTTGTTCTTCTTTCTCAATATTACTGAGGCTATTTGTTTGTTTGTGTGTTTTTTTTTGTAGTTCCATATAAATTTTTGAAATATTTTTTAAAGTTCTGTGAAATATGCCATTGGTATTTTGACAGGAATTGCATTGAATCTATAGATTGCTTTGGGCAGTATGGACATTTTAATGATGTTAATTCTTCCTATCCATGAACATGGTATATGCTTCCATTTATTTGTATTTTCTTTGATTTCTTTCTTTAGTGCCTTATAGTTTTCCAAGTACAGGTCTTTTATTTCCTTGTTTAAATTTATTGCTGGGTATTTTATTTTTATCTTTTTGGTGCAATTGTAAATGGGATTGTTTTCTTAGTTTCTCTTTCTGATATAAAAATGCAACTGATATATGGGTATTAATTTTGTATCTTGCTACTTTACTGAATTCATGGATCATGTCCAGTCATTTTTGGAGGGATCTTTAGGGTTCTCTATATACAGTATCATGTCATCTGCAAGTAATGACAGTTTTACTTCTTTCTTTCCAACCGGATACCTTTTATTTCTTCTTCTTGTCTGATTGCTGTGGCTAGGACTTCTAGTACTATATTGAATAACAGTAGTGAAAGCAGACATCTCTGTCTTGTTCCTTATCTTAAGGGAAGCACATGTAGTTTTTGCCCTTTGAGTATGATATTGGCTGTGGGTTTGTCATAAACAGCCTTTTTTACGTTGAGGTATGTTCCCTCTATTCCCATTTTATTGAAAGTTTTCATCATAAGTAGGTGCTGGATTTTATCAAATTCTTTTTCTGCATCTATTGATATGATCATGTGGTTTTTATTCTTTATTTTGTTTCTATAGTGTATCACATTAATTGATTTGTGAATATTGTACCAAGCTTGCATCCCAGAAATAAATCCCACTTGATCATGGTATATGATCTTAATGTATTGCTGAATCAGGTTTGCTATTATTTTGTTGAGTATTTTTGCATCTCTATTTATCAGGGATATTGGCCTATAATTTTCTTTCTTTGTAAGTGTCTTTATCTGATTTTGGAATTAGATAATGCTGGCTTGGGAGTTTTCCCTTCTATTGAATTTTTGGAATAGTTTGAAGAAGATGGGTGTTAGTTCCTCTTTGAATATTTGGTAAAATTTACCTGTGAAGCCATCTGGCCCAGGGCTTTTGTTTGCTGGGAGTTTTTTGACTATCACTTCAATTTCATTAATTGTAATCAGTCTGCTCAGATTTTCTGATTCTTCCTGATTCAGTCTTGGAACACTGTATGTTTGTAAGGAATTTATCCATTTCATCTAGGTTGTCCAATTTGTTGGCATATAGTTGTTCTGCTCTTTCATTTCTTATTTTATTTATTTGGGCCCTCTCTCTTTTTTTTTTCTTTATAAGTCTGCTTAGAGGTTTGTCAATTTTGTTTATCTTTCCAAAGGACCAGCTCATTGATCTTTTGTATTTTTCTTTTCTTTTTTTTTTTTTGTCTCGATGTGATCCTATTTTCGAAGACCACTTTATGTAAAAGTCTGTGCTAAGATAATGCTGGAAGGAAAAATTTGGTGCAGACAGAAGGATAGAGAGAAAAGGAAAGAAGAAAGAGGAAAAAAATGTTTTAAATCAAAGAGGGAGAACTTCATTTTTCCAGTAATAGTTCTTGCAAAGTATAGATTTGCATGTCTCCTCTTCTGCCTCTCTCTTTCCACTCTCATTGACCACTGATTTGCTAATGTTAGGCTGGCCAGGAATACACTTTCTATTTAGAAAGCAAACACAGCCAGATTTGGGCCCAGGCCTGGGGACTGACTCACTTTTGTTGGGATGACACATTCACTGCACATGTTTCACAATTTTCAGAAACACCAGATTTATTTCTGTCAATACCCAGAGTCTCGCATGGCTGTCCACCTAAGGCCACACACTGAGGTGTTGCTATTTTTTCCCCTGGGGTTTAAATGGATGGGAAGACTTCCCATGCCTGAAACATCACCCTTGTTTGTAAGGAGAGAAAGTCTGGCCAAGAATCGCAGTGTTTTTAACTAGAATTTGGCTGGCTTTCAATAGCCACCATGCCAAGGCTATGCCAGCCAGAGGGGTGGCTGTGAATGCAGAGGGGGTTTGAGACTTGAAACAAGGCAATTTACGTATATAGAATGAAGAGAGCAGAGAGGGGAAGAGAGTGTTGCCACTGATTAAGTTTGGAGTGGGAGGAAGGAAGAGGAAGAGAGGGAATGTAAAAGGAGAAAATGAAAGGGAAATAATGAATGAAGAATCAGGAGAGAGGAGGGAGGGGTGAACTCATTTTAACTAATCAACTACTATGTTAGTGCCAAGCAGTGTTTGGTGCTTCTTCATACACATCACCTCATTTAATTCTCATAACCACTCCGTGGGTAAGCATTACTAATCCTGATGATTATTAATTAGGAAGTAGGGGGTCGGGAAGTTGGAAGTGCCCTAGTTAATACTGATAGTAGGTCAGAGTGAGGACTTGGACCCGTGGCTCTCTAACTCCTCCAGACCGGGAGAACTCTGCTGGCGATCCGAGAGCTCGATGGGAGGCCCTGGGATCTGGGCAGCCTGGGACAGTCAGCTCAAAGGGGGCTGTTTACACACTTAGACATTAAGTGCTTAAGACTCGAAGGGCCTGCCACCGACACAAAGCGCAGGATTCAGAGCTATCTGGAAACTTTCTCCAGGGTAAACAAAAACAACCACTTCAACTGTGTTGCCAACAAATCTCTCTCCAACAAGAAAGGGAAAGGAAAAGTGATGCTATTTCCCCCCCCCCCCCAAGTAAAGGTTACAACAACATTTTCTTTGAGCTGATGCGAGAGCAGCCAGCAGACAGTTCTCTGGTAACCATCTCCATGTGTCCGTGTGGAAAGTACCTTGCAGTGACTAAGCAGGAATTGGGTGATTCACTTGTCACTCTGCTTGGCGACTTGGACTTGTTCGGGCAGCCACAGAGTATTCTTGTGGGCTTCAAACCCAGGCTCTCCCCGCCCCCCCTCATATATATATACACATCTACATCTATAAGTATCTATATACATATATTCACATCTATATCACATTTTCTTTATCCATTCATCCATCAATGATGTGGTCCTATTTTCTTTTAAAAATATATTTTATTGATTTATGAGAGGAAGAGAGAGGTATAGAGAGATAGAAATATCAGTGATGAGAGAGAATCATTGATCAGCTGCCTCCTGCATGCCCCACACTGGGGATTGAGCCTGCAACCCAGGTATGTGCCCTGACTTGGAATGGAACCGTGACCTCCTGGCTCATAGGTGGATGCTCAACCACTGAGCCATGCTGGCTGGGCAATAGTTGTTGTCTGAAGTCCCTAATTTTGGGGGGTAATTTATTAGGGGGCAATAGATGATCAAATATTACTAATCACTAAAGAGTCCCCTGGTGACCCTTTCCTGTCACAATGTTCCCTCCAATGGTAACCATTCTCCTGATTGCTATTCTATAGATCAGTTCTATTTTCATAGTTTCTATCAGTGGAATCACACAGTATGTCCTTTTTTGGTGTCTGGTCTCTTTGGCGCAATATCACGCTATGACATTCTTCCCTGATGTTGCTCATAGCCACAGATTATCATTCTCGTGGCTGCATTCCATTGTGTGAATATACTTCTGTGTCCATTCTACTGCTTGTAGACATTCTGTTGTCTCCAGCCTTGGGCGGTGATGAATAGCATTGCTATGGACATTCCAGTGCGTGCACGCCTGTCGGACATATACCGGAGAGGGGCTGCCGGGACTAAGGTGTTTTCAGCTCTTGGAGCTATTGCCGCGGAGGTTTTCAAAGTGGTTGTACCAACTTACATTCTTACCAGCAGTGTTTGATGGCTGCTCCACATGCTCCTCAGAACTTGCTACTGACCATCTTTCATTTTTGTGTCTTTTGTTTGAGGATGTAAACAATCTGCTAGCCTGCAAGAAGCAGCAGGCTGTCCACCTGCCAAGTGTCATCTGAGACCCGCAGGCTAAAGGCAGAAAAACTGAACTCCGTTGACCTAGATTGGGAAGAATGTTGTAACCGTTCATTCACATCCAGAGAGGAGTTTGCTGGGCTCAGCTTCCACGTTCCTCATTCATCCGGAGCCTTTCTGCTTTGTAAGTGGGGCTGGAGGATGTGATGGAGGAAGTGATTGGGACTCGGAGGATTTTCTTCATTCTGGGGCTCTGAGTCATCTCCAGGTCATGGGGTATTTGGGAGAAGGTGAAGCAGAACATGGCAATTGGCTGTATTTTAGGGCGACCAGATGGCTGGGCCGTGGAAACCTGTTCAGGGGATTTGAAAATTCCTTCTGCCAGACCCTCTAGGACTCACAAGTTTGTGCTTCTGTAATGACGTGACAAGACATCTGGGCACAGCGAACTTGAAATTACAAAAAAAGCAAAACCAAGAGTGTAGCTAATTTGCACAGATAGGCTGAGCTATGGCAACTGAAAAATGTGTCTTCTTTCAGTGCGTTCATGTGCATGAAACCTTCCAAGGAAGGCAGACAACAGGTAAAACCGAGCTCACCCAGAGTTTAGTATTAAAGTGACAGATGACAAGTTGTCACTTTTACTACCAAGAGCTAGAAGCACTGGAGTCCATGATCCAATGCCCATGTGCACGGGGCCTGATATATGGACAATGTGTAATGCTTTCTACTTCTGGGAGGAAATATGCCGTGAGAGATTCACCTCGATTTGTCAATGTCAAAATGGGATGACCTCATAACTCCCCCTCTTGCCCTGGCCTCTCTAAAGCTCAAGGGTAGAGGGACCAAGTGACCCACCACGGCTGCATGTACTGCAGGGTTATCGGAAACCTGACACTGGAACCCGGTGCAGAAGCATCTGAGGTTGGTGGGTCCGTGTTCTATTTGTTTTGCCATCACAAGCGCCTCACAGAAATCTATGTATGAGGCCATGTGGACTATTTTGTAGCAAAAATAAGCAGTGAATTATACCGAAGTGATAGTATTTTAAAATCTACACTAATAAAAGAGAAACATGGTAATTAGCGTACGACCGCTACCCTTTTCATTGGCTAATCAGTGAGTATATGCAAATTAACTGTCAGCCAAGATGGCGGCCGGCAGCCAGGCACTGAAGCGAGCAGGGAGGCTTGCTTGCTGCGAACTCCAACGTTCCCCGCCTCACTTTCCGGCCTCTCAGCTGCAACTCTAAGCAACTATGTACTATGTTGCAAATAAGAAGCTAAACAAAACACCAGAAACCAGTCGGACTGAAAGCCAGCCGGACCGAAACTTTGTATCGATGTTTTCAGCAGCGAGGCCTCAGAGCTAAAGCTGGCCCAGAATAAAAAAAAAAAAAAAAAAAAAAAAAAAACAAGGAGCGCGGTTGGAAGCTTCAGTCACTCGCTTCAGGAAAACAGCCCTCAGCCCCTCACCCAGACTGGCCAGGCACCCCAGTGGGGACCCTCACCCTGATCCAGGACACGCTTCAGGGCAAACCAGCCGGCCCCCACCCGTGCACCAGGCCTCTATTCTATATAGTAAAAGGGTAATATGCCTCCAGCACCGGGATCAGCGTGACAGGGGGCAGCGCCCAAACCCCCTGATTGCCCTGCGGCTCTGTGTGTGACAGGGAGTGGGGCCACAACCTCCCTATCCGCCCTGCTCTGTTCGTGACAGGGGAAGGCGCCCCAACTCCCTGATCAGCCCTGCTCTGTGCCTGATAGGGGGGAGCTCCCCAATCCCCTGATTGCCCTGTGGCTCTGTGTGTGACAGGGTGCAGCACACCAACCCCCTGATCGGCCCTGCTCTGTGTGTGACAGGGTGCGGCGCCCCAACACCCCCCC